>NC_136002.1:24233119-24558901 GCF_048128805.1 Centroberyx gerrardi
ATCACCTATGTACTTGGGGGAATGCCAGTGCTCCAGTGTTTCTTGGATGGGAGCTGGTGTGTTCCCCTTTCATAAAAGGTTTTTTTGTGAAAGATGCAGTAGACTCTAAACTGTGGATGGTGCAGATGACTTTAGTACAAGCTCACTGTAGGGACTTACGTAGGCTACTGAAAACAGTGTGGACTTTTGTCAGCAACTATGAAACTTTATTTCTAACTTCAGTGCTTTGGCAGCTCCTTTTATGTGAGCAAAAGCAAATTCTTATAGGGAAGGTGAACAAATGTACCCCTGCCATTAGACTGAATTTGCTTGTGTGTGAGAGAGAGAGAGAGAGAGAGAGAGAGAGAGAGAGAGAGAGAGAGAGGAGAGAGAGAGAGGAGAGAGAGATGAGAGAGAGAGAGAGAGAGAGAGAGGAGAGAGAGAGAGAGAGAGAGAGAGAGAGAGAGAGAGTAGTGAAAGCTTCATCTTCAGTGAGAAAAAAAACGAGAGAGAGAGAGAGAGAGAGCAGGGCTGGGTAGGTTCCTTTAAAAACATATCACATACTTACTTTATCAAATTGCAATCAGTAATGTCATGCAAGGTGTTACCCCTGGATAACTCAGTAATGTACTCTGAATACTTTCAGTTACTTTCAGATTACTTTGCCATATTTGAGGTATAAGGGTGCGGTACAGATAAAAAAAAACACGACACCTGCCACTATTTAAATTGGCATTATCCCCTGAAGTAATCTGGGGTAATTTTAATTTTTTTTACATTTTAGTATCTGTAATCAGAATACATTATATTTTTAAATTACATAACATATATAAGTATATTTGTATTTAGAATACGAAACACTGTTACAAATATTCTGTTACTCTCCAACCCTGAGAGTGAGAGAGAGAGAGAGAGAGAGAGAGAGAGAGAGAGATATGCAAAGACTAGAATGAGAGTGAGTGTTTGCATGTACGTGTATGAGGAGAAAGGGACAAAGACGGAGAGAGACACAGTGTGTGCGTGTGTGTTTAAGAGAGAGAGAGAGACACACAGAGGGATAAGAGAGTGAGAGAGCAAGTAATGTATGTGTATGAGAAGGAGAGAGTGAGAATGTATGGAGAGAGAGAGAGAGAGAGAGAGATGAGAGAGAGAGAGAGAGAGAGAGAGAGAGAGAGAGAGAGAGAGAGAGAGAGAGAGAGAGAGAGAGAGATGTTTGAGCCTAATGCTGAGTGTTCAGGGGTGGTTACGGTCCAGATGGCCCTGCAGTAACAGCAGCTGTAAATCACAGTGTGTTGTGCGATCTGGACGATAGGGCTGCAGGCTGGAATCTCACTGCAAGGTGAGACCGCTGACGACAGCCAGGGGATGAGACCAGGACTGGGGGGGGGGGGGGGGGGGCAAAATGAGAATATCCCTGTTTGTCTCTATGAGCAGAGCAGATGCTAGTACTAGTACTGCAGTTACAGCTAGTTTTACAACAAAAGATACCATTAAAGCTCTTGATAAAGACAGCTGTATTCAGTCAATCTCTATTTGTACCCTTTGTTTTGAATTAAGAGGGTGGTATAAAAGCCCACCAATCAGTCCCTCTGGGAATTTGTCAATTTGTTTTTTGTTTTTTTGTCAATTTCAGATGTTTTTGGGTTTTTTTTTTGTAATATCAATGCTTTGATGAATCCCTGCACTTTCTCTTCGTATACTGCAGTTTTCATGAATGAGCACAATTTTACCACAATATTCCAGTGTAATAGAAGTACTTATCAGCAAGCCTATAATCAGAAGTTTGTTCTTTGACGCCCAATTTTCCTCAATCTATATGCTTACTGCAAGTAAACACAGAAAATGCCTCAAATTGGCATGCTTTTTATTTATTTATTTATTTTTTTAAAAGCTGCAGCAAAATCATATGGTTCTGGCTGCAGCAATCACAGACTGAATAACACAAATAGAGGACCCCCTTCCAATGCAGCATTTATTATCTCTCAGTGGACGTGAGTGAACACAGGCAAACAACAGCATGGCTTCTGGATTTTCTTTTGTGTCCACTGTCAACGAGAAACATGTTTCAGGTGAAAACAGGTTCCTTAATTAGATTGAAAAATCTGTAGCTAAATGTGTGCACGGTGTTTCTTTCTCTCTTTCCATTTGTGGCTGATCACGTATGTTTTCCCCTGTACACATTAACCTTCAGCCAAGCTCCTCTCCTGTGACTTTCCATTGATGGAGTGTGGCATTGGGGGGGGGGGGGGGGGGGGGGGGGGCTGCGTGTATATCGGTGAAGACGGATAGGGGGAGGAGGCGTGGGTGGGACAGCGGTGTTGATTAAGAGGGCCATCGTAACCTGGCCATGCTAGGAATGCAGGGTGTGGTCGTGTTGATCATGCTCCTTACATGCAGAACATAACTCATTCGGAAACACCAGGATCTCTGCAGCAGCCGCACCAATATGTGTTTCCAAGAACAGTATTACTGCTTTCTCCCAAAGAGCACGCACATGCTGGGGCGTCGGTATAGATCCAGTGCTGCACAGTATTTACAACCTGTAAGTTAGATGTCACAGTGCTGCGTGTCATGGAGTAATTCTTAGCTCGGCTTGACACCCCGTCTCTATAAATGTGGATGAATCCTTCTTGCTTCCTTGCACTCATGAGGTTGAGGCAGTGATGAAATATGAATTGCACAGAAATCTGTTATGTAGGATGAAAAAACTGTTGTCACCGCAGAGTCACAATCCTGATGGCTAATTTATGCTCCATCTGCCTCCCTCTAAAGCAGTAACACCACTATAATTAAAATTCTAATTGCATGCACTGAAAAAGACATAAATACATTACGCTATAAACAACCAAAAGCACACATTCAGATTTACCATATCTTGCTGTCGTAAATTTGCATATTTAGATGTAAGTTTGTTGTAGCAGATTAACAGCTGCGATACCAAGCTGAATACCACCACACTCAACAAAACATTGAGCACTTATGCTGGAATTTGTGTGTGTTGGAGGTTGAAAGTGTGACCTGCTAGAGAAAGCAATAAGAGAGAGCATGCTTTGTCTGGCCTGGTCTGAGACTGAGCTGCGTCTGTATTGAGTGACCTCAGCTTTAGCTTTGGGAGGTATCGACTAGGGTACAGCTGCTGGGCGTTCAGGTCCAGGACTATATTCTCCTGGTGGCATATTAATGCTGTTAAGTCAACTCCAGAATGTCAAAAGTTAAAGTGTTCAAATAGCTTTAACTCTACTGTAGTTTGTCTTCCCCTGGGGCAACATGTTTTTCGGGGGTTTGTGTGTGTGTGTGTGTGTGTGTGTGCGTGTGTGTGTGGCAAGAAGTGGGTGCCAGTCCCCCCATCTCTTGCTGTGCTCCAAGCTGTGTAGTGATGTCCAGTCCTCCGCCTGTGCATCCCTGCTGGGTGTCTTTGTACCACCCATCAACCCTGCTGTCACATCACATTGGCAAAGCTAAAGGGGAGAGTGGGGGGGGGCAGAATGCAAGCTTCATAAACACCATACTGAAATGGGGGGAGAGAGTAGCAGAATATAAAGGGGATCTAATTTTCAAGGCTGTATAGTTGCTGAACTGTGAGAGATGTATTGTTGGTCTCTGCATCGCTGGTATGCAATAATCCTCAATTACATTCTCTCTGTGTCAGTTTCCTGCATGGAAAAAATAAACATTGAAGTCAGAGAGAAACAGAGCGAGATTGAAAAAGATGAAGTTCAGAGAGTACAAGGAGTAAGATAGGAATGGAGAAAACCTTGAACCAGGGTTTATTACATGCTACAGGGCGTCAGTTGCTAAATCATTTTGATGCACAAGGTCATTGAGAGAATATCTCTTGGCTTGTAGAGGTAATGTGTGTGTGTGTGTGTGTGTGTGTGTGTGTGTGTGTGTGTGTGTGTGTGTGTGTGTGTGTGTGTACTGTATTGTTTCTTCCTTCAGCTCCTGGAGCTATTCAGCTCCATTAAGCAGCTACAGTATATCCAGCCAGAGAGAATATATAGCTCACTGTTAATCTGCCTATAAACACAAGTGCAGAGGACAAAATATTTCAGAGGTATTGTTCATGGTATTATTGCACTTCACATTTTGACCTTTAGATGGATTCATTGCCTAAAACAGTCTCGGATGATTGATGAAAGATTTTCTTCTATTGGGTTAAATATGGAAAACACAAGTGAAAACTAGCTTAGTGCTAGTGCCATGCTTACCAACTATGAGAGTCTTGGCAAATGAAAGTATAACAATGAAAAATCAAATCAAATCTACACTAATAGCTCACTAACATCTATTGTCACTGCCAAAAAGAAAGGATTAAACCCACTTAGAATGAAGACGTCCAACAAACAATATCCAAACCGAAATCGAACAATCTAATGTTGTAAAATGATATTAATTTATTAGGAAAACAGAATTTGAAATGAATCTAATACTAGCAAGTGAAACACTTCCACAAGCAATTTGATTGTAGAGAAATGTGAAATGGAAATAGCACTCTTCCAGTGCAACTGCACTGGACTAGCACAGGCATTTCACACATGCGCAGTTCCACTAGGACCTAATAAAAATCCTACAGTCTCTTAACAAAATCAGCACATGTTGATGCTTGTCCCTCCAGCAGGCTCTCTCTAGTACACAAAACAAAAGAACCAGACTAAAGTCCATAATAACTGTGCTGAGATTTGACTTATGTAATAGTCTTTGATCAATGTAGCTATTCTCTATAACCTGGCAAAGAGACTTATGTGTTTCTGCCAGGCATGTTATCCACCTGCGGGACTTTCCCCTTTGGCTCTCACAGGCGTAAACATCATGACTTTGCTAATCTCTCTCAGACCTGCTATTGACAAAGATACAGGGGCATAACTTCAGTCTAAAAACATACACATTAGGCTACATGCAGACGGTTTGTAAAGGTTGCTTCTGTTTTAACTTGCCGTGCCATTTACCCTAGATAGAATTTGCATTGCATTGTTCAACTCTCTAAGCAGTTGGCATTAGCAGTGACATTTTGCAGGTAGTAGGAGTGCTGGATTGGCGTCCTGAGGGGTTGAAGTGGCCCGTCCTCTCTGCAGTGGTAATTATTCCAGAGGTCTAATCATTAGAGAGCTGTTTTAATCAGACTTCCATCAGTGGCTAATGTAACGCGATTAATTACAACTCCAGGAGCATGGTCCTCGAGGGCCTCTACATCAGGATTACATGGCTGACGAATAGGGACACTTTCGTAAGGCACTGTCCACACTATTCAACACAACAAGAAGGTCATGTATTCAGATTTTATTTGAGAATGGTATCTCCAGTGGGTGACTCACACTTTATTTGATAATGGGTTATTACATAAAGCATGCAGTAAACAAGTGAATATGTATCGAGTTGTGTTTTGAGGTAGATTGTTGCTATGGCAGTAACACAGTATGTATTGTTTACTTCAAGGTTAGCTTCCAGTCGTACCTCACTCACTATAGATTCCCATTTAGGTGGATTACATAGTAAGAGCGTTTTATACTTTGTGTGTGTGTGTGTGTGTGTGTGTGTGTGTGTGTGTGTGTGCCAGAGGGAGGAGGTGATGGTGAAACAGTAATGAAGGGCATGAGGGGGAGGTGCTGCTGACACCTCCAGTTTCCCACGTTACCCTGCACTCACCTGCCTCCTGACAGCCTGGCCAGCCGGAGGAAACGAGTGGTGTAACTCAAAACCCAGACTTGCTGAGTTCGCTTTTTACTAAAATACTCTTTGTGTGTGCATTTGTGTGTGTGTGTGTGTGTGTGCGCGCATGTGTGCTTTTGCGTATATCTGCATGTCCACGTGTGTATATTTTAAACACAATCAATACTATATAGAGTATGCAGTTGAGAAACGCTTTGTTTTAAAGAAAGAAATACATGATAATTACAAGACTGGGAGTCAGAGGATTTTTCTCAGTTTGCCCAGATGGCCTAGCTGACCGTGGTGTGACTCCATAATTGCTATATCCTTGCTTTATAGGATAAATTTCATAGTAAAAACTATTTATTTCATACAGAATAAACACACCCATACAGCCTTTTTTGATTTGGTGCAGGGTGGAGCATAAACATTACTGTGATTATACAGTAAGTCTACCTAAATTGGCCTAATCTTACTCCAACCTAATCTTACTTTTAGTCCAACAACATTCTGTCATTAAAAGGAAAACAGTGTAAGTGCATAAGTCAGGCTCATTACAAAACATCTGTCCAAAGAAAAACAATATAAACAGATGGGAAGATCACGTTTCAGTCCTGAATCCTAAAGAAACTGTTGTAGCTTATGTATATTGTATTACAGTATAACCGTTTTGTGATAGTGATAATGTTCAGCCATCTTTTCTAAATCGTGTTGCAGACACTTATTTGCAGTAATGAGAGGTTTTCTGTCACACACACACAAACACCCTGTCAAACCTGCCTGCACGCCTGTCTATACAGGTGCATGTTGGGCAGGTTGGCATGCTGCTACAAGAGTTGTTTTCGGTCTGTGGAGGCACTAGATTAAGCCACACACACACACACACACACACACAACCACACACAACCACACACACAGGTTACATCAGCTGAGCCCAGGCAGTGGGGTTATCCACAATGAATGTTCACTCGTGAACGAGCATCATGGGCGTGTGAAAGCACAAGAGCTACTGCACTTGGGAAATTGCCATTCACACCCCCCACTCTCGTCTCACTCAGTCTCTCTCCTCTATATCTCCCTCCCTCCCTCCCTCTCTCCCTCCCTCCCTCCCTGGCTCTCTTGCTCTCTCTCTCTCTCTCTCTCTCTCTCTCTCTCTCTCTCTTTCTCCCCCTCTCTCTCCCTCTCTCTTTCAGAAGCTCTGTTGACAATTTCAAGGCTGCTCTGTAGTGAACTGTCTCTGTGATTTATTCCTTATTTTCATATCAACACTGTCTTATGTGATGTCAGAGGAACGGGTGGTGGACGAAGGGAGAGGGAGGACACACATGCACTTACACACACTCGTGGACACACTCACTCATTCACTCACTGCCTGTGCGGGTGGCCAGAGTTGGCTGCCGCTGGATCAGTGATGTGTCACCATCAATGTCACCGGTCCACTCTTTGACCCGCACAACTTCTGCTCCGCAAGACGAGGGAAAACAATTTGCTCCTTCCTGTGCTGTCTCTGCTCATGGGAGCTGTTACCACTAAGCTGAGCTTGAGCATTTCACCAGGACTGCAATAAATACCCCGCCAACTCCAAGAGGCATTGGAAAAGAAGAAGAAGAAGAAGAAGAAGAGTGGGAAGAGAGAGAAAAAGAAGAAAAAAAACCCAAGATCAATATTTCAGAGTGGAGCCCCAGAAATCCAGGCTTACTCTGCCTGTCTACCCATGCTGGAATTACAGTCAGTCTCCCAAGCTATTGCAGACGCCTTCAGAGGGATCATTCCAATCCCCCAGGAGGAGGAGGGGTGTCGGGGTCTGCTGTGAGCGTGTGACCCCTCTGGGGCTGCAGTGCCGTGTCCCAGGGCGAACGCTCCATGGGAAGCAGAGGAGGAGGAGGAGGTGTTGATGTTGTTCTGGATCTCTCCGTACAGCTGTGTGAGATATGACTGAGCGTGGGACAGCGCTCCCCATGGCCCTCTCCTCTCTGCTCTAGCCCCAGCGCAAGCTTTAGAGGCAGGCATGGCTAGCGGGCAGATGCCCCTGCTGCTGCTCGTCCTGCTGCTGGAGGTGCTGAGTGGAGCCTGTGTACCAGGAGACGGCTCAGGGAGGTACAAGGGAAGCTGGAGGTGGAAAGGTGACAGGAGCCGTGAGTAACTCCTCCTACCTCTGCTATATCACTCTTTCTCTCTCTCTCTTTCTCTCTCTTCCCTCTTAATTTCCTTTCTTTCTCTTCCTGTGAAATTTAACCTTTTTCCCATTGTGCAAAGACAAGCAGTGTCAAACACTTTTTCTTCCTCCCTTCTTTTACTATCCTTTTTCATTTCCCTGATCTCATGAAGTGTGAGATCCAGGAAGCGCTAAGCGTTGTGTAAGCCATCTTGTTTTTTCAAACTGCTGTTGGCGTCTCAGCTCATTTCTCTGTGACTGACACCTGGATATGAGAGAAATAAATCCTCTACAAGAGGCCGTCGACCTTGGCATGCGTTGCCAGGTTTTACACGTTCAGTATGTGTGTGTCTGTGAAAGTGCCTCTTTGTTGTTGTATTTGCCATGAGTTGCCATTCATAGTTTATTATCCGTCTCCTTGTATTATACTTTCTCTCGGCAGCGCTCTCATATTCCTGTATGAATATCTCTCAGCGTCTCATTCTTAGTCATTAATTGATCAGTGCTGAGTTGTAAAAAGCTACTCAGAGTGGATGGGGCTGCCTATTTCCTCCTAATAAAAGCTGAGTGTAGCTCTGCAGGCATGAGTGAGTTCATTATATATGCTGACACATAAGTGCATGGATGTTGCGAGATAGAGGATGTTCAAATGAGCAGAGAGCTGTGGTTGTTTCTGGACAGCGCTGGTGTCCCCAGCCTTTAGACTGCTGGCTAATGGGATTGTTTGGCATGCCACTGCTGCTTGACGCTGAGTGATGAAGTGGGGGAGTGTGTCCCTTTGTGTCCGTCCCCTCTCTGGAGGTTAAAGGGAGATCGCTATCTTGATACCGTTCCAAGATTAAATGACTGGAGTGGGATAGGAGAGGCACTAAGTCAACCCAGAGCAGGTCACTTGCCTCTCCAAGGAGACTTGAGCTGCTCTCATGATGGCATGAAAAGGGACACCGTTTACAGTTTTCAGACGATGATGACGCTGGAAGTTTTGAGCTTGTGGTTATATTTAGTCTGTTAATGAAATAACGTTGTGTTTTCTTTGAATATGTGCAAAAATCAAATGCAAAAACATGTTCACACTGCACTGTGCTATCATCCTGCTTTCTATAAGGACTCTGAGTATGAAGTGTTTTGTGCTGTGTGTAGCCAGTCGACCAGTGAGAAAGTCCTGCTGAGACAGTACAGGTTGGAGGTGATAATATGTTAGCTTTCCACTTCTGCAAGCGTCCTCTCTGTGCACTCTAAGGAATATAAATGGAACTTTGAATTGTAGCTGTTGAAGAAAACATTTGAAGGCTAATTTCACAAGATTTACAACTAACAGCTAGAGCTGAGCTATATCAAAGCTATTCTATACCTTGACCCCCAACCTTTCCTCTCTTCCCTTTCTACATGCACCAGAGACACTGCACATACTATACGCAAAAGCTGGTGTACATTCTACCTGTCATTCAACTTTATTGATAACATGTGGGCTTTTACAGCAGAAGTTATAGACTCCCTGGTCTGGTTGTGAGTTGTGAGTCCGTGCCATCCTTTACCTGACCCTCTCAGTGAACCCAGAGTGGGGAGAATCGCACTCATATGGACATTAATATGCAGTTACAAGTTTCACTCAGTTAACTCCATCCATAAAACACACAGGTGTTTGCGACTCTGTTTGGGATTACAGCAGTGGACCCAGACAAATGTTTCATAGACTTCCTCCTTATAAAGATTTAGTTGATTTAAAATCGTTTTCTGGCAATGGCCTGGTCCACCCATCTACAACAGGGCAACTTTAATGCTAATAACTGTAATCAATTACTAGTACTAATATAACATTTTGAATGATAATGTAGGCGTTTGCAACTTTCTAACTTTAAATCTTCATAGAGATCATGCCTGGTGATTAAGAAGGCCTTTGCATATCATTGCTATGCACTTCAACCCTTTGGATGATTTTTAATACGAGTGGTTTCATTCTGGAAGATGCTGCTCCAGTATTTATCAGAATGCATCATGGGATAAAGGTGATCACTCAGAGGCATGGTAGTGTCATAGGGGTGATTAGATGGATTTTGTGTATGGAAATGCACTCCATGCCATTAAAGAAGCACTGTGGCAGGACTTAACGTTGGTTTTTCCATTATTTTCACCCTATCCAGTATGTGGATAGAAAGTACGCTTTATCTGTAATAGCCACTAAGATGCGTAAACATCACCTCTAAAAACGTGTATGGGTTTATCTCGCTTGTCAGTTGGATACTGGATGCGGCGTGCTATGGTCTACACACAAATGAAAGTTTCATTTGACAGCCCACGGTGAAAGAGAGTATAATGATATGCATGAGCGCAGCCTGCTGATATAAGTGATAATGTCACCAGCTATTATTTGCTACCTGAGAGTAAATCTCTTCTTAGACTGGGCAAGGAAGAGCTCTCTGTCTGGCAGAGCAAGACATGCACCTCCATAGTTCATGCAGGCTCACAACCTCTCTCTCTCTCTCTCTCTCTCTCTCTCTCTCTCTCTGTGTGTGTGTCTGTCCGTCTCTCACAGTCTCACACACACACATACACACAGTCCCCCGGCCTGCACATGAACCCAGAGTGAGACTAATGCATGAAAGGGGATTTGTCTGAGAGTGTGTGCGTGTGTGTATGAATGTGTCTAGGCATGCGTGCGTGCATGTGTGCGCGTGCATATGTGATAAATAAAACACCACTTTTTTATTTTTAGTGACGACTTGTCTCCTCCACTACACACAGCTTAGATGTCCCCCAGTACGGTCCTTCGCTCAACCTTAATCCTTCACACAACCTCAGTCTGTAACTTTACTCCTTGCTTTTAACGTCTTCTCCTCTGTCTGAGTTTTGTTTGAATTGGCTGAACAAGTCAAGACACCACTCAGGAGATCGAGGGTTAGTTGTGCAGCTGCAAGCAGGTGGCATGAGCCTCAGTCAAAATTGCATCATCATTCGCTATTAATATATCTATCATTTTCACAAATAAAGATGAGCTTCGGTCCAGCCTGTACATGCAAGTCCAAAGATGGGACCACCGGCCTTGTTCTGTCTGGTGAGGCTTTGTTTCTGCTCCCTGACACTGCCTCATCCTTGTGATGGATGAGGCAGATTATAGGATTTATGGCAGATTTACACTGTTCCCGATGCTAATAGGAGCCTTAGAAACCTGACTGGCTGCCTCCCAGACCTCCTGTATCTTATAATCTTATCAAAGTACAGGACACAGAAACACTGGAGTCTGTTTGTGGACAGAATTCAGAATCAACCTGATATCTCCTCTGTTTATTTCTGCAGGGAAAGTAGATGAAGGTGCTGAACACAGTGGGAGATAACAGTTTCACTATGTTTGTCATACTGTATTACATTTGTGCTTTCTGTGACAAAAAAAATAGTACTGCTTGCAAGACTCTTGACTGATTGTTGTTGTTTTTGCCTGAATAAGTTTTAATTTGCTTGAATAGATGAGACCTGCTTCCCAAAAACCTTTACAACTGTGCCACTACTATTGTACATTTAAATTTAGATTTAGCTTGTTGTTTATGCAGGAATATGAACTCAACCATCCAATAGATGGCAATAGTGACGTACAGCACGGTGGAGTTAGCCCAACGCTCGTCTAGGTCTGGGTGGAATGAAAGCGTGCTAATGACCTGTGGGCTGAGTGTTGTGGTTTAGGTCAGAGGCCAGATGGAGTCCAGACAGTCGTAACCACAGAGATGCTCTCATCAGCAGCTCAGCCCCAACCAGCCTGATCTCTTGTCAGGCACAGAGCGCTTAATGCACGTGCTGCACTGTGTATAGGGAATACACAATATTGAAAAGAATAACTATGAATATGAATAAATATGAATCTTTGCCATAGGATGGATTATCAAAAGATTGCGGTGTTTCCCTGTGAGCGTCAGGTTCAAATCCTCATTCTCACTGTGCTATTAGACTTTTCCCTCCTTGTCCCTCTCTCACTCTTCTATATTTTGTATCTGCAAAACTAATTTAATAAAAAAAAACGGTGCATTGCTCATCTTCTGCCATATATCATTATATTTGGAAATGTGTTGAACGCCTACCCACACTCGCGCACACACGCACACACACACACACACACACACACGCACAAACTAATTCACTAATTGAAGTGCTAATGAGCACAAGGACCCAGATGGGTTTTTTGTTTTTTAGGGTTGTTTTTTTTTTTTTTTTTGGAGGTCATTTTTTCAAGCCTGCTGCTTTCTCTCCAAGCCCGGCTCTTCATCACACACTCCCCTGCTTTTCTCTCTCCAAGGCTCCAGAAGGTTCGGACACTTTTTAATTAGGTAACAATGAGCTGAGAATCTCAATTACCGCGTGTCACACACAAGGTCAGGACCGGCGTACTGAGTGCAAGGCTGTGGAAGGTCGGGCAGGAGGTGGGGTGGGCTGGGAAAGGGGAGAAGGTGGAGCTGTAATGAGGGTGAGCGTCAGGGTCGATACTATCTGAATATTCATCTCTCCACGGCGCACAAAATGTAAGGCAGCTGACCGTGCCATCTCTTACTGTATGTCAGTGGAAATCAAGATATCAGAAAGATTTGTATTTCACTCTCACACGAGGCAGTGTCTAGAAACGCATGCTGTGCAAAATCTAAGACTCTTTTGCTGTGGCTTTTTGCCTCAGTTTTGTCTTCTCTTCATCTTGTACAGTGAGTTACATTCTTTGTTTTGTATGGGTATTGCGTAGGGATGGGACTATGTCGAAATTCAATATATTGCAATACAAAAATGTGACACTACATATCGTGGGACAGAAAAATGAATCAGCTCCATTTTATTCTGCTGTAGTAATCACAAAGCAGATGGTTTGCCCGTCACAATTTCACAAACTCTCCATTGAAATTCTATTATTTGCACTTTGTAATGACATTTTTAAATTGTTGTTTACATTCTAGCAAGCCAATGTCGTTGCCAGAAAGATTTGTGGCTCAGAAATAAACATAAATCTGCACAGTCATACTTTGTTGTCATGGAACTTTTATTTATTACATCGTATCATGAGATAAGCATATAGTCCCAAGGATTGTGCTAAAACACAATCCTTGGGTGTTTGTTGCTTTTATGAAGAGGAAAACAACCTTGTATACTGTGAGTTATGAGAGGAATTGAAACTTTTCAGCAGAGCCAAGTGAAAAAACAGGTGGACACTGTAGATCAGACATGGCCCATAAATATGGGGCTCTGAAAGGCGTGGGCCAGATTGAAAGCGCGGGGTTCTGGGATTCTCAGGATATGTCGGGGTCAAAGGTCATTAAGTGCTGAGGCAGGTCTTTAGAGGTTAAAAATCAAATGACGCCACTCCTTGATGTTTTATCCCCCCTTTTTCATGCCTCATTCACTCCACCATTTTCACTTAGGCAAATGTCCGCGCACACAATTGTCCTGGTTTCCACATCTGGATTTAGTCGACATTGACTGAGACATATAAAACTTCTGTGTGTTTCCTTCTAATTTATTTCCTTTTGTTGTTTATCCTGACACCAGTGTCTTTGTCGCTCTTCATTTTGTAGAACTTCAACCATACTGGGCATTTCTATGCTTTCAGATGCTGAGAAATGGGCCTTAATATGTGAGCTATAATATATATTATCATTATATAAAAGATTGTTGTATTGAAATTATTAGCCATAAAGTTAATTAGTATTTTGTGAGGTATGTTCTAGACAGATAGTATCATGTTGCACAGCTGAGTGAGTTTAAAAAATAAAGAGTAACCATGGACTTGAAAAAGTGACCCAACCCCCTTCAACAAGAACCCATGAAAATGTGAAAAAGCTACAGAGATTTCGCAACAAACCAAAGTGCACACGCTTGCCCTTCTGGCAAACACAAAAATTAATCCTGAGTAATAATTCTACCTTCATTAGCTATATATGCTATGTGCTGCTGTTTCAAAGAAATGCTAGAGACAACAACTCTGTCGGTGGATTTCTGCATACGCGTGTGTAAATATGCGTGTGTTTGACAGAATGAGTTCTTATTAAAGAACAGGTTGTCGGTTCTTTCATTACCGCTTTCGCTGATGAGGCAGTCTCCCTTTTGGTTTCCTGAAATACACAGGGCATCCAGACACAAACGCAGGCACGCATGTAGGGCAGGCAGTCTAGTCTGCCTGGCTGACAGCAGCAGAGCCTACCATCCAACCACAGTAAAGGCGGGACAAGCTGTTTACCATCCCAGACAGAGCTCTGCTGGGGCCTCTGTTTTCCCTTTACTTCACTGATGAAGTGGTAATTATAGGAGAGGTCTCACACCTCCAGGGACCAGAACATCTTTACACTCAAGGCGCTCTGTTGTTATGCCTGTCTCAGACACATTTTGGTCACGCTATTGACCGGAGGCATCATGGGTAAGAGTTTCACAAGCAGAGAGTTATTTCAAGTTATGGGCTATACACAAGCAGCACTTAGACATGTCCATGGTACACTGGTGCTTTGTTGCTGCTGGTCAAATAGGGGCGGGAAATTCCTACGCGGTGACTTTTGCACTTGGAAGAGTTTGATGTGAATACAGAGGGCAACGTGGTGAGGCCTCATTTAACTGTGGACAGCCAGACTCCTCCTTGGTTTTAAGCTAAAAGAGTCTAATGTGGAAAGTCTGGTAAATCGCTGTTGTCGTGTGAAAACCCCGTAAGTCGTGATTTTCATGCTGCTCTACGAGTTGAGAAACTTCTACCATCCTTGGGCTTATAGAATCGATTCAAAACTCAAAAATGCATGATTGTCAAGTTAAAAACAAAGCTGCATTTCTTAGCTCCTGAGAAGCTGGCATTTTGGAGATGCAAGGTTTTCACCCAACAGCGACGATATGCAGAAGTTTTGGAGTATCACAGTCTGGTAACCACTCCAGTGCTGTTGACTGTGGCTGCCATGGCGGCAGCTCTACATTAGAGTAAGCACAATCCAGCTGTGTCAGTGGTTGGCTGGCCATGGTGGGAACTGTGGAGGTCTCTGCATCAGCATCCCTCTCTTGCTGACACAGCGTTTGCACACATCATTTCCTCACAACAATCCCCCGCTCTGTCTAACATCATCAGCAGAGTCATGATGGAAATACATTCCCTCACAAAACACTGGTTAACTCTGAGCTGGGTGTTTTCTGCAGTCATCCACATATGCGTCTGTGCGGAGATATTCGAGCCATCTGTTTCCACAACACAGACAGACAGGAGGATTTTCTTTTTGGTTTGAAGTCGACGTCAACTGACATCACCGTGGGGATGCAGAATCCGCTGCCGAGTATAGATTACAGCCCCGGCGCTAAAGAGTTCTTCATTCTCACCATATGTGGCAGTCTATCACGTAACTGCAGAAAGTTACAGTTTCGGGTCTTTCATCTCAAACAGATCAATGTGACAGACTTCTGGTTTTGTGTTTCCCAACGCTTCACAATCCTTTTTTGGAAGCTGCTGCAGGGACGGTGGAGAAATGAGATGGCGCTGTTGTCTAACACCTTCACCACCACTGAATTCTCTGATGCCAAGGTTGCAGTATATTGCAGACTGCTATGCTGAGTGCAGGGTGAACAGGGGAACAATAGGGAATCAGCCACAACTTACGACTCAGTGGAGAGGCCAGCAGTGGCAGTCGTGCTAATCAGCTCTAATGAAGACTGGCAGTGGACCCCCACAGCATAAAAACCCAAAATGAAGCCCTCTTTGATTAATTTGCTAATTAAATCTGGAATGAGACAAGGCCAGTGTTATTGTACTGCACACTCCCTTTGTGTCTCCATTTGAAAGGAGGACAAATTGTAGCATTTGTTTTTTGTTTTTTTTAAGTTTTAAAGTGCATGGCTGAAAACAGATTTGTGATTATTTAAAGTGGTATAAAATGTTTTTTCCCTGGAATTGAAAATGTAAAGAACCCCAAAAAATCATACTCACTCTCTGCTGTATGTATGGAGTTAGACTTCATCTGCCTTGACCTATTTTACTGACTTATAATATGATGCTAAACATGTTTACCCACTTGTATGTTCCCCTCCTGGCCCTTCCATAATGCTGGGCACAGACGTACATAGCGTGGAGAATATACCACTGGTGCAGGATAAAAGTGGAAACAGGACAGAAATAGTCCCACACCACATGAAGGCACTATTGGACACATTACCACCAGATGTCTCACACCATGGCATTCATTTTCCTCTCTGTAGCCCTGTCTTGAACGCATAAATGTAACAAAAATGTTGTTGATGTCTTGTATGATTTACAATGCTGCGGATTTACTGCAACAAAGCATGAACAATTGCATTAGACATTGTATGGTGTGTGACCACTTTTTACATTCTCAACTTTCAAGGACGGCATGATTAGTTTCTTTGGGAAAAATGCCCTTGATTTTTTTGTATTTTATCCTAATGTGTTCAAGCCTAACAGATGGTAATGCAATACCCTGTGGCACGTCAGTCCATACTCTAGCCCCGATCCAGAAAGTCACCTGCCACTAATAAATTTGGCTGATTTTGTGGGGTGAATGTGTGACGGAGTGGAGGGCTCCATGAGGCCTTGACAGGGGGTGTGGAGAGTTGCACTTTGTCTTTTGTTGCATTTCTTGCCTTCTCGGGATTTATGATCTGCTTCTCACAGCCTCCGGCCCTCGGGTGCCTCTGCGCTCACATGTGTCAAGTGACACCACTGCTTTGTAGTGAGCAAACACCATAATGCCTGAGAAACCCATTGCAGGGCTGATTTGACACTAACAGTTTTTTGAAACATATTATATGATCTTATTTGGTAATATGCCACAGTAAGAGAGCAAGAGTGACTGATTTGAGAGTAAACGTCATAGGGCAAATTTAATCATATACCTCCTTTCAGACATCATCCCATCCCAATTTATGGAGTTGCCATGACTCAATTTCCCCATGGGGATCGTTAAGCTTCATCTAATTGAGATGAGGGATAGTGATTTAAGAGAATTGGTGGATAAAGTCGATGCAAGTGGCCATGGAATAATAGTGATATGGGGGAAGCCTGATATTTAGGGTTAACCAAGATAATAAACAAGTAACTCTTTTCATATGGTCATCCCAGATGAACGCCAGTCTTGATGTGATTTCCATATGAGTTATATGGCTTGGATACCGCAGCTGGGATCTATCCACTGCCATATATCCACTTACATATATGTCATATTGCATTCAGTAACCATGCAGTATGGAGAAATACTGTGCCAACACTTTCTACTGTCTTTACAGATTCAGACAGTTTTACTTTACATTGATGATAATGTCAGAAAAATATATATACAGTTGGAGGCTAATAATTGTATTTAAAGATGTATATCTTTCTGAATTAACTGAACAAATCTCTATGATAACATTTTGCACTGAAATGAGTTAGGGCAAACCCTTGATGAAACATTATGAATTATTTTATGACCTGTAATTATGTTGTCATGTGAACACCCTGTGGCAGGATATCAAGTGCAAACAAGTTTTGATTTAATGACATGACAGCCATAAAGATTGCATGGAGGGATGCTGTTTTACAGCTCTGTTCAAGGTCACACTGTCAGCAACCATTAGAGATTAGAAGGCATTTTCTTACTTTTAAGGGCGTTGGATTGATATTGCTTTCTAAAATCTACTGTATAATTTTCAAAAAATTACACTTGGATGCTTCACCGCTGCATCTAAGCATTCCATGGGACAGAAAATGTATAGCTTAACCTGTCACAGAAGGCAGACAGTGACTTCTCACATTATAAATCTTGATCCCTTAAGAATTTTTACTCACACTCCAAACTCGCCTTAGGAAAAATAACTTGCATTTCAACCTACATCCTATAAGCCCCTTTCTTCACTTTGACACTCTAATGAATTTCATTCCTATAACATTTTTAACACGTCATTTGTCTTTCTTTTAACAAAAACTATCCTGACGATGCCAAAGGCATTCCTCTAACAACAGAGGAAACAATGAATGGGTCTAATCTCAGCTGGCTTACCAACAACTTTTCTCACATTCCTTTTCTGTGAGTTAGTGGGGGCTTGATACACTGATCCCTCGTTTTTTTTCTGCCAAAAATGATATCACAAATCGTGCACATGAGTATTTGACACACTTGAGAACTGCCTGGCAATCCCTATCCAATGTCACTTTTGGGGAAATCAAAGCCATGCCACAGGCTCAACGACATTTCATCCTTGTTCCCAGCTGTAAACTACTGTAACCTACAGCAACAAAAAAGAACAAGGATTATCATGTTAGCCTGCAGATTTGGACCATCCCTTTATGGTCCCTTTGTGGTCTCACCAGCTACATTGCATATCTGTGGACATGCAGCAAAGAGTGTTGAGGCGCTGGCACAGCCTCGGCTACCTAAGCTGCCGGTATTGATCTGTCTCTCTGCTGAGATCATTAGCTTTCTCTTCAGGAGAGCTGAGAAGTTGGCCAGATGCCTGCAATGTTCTCGCCACACATCTTCACAAGGCCTCATTTCCATCTCCTCTAATCAGAACTAGACATATTGAGAGCACAAGTTGGTTTATCTGCACTCTCTCATTGGACTGTGAATATTTAGTCTGTGCTCCAGTAAATTAGCATACACATGTTCCTCCCTGACAAGCACCAGTCCGTGGTGGCACGAGAATGTGTAACGAGAGAGAGAGAGCGGGGCTGGAAAAGGGAGATAGTGCCTGCTGTTTGTTCAATTTGCTTGAGTTCAGATCAGATGGTGATTGAACTGTGACATAGGCAATCATAGAAAAATGAACCAAGTAATTACCTTCAAGTCATTATCCGACTGCTGTGAGCAAAACACCTTGTCTGTTTCTCAACAACAAGCAGAGAAGAGCTACTGTGCAATTATGTACTTGTTTTTATAATTTGTATATTAGTTTAAGGCTTCCCCATTAGGAATGTATATGGAATTCCACATAAACACTTTAGGTATTTGTGGGTGTTTGCTTCGCTGAATCTCAAGTTGATACATGTAACTTTTTGAAATATATGTATTTTCATCGAGATTTTAGATATCCTGCAAATAAGATATTTTTTAGGAATGTGGTTAGTAATACCATTTTCAGATAGGCGAATTCCACATAAACAAATTATTCAAACAAGCAAAAATGTGTTTCTATTGTCTATATCTTTTTTTATATGATTGCGGTTCTTTGGATATTATTGTAAGGCAACATATAAAAGTTTCATTGGGCATATTTGCTCCAACTCCGGCTCTATAAAGGTCAGGAAAAGCCAGTTTGTGTGAAGCAATAATTGCATGTCAGTGAAGCTATTCAGCAAACATTGCCAAGTCGAGATGCATGTGGTGTTGGCTCATTTGTTTGGACCAAAACACAGCTTGTGAGAAGAAAGAGATTAATAGGTGTGCCAAGTATGAACTTAAGGCTGGATGTCATCACTTCAAAGACTGAGGAGGTGATACATCAGTGGTGGATCTTCTCCGCTCTCTGGATCTCTAATTAAAAAGTTGCAGAATTCCCCTCCATTGTGGTGACATGACACACGGCTAATGGCAGCAACAGCCTCGAGGCGTATGTCAGGGACTCGAGGTCTTGGTACTGAGACTACAGGTGAACTGGATTGGATAAACAAATATCAACTTTAGCCCCTTAGGTGTTGAGTGAAAATCCACTGTTAAACAAACATTTGCATATGTTACTCCTACCATCCAGAGCGGTTAAGATTTATATACATAAGCAAGTCTCTCCCACATCTACAGACATGAGAGTCAAGCTTTTGTCTGGTCTGAAGCAACACTTTTTTAAAGCTGCGCCATTGGCAATGAATAGGAGACGGCCTTAGTGGCCACTGTGACAGTATCCATACCCATGGTAATTTTCAATGAATATGGGTACATTTTCTGCTTGAAAACAGTTAGCATTACCGTGGAACACAATTCATTTAAGTGTAAAAGCGCAAACAAAATTTTCCCTCAGCCTGCAGAGTCATAGATTGTCAGTGGAGCTGCTCCAGAATGTGTTGCTGGAAGGGATGGCAGATTAGAGGCTTGGTTTTCTGGTCTCTAGCTTTGAGAGAGAATTGTTCACATTAACATATTGATGGAATTCTCCAAGATTATACGAAAAACATATGTGAATTTTGTTTGAGGGTGGCTTTTCCCTTTCCCTTTGAATTTGTAAATTCCGTGTGTGTGTGTGTGTCTGTGTGTGTGTGTGTCTAGAGTACATCTGCCTGATTAAGCAAATCAAAGAGCAGGGAAAGGTGGCATCATTGTTGTTTGTCACTAATGTGTTACAGTTTGAAATGAGGTCTGAATGAGCTGCTCCACTGCTCTCTAAACTCATTTGCCATAGTCACAAGCCTTCAGTTTTTGTACACGATTTTCTGTTTTTCTTTCTCCTCGTATTTACCTCTCCTTCTCCTTGTGACTGGGGTATTATAAGGAAGAATGGTGACAGTTTTCAGATAAAGAATAAACAGAATACTGTGTAGAAGTTGTCATTGTTCAAAGTTAAGCCAAATCACGCTCAACAAGAAAAAGAAAACTCATGGTATCTGAGTACAGAGTACGGTTCTCACAAGAAGCAGGGAGAGAGGGAAAAAAAGAGGAAAAGATGAGTAAGTGTTGATTTTTTGAGCAGAGAAAAGTCATGGAAGGTCAGGAGTCTGTCAGCTGTGGCGCTGTGGATGCTGACAAGCTGCTCATGAGTCATGACCATGAGCTCCAGACGCCAGGACAGACTGAGATACATAACAAGCATTCAGAGGCTGTTCACCTTGGCTACAGCACTTCAATCTCCAAATCCCTGAAAGACCTCATTTTTTTCTCACTCAAGAGGAGGCTTTCAATGCTTTCCTTCTCTCTCCCTCTCGCTCTCTCTCTGCTCTCTGTCTCTCTCTCTCTGCTCTCTCTCTCTCTCTCTCCCTCTCTCTGCTCTCTGTCTCTCTCCCCGGACAGAAAAAGTCTTCTAGTGTCATACAGATGGACATCTGGGCTTTTTGCAGCTTGGATGCTTGCCTCAGCTCCACAGGGATGTCAGAGCAAGTTCAGACTCCTCATAGGCTTTGAACTCATTCGACACTGGTGTTGTTGTACAGAGCAAAGAAAGAAAGTTTCAAGTAGTTCAAGAGCATGAGAGTTTGTGTTACGTAATGCGAAGGTGTGGGGAATAAGTTATCTATGGAAATTTTTTTTGACAAAACCCCTGCCGTCAATATTGCATGCACACCAGGGATTTAACT
Organism: Centroberyx gerrardi; assembly: GCF_048128805.1. Lineage (NCBI taxonomy): Eukaryota > Metazoa > Chordata > Actinopteri > Beryciformes > Berycidae > Centroberyx > Centroberyx gerrardi. Next base: position 24,254,101 of record NC_136002.1, read on the forward strand.
GCCTTGATAGCAACAGTGACAGAAACAGTGTGAGCCGCTGTGTCACTGTGAGTCGACTTGGCACTTATGATTGAGCGAGCGGTTGCACAGAAGTTCAAGTCAAGTGACCATGCAATATTAAACACCCTTCAAGCCAATCAGCACTATTTATTCTGGATCTGTCTCTCTGTTTTTCTTTGTGCGGTTGCTGATGCCCTCCGAGCAAATCTATCAGTAAGCAAGATGACACATTTTTCTTCCTTGACATTTGCACTTTTATTTAACCACAATCAACAAATCATGCAAGCAGAGATGAGTCAAATTGTATGCCAACTTTGAGGGTTTTACGTGGGCATGTTTATTGAGGGCTTTGTAACCAACGAAACTTTGTTTGGGAGGAGATGCGATACACGACTGCGGTGCAACTGTCAGCACGGAAATCCTGTGTGCATCCATCCAGTCAGAAACTGGCAAGTCTCATCAGAATGGTTATCTGATTGCTATTGCGCAAATGTTTCTTCTAGCTGAGGCAGCGAGCAATGAAACAGTAATTGCTAAGGAAATCGGAGGCTTGTGGAAACTATCTGCAAGATCTGTTGGTGTTAACCTTTGTGAAATGGTTTCCTTTTCACTACAGTTCACTCATGGGAAGTAATGTAATCACATGTTTACCTAATTATCACGGTTCATGTCACTATCATGGCTGAAATCTTAAATATCTGTTGAAAACAAAATAGCAGCATGTAATAGCATCTTTTCAAGTCTAAAGGGAAAATGGGGAGAAAATGAGATGAAAGTCAGCAATTGCCTGTGAAACCTAAACTCAACAAATCACTCAACACTTGACCAAACCAAACAACATATTTTATAGAGAATTTATATTTTCCATGGAGTAATACTCATTGCAGGTCATATCATTCTCACAGTTTCATCATACTTTCTAAACTATTCTCTAACGTTCTATGTTTGCCACATAATTCCCGTAGGTCAAAGAGACAACCATCCTCTCTACAGTGTATTTTAGAAATTAGCTTAACCCATCCTGTGTGATCTCTTCTATGGAGGCTCTCATGTGCATAATCCTGCTATCTTGGTCTGTTAGAAAGAGAGGAGGATGAGGAAAGGTGGGGGATGGTTCTCTTTGCTCCCATATACTCCCCTCCTTCACCTCTTCTGTATAAAAATGGTTCCATGTCTGTGGTCCTTCCCTTTACCTGGAGCTGACTGACCCCTACTGAGTTATTTGATTATTTTTCAGACCCTGCAATTCATTATTCACGTGTTCTTCGTCCCTATACTTGAATATAAAGGGCTTGGTGGGCTATAGAGCTTAAAATAAAGCTTTTTTTCCCCCCAATAAATGTAGACTTAAATGTGTCTTTGCTCTGGCTTCATCCTTGTCTTTTTCCCTCCAGCAGTGTGTGCTCACTGTGTGTGTGTGTGTGTGTGTGTGTGTGTGTGTGTGTGTGTGTGTGTGTGTGTATTATCTCAAGGCTTGATTAAAACTCCATTAGTCATGCAGAAAACAAAGAAAGTGTAATCAAAATGGAAATGAGTGAAATGGTGCTGTGAGGTGGGGAAACAGATGAAGCGGACAGACTGGCTTCTGCTGCAAAATCCTTTTTTTTTTTTTTTACTTTTCCTCTCCTTTTGTCTGTCTTTAATAATGGTGAAGACTATTGAATCCAGGTCAAAAATGATGAAGATTCTCTTTAGATGGTGTTATATGTTTGATATTCAGGAGCAGTAACCTGATTTAAATGCTCATAGTGGAGAATGAGGGATATGAATGAAATTAAAAAAAAAATCACTTTGGCTTTGCCTGTTAGCAGTCTTGCTGCCTTTTCATTTTTTCTCTCTGTCATCAGGCAAAAAGTAAACAGATGTTCGGGAAAACATTTTCTAAGAAACCAATTCAATCACTGGAATTGCTTGAGGTTATATTGCAGAAAAATGCAGCTTTTCTGATCAGACTGTGTGAAGGAACTTGTCCCACAGCAGATAATCAGTCAGTCCTGTTAACAAGCCCCAGAGTCAGACTCCCCACACTCATCATTTAAAGCCCATCCATCACTTCTACTGGCTGCCAGGGCCAGAGCACCGCTGCCAATACATGACAAGATAACAATGCCAAGCTCTCCAGCTCCTTCATTCACATCTATTAAGAGCTCCTTGCGTTTGTCAAACTCAACAGCCGCGGCCACAGGGGCAATAAGTTAGACATCAGGTTTATTGTCCTGTCAGGTTGTACAGGGGCTCAAGCGCTGATGAAGTCCAGAAAGCCACAACGTGTGTTACAAACAACCACTCAAGTCAAATCTAATTAGAGCAGACCTCATAATTTGTGGCTTCAGAATGCAAAAAGATCCAAATGGCTGGCGCCCCGTGGATTGGTCCATACAGAGAGGAGAGTGACCCAGAAAAGAAAACGTGCTTTTTTGGTGTTAAACTGAGATGAGGAGTGCCTGGAGGGCGAGGACTTAGTCCAGAGCCCAGGGGAAAGAAACAGGGGGCCCAAGCCTGCCTTTGTATCTGGTGGTGAGCAGGCAGTTGTCTGCACATGGGCCCCAGTAATTAGCCAACAGGGGAGATGGGGCTGGGTGCAGTGCTGAGGCTAAAAGGGTAGCAGTGAGGCAACATTGGGGTCGTGCCTTTTTGTCCTGCTGCCCCAGGGGCAGCTGGGTACACCACCTGTTAATGAGCTCTGAAGTGGTCTCTAATTGGACCACTGACTGTGGGCCACCCAGGGAATCAGTTAGAGGAAGAGTCCACAAGAAGACAGATGCAGGGCATGAGGGCACAATGGTGAAAGACGTTGACAAAATTGTAACAGTAATGGAGAGTCCAGTTCAATGTTTGCTTGTTTCCTGTTGATGTCCTATTACATTTATTAGCAGAGTGTCTCTGGACCAGTTCGAATAGAAACCATCAATTCTTAGTGTTTTCATAAAAGTAATCAAATAGGTAATGCTTATCTATTTTCATTTGTCTAACCCTTGGAAGAAATCACATACTATTAAAAAGCTTCTTTTTTAAACAGAATTGTAATTCTGTCCATGTCCCAGCCTAGATTTGCTGTCATTGCCGAATTTTTCTTGACAGAGGCAGATGTTGCATTGGTGCTCAATTTATCTTTTTTGAAAGCTTTGAAGGTGTTCCACATATCCTGTAACTGGTGTCATGCTGTAAGTGTCAGACAGTGCAACAGACTATGCTTGATGTCTGTGGTCTGTGTTTCTCTGTGTCAAGCCTGCTCTCATGTCGTGCGTTATGTGTATCAGCACTCTTCATCCATGCATGTGCACGAGTAACTTACCTATTTCTGTGTGACTCTGCTCTCCTCTCTCCTGTAGTGTTGTCACTCTGAGGCTGTTGTTTAGATAAACAGGGAGGCAGAGCAGTGCCAGATAATAGGCCTGGCCCAGCATGAGGTTCTTTAACTGTCACATTAATTACAACACTACAGGAGCAGCAGGGGGGACAGGATCACTCCATCTAAAACGTCCTCTTTGTGCTTACCATTACCAGTGTATCCAAAGCTGTTATGAAGTGGGGTTTTTGGATGATTACTGTGTTTGAAAAGTCTGCCTAGATTGTTGCTGTCAAACCTGTAATGGTGGGAGGGGCAGATGAAATGATGGGTCATCCTCTTCTTCACACTCCAGCGATCTAAAGTACTCTCCAATGAGCTATTCCGTCTGCTCGTCTGCTATTTATCACAAATGATGCCAAGTCTCATTGAGGAAACAGATACTTCCGACAGGCTGCCACTCGGTTAGCTGGAGGGGTTGGACGGCCTTTGATTAAGACTCCTCTTACCTCCCCACCCCAAGCACCCTGCCCAAATTAACCCCCTGTCACTGGCCCACAAAGAGAGTGGGCATGGCCGAGGCTGATTTATCCCAGACAGGGCCATCATAAGGGCACAGTTGGCCTCCCGTCTCCCCCATAAGCCACATACACCCCGGCCCTCTTGGCCTATCTTTTTTCTCTCCTACCCCCACTGTCCCGCCCTCACGCCGCCTGCCACACACACTCAACCTGTCACTCCGAAGAGGACACAGGCACAAAGACGGGTCCGAGTCAAAAGGCACTGATTAGCAATTAATGGTGTGTCATTGTATTTGCATCAGGAGTGTGTGTGTGTGTGTGTGTGTGTGTGTGCATGTTCATGTGGTGTGTGCGTGTGTGTGTGTCTAGAGTGGCGTTGTCAATCATGCCGAGAGTGCCCCGGCCCTCCCTCCTCAGTCCTGCCCATATGCTCCCACAGGGGTGCAGCCACTTATGGCTATTGACAGGGGAGAGGTAGTCCTATATTCTACACCCACACACATAAACTCACACACAGAACATGGCCATCCCACCACAGCACAACAAGAGGACCCACTCCTGCTGAGCCCAGAGATAAAGCTTTTCCTCCCTGCTGAAGACTGCATCATTCCCTATACACGTCTCTCTGATGGATCTACGCTCAACAACTGATTGACACGCGTCTGAAACTATCGTCCAGGAATCTGCTGACCCAGAAAACTCAGATTGGATTATACACAACTGTTGGAACGGGAGTTGTGGATGTTTGGTTGTTTACTGCGATGTGGGTGTTTGGTTCCTGTGGCCGGGGACAGAGGTTACGAGGATGGAGCCTGGTGCTACTTGGTGTGTTCAGTCTCTGCCTGTGCCGGCGGGGCTGCAGAGGGCTGGAGGTAGCGCCCATGGGTGGGGAAAGCGGGCAGAATGTGTCGGGGTTCTCAGTCCCTGTGGTGTTATTGTTGACAGAGACGGGAGCCACTCAGGACGGGGCCAGCGAGGGGGCAACGCCAGCTCCCACCACTGAACATGAGGATGACAACTCTTTGGGCTACACAGGTACCGCTGCTGCTTTCCCTTTCCTCATCAAATGCCATGATACATCATGCATCATTTGTTGCATACAGACATAGCCGCTGGGAGATGTCAAGTTAAAACCCGAGTAGATGAAATCAAACTTATCAGTCCATTTTTCATATTGGAACAGAATACGATCAGAGCTTTTTTTTTTAGCTCCCCATGAGAAAGTTGTGAGATTTTATTTTTCTCAATAAGATTAGTGGGGTATTAAGCATGTGCCTATTCTTTCAGTTGTCATATAATCAGAGAGCATGTGTTACCCGTCTCATCAGGTATACAAACCTGTAATGTAATCCCTTTATTGACAAAGGTAATCAGAGGGATTACAAAATGCAGCTGGGGAAACCAGTTGTTTATTTTTTTCTTCTAAGGCTTATGGAAGTATGTGCTTCTAACCTTTAAGTTCTATGGTTAAGATGTACTCAAACATGATCGCCATGTTGTGACTCCTGCTAAGAGATCCCCGGTTGTGAGTTGTGAGGAAGAGGAGAATTGTGGGAAAATGAGGCACATTGCACCGCTTCAGTTGATATAGCTAGTGTCTCCTCAGACCACAGAGTTCTGTAGGGAAATGAAGAATTGGAAATGGGACTCCCACCTGAGGGGCTGACTCACACGCACATGCACACACACACACACACAGACACGCACACACACACACGGACGCACACACAAAGGAACTGAGTCTGGAGCAAATTACTGATGACGCATGTATTTGGTTATTTTTCCACTCTTCCCCCTAGAGTGAGGGGGGAAACGTGTGCTCTGTGTGTTGTCCCAGTGAGGAGACCTACCTCCCTAGGTGATTTACTGGACCTCACACAGCCTCTCTGTGCTCCAGGATATCTTCTGCAGAAACAGGAAGTCCAAATTAACTGCCAGAACCGTGGTGAGGTTCATCACTGTGTGCGGTAACTAGACATTTTTAGATTTATTATACGTGAAATTTAGACAATAGTACCATACAATTACTGTCAGTATGCTGTGCCTTTTATCAATAATGCCAAGATATTTCAAAAGTCTGAGCCAACACACCTATTAGTTACACTGCTCTTCAAATTTAACCTCTGAGTTAGCATGTTTTGAAAGTTCCTAGCTTTCTACAGTCTTTTCAAGCTTTGTATGAGGGGGTTAAGGAGGAAAATCGTGTAATATCTGCCTCACTGCGTTTGAGTTCATCTTTAGGAAGATAAATCTGTTCGGCGGACAGTGCCAGGAGTTCATCTTTAATCTGGCCATTTAATCCCATCTGTGCATGAAAATGAAGGAAATCGATCTGGCCCAGTCAGTGAATTGGAAATGAGGCTAATGTGCCCTAATACCTCAGTCTGCTGCTGATAGAACAAGGTGGGCGGCTGCCAAAGACTCCATTTTCAGAGAGCGTGACTGGCTGGACGGAACGTGAGGATAATCTTGACAGCTGCCAGTTTTAGCTCAGGTGAAAATGGAGTGAACCTTCGAACGTTATTGCAGAGAATCCTTTAGGTGCCTGGCTGTGTTTGTGGCTCTTTGCCATGTGATCTCGGTGTCCTTCACGGAGAAAGAGGTCCATTGATTTAGGAGTAACTGTCACCGAGTGTCTGATCAGACTCCATCACAGCATAGAGGAAGCCTATAGAAGGGTGGTATGCCCCCACCGACTCCTCTGTCACTGTAGACCTTCTGTATCACACACATCATTAGGTTGTAGCGTACACAGTAACTAGAGCTGAGACAAAGGAGAGAGATGCATCACTTTGAGTGAAGAACTTTGCACTAAGGTGACTAATGCTGTAACCTGACCTATTTTACTTGGTGGTTCATATAAAACTAAAAACAGCTGGCACAGTACCAGGCAATGACATAGTAACATCTCGCATGGTAGTCAGCTGGGAGTAATATAGACTACTGTGAATTTTATTAGGAACCACACGCTGGCCTGAAGTTCACAATACATTAAAAGTATTTTTTATTGGTCCCCCAAGAAACTGACTCTTCGCCAGCTCCAAATTGTTTCCCGATATCAAAGGGCTTTGCACAGAACTTCATATCCATAATGAATGAGGCTGACCTGTGTGAAAGCAGTGGATTAGAGAGGCATGCTAAAACTCTTGCACTTACACTTCGCTGGCCCCTGCTTGGCAGGCAGAGACACACAGAGGAGACAGGTCTTTGGTTCTCCTGCCTCGACATGAAAGGCTGAGCGTGACTTTAGAGAGCACATCAGCACTCATATCCTCCCTCTCCGCTGACAGCTACCATTGCGTTTGTCACAGATCACAAAGGATGGCAACTTCACAGAGCTGCTCTATTTGTCAGGTTATGGAAATAAAGATGCAGAGAAAGTGAGGGAATTGAAGGTCGCCGCACTGTCATCGCTGATTGGCTATAGAATAGAAGGGTCCAGACAGCTGTAATATTTTATCTCCTCCCGAGGCGGCTGCCCCTGAACGTCTAGAACAAACCATTCGCTGTACTGATGGATGGACTGACGGATGGCGTGAGAACAAAGTAAAGTCTAGCCGAGAGCTGTGGAGTCAGGGATGTTAATATCGCTGAATAGTCCTAGACAGGACAACATCCGTCAACGCACCTCAGTGGAATGCATGCTCTCACTTTTCAATTTCTATGTTAAAAATATAAAAACTGTACTGCCAGTGGTAAAGCTGAGGACCGTGTCCTTGTGGCTTTGGGTGTAGCTCGAGGGCAGTGTCGTTGCTTGGAGGTTGTCTTCATATTCATGGGCCACAGTGGGCGGAGACAGGGTGCCTGTTTTCCCCTTATTGATGTGGAGGTGGAGCGGCTCGTGTCCGGATACATGGCACTGACAGCTTTACCATGAGGGAGATGGAGAGCTCTATTCTCCATTCGTCCTTTGCTCTCATTACGGAGCTGTTGCGCTGGCCTTGAGTCCCCACCCTGAAAACCAATTCCCTTGACTGTGTCACCCCCACATACATTACCCAAGAGTCAGCACGGCATCGGTGTGTCACGTCTCCGCGACACTCACTTATGCTTATCAGTCTTAGTGCGCCTGGTACTCATGATGGAGGGAGCAGAGACAGTGCTATACATGTCAGGCCAGATGTTCTCTCACACATTATCCTCAGTCCAACACCCAGCCACAAAGCTCTCATTTCTTACCACTGCAACAATAGAGCATGATCCCTGGTCATGCCTGGAGGAGCGATTCACTTGAGATATAATTAGTTATAACCCTGTACTAATGTCCTACACACATCTTCCCCACAACCTCTGTGCTGCTGAGGCCAGGAGGGTTTTGCTGTTCCCCATCCAATCTCTTTTCATCTCCCTGATCCACACAGCTTAGCGTAGCACTGTCCCAGGAAATAGGTCTATTAGCCATTCTTCTCAGGATAGCAATGGAGTAATGTGGTCAAGGGGAGCTGGAGTGGGGGGAGGATTTGAGATGGGAGTTACCAGGAGTGCGCAGGGGTTGAAAGCACAAAGAGTATGAGGTTAGAATTAAATTAGAATATTCAGATTCACGTCTAGTGTTCTCGTGATAATTGGGAAGAAGATTGGATAGGGTTTTGCTAAGTGCTAATAATCAGCTGCTCCTGCCCCATCAAACACCCTTGATTTCTAAGTGAAAAGGTAAGTGTTTTCTTGCCTCAGATGTAAGTGGGCCACATTCTTCGCCATCTCAATGGAGAGAGGAGGCGGAAATGTTTTGCTGCCTCTTGCTTTATGAGGGCTTGTGGTTCACATGGCTTCTGGACCACTAACATAAGACACATTTTCACTGGACTGAGTAATCGGTGAGCTATACGAAGCAGTTCAGTGACTATTTATGAGTCCAAACTGGAGAAAGGAAAGAGGAGAGAGGCAAACCTGTCACATACACCTGGGTCAGGCACATACAGTGTTAGGGCTGCTTGATATGCACAAAATATGCAATATGCAATTACTGTACTATATATTACGATTGCGATATGACCTGCAATATTCAGTAAATAGTGTACTATACTGATGTTCCTCTCGTTAAGGAGTCTTACACTCTAAAAATGAGTAAACTATGCATGGGGTACCATGTTTCTTAAACAGATTTAAAAAATCCAGCATCAGCACATTCCTACTACCCATACTAGTTTACTTCATTAGACACTTACCAATGGCTACATGTAATCTTTGGCCAAAACACTGGAGTCTAAACCAGCCATTAAGTTCGGTGGCCTCTACAATGTTGGTCTCATTGTCTGTGGTAACGCAGGCTTGCTGCTCGTCACGCAGACTCCAGCAGCCCAACGCGCCTCTTAAACAACTGCTATATGTTCCTCGGGGAAAATAAGCCGTTTGTAAACAACGACTTCTCATCTGGAAATCTTTATTGATGAAGTGCACAGTGAGGCACATGTAGAGTTGTACATGAGCCTCCTCTACTAGACCACAGGTCTGTTGTGCTGGCAAAATACTCCATTTGCGGGCGTCCTGGTGACTCAGTGGGCTAAGGCGCGTACCATGTAACCACAACATCCTGGGCTTGAATCTGGCTCAGGACCTTTGTCCCATGTCATCCCCCTCTCTCTCCCAGTCTTTCCTGTCTCTCTCTGCTTTGAACTGTCTAATGAAGGCGAAAATGCCCAAAATAATCTTTAAAAATAAGAAATACTCCATTTGCCAAAGTTCAAATTCGACTGACCTCTTGCATTTCTAATAAAACTCCGTAATAGCAACTCATGAGAAATACATACGCGATGGAAGATGGTATCTCTTGTCCAACTTGTTTATGAGGATCTTGAAGCCTTCTGTACTAACTGAGTAAATTGGCACCATGTCCTACATGATGTGTAATGGCTTCCATTATTTCTTCATGACTCCAGGAAGATTTATCATGTGGAGTCATGCAGGCAAAACTCTGGGCAATGGATGGCTGCTTAAGTGCTGTTTAAGGCCTACTGTTTGCTTCGGTTGTTTCAGATGTTGTTCTGCTGTGCAGTCTTCATACAACTCCCTCTGGTTGCTTTTAAGGTGGTGGCACAAGTTAGTTGTGTTACCCCGTCTTGTCGCTCGACATCTCGTTCAAAGTTAGAGCATAAATATATAATTTAGTTGCTGGTAATATGATTTTAGAGTTAAGTGCCTAGCACATTACAGGTTCTTTAAAGGACCTACCGAGAGCAACGTCTTCTCTAATAGATGTGACAGAACAAGACACAGTAGATGTGACACTGTCAAGAGATCTATAGTTTATATTTATCTTTCCTGAGCTCCCAGTCAGAGTATGTGCCTGCCAGCTATCTGAACTTGCACAGCCTGCTGGTCAATTAGCCATCTTTACAAGCCAACACATAGAGTGCTCCTCCACCTGTCTGACAGCCCCGACGTCCCCTCCCAATATGGCAGAAATTAGTTCAATAACTGTCAGCAATGACTGACGGCTTTATGATCAGTAAGATCGTTACTGGTTTTATTAGCGATGATATGATTCACACGTAGTCATGTTGCACATCAAGTTCAGCTAGGTAGGCCAGTATTAGGCTTGTGTCTCTGAGACTGGGGATGAGCTGCAGGCTGTGGAGGCTCATATAGTGTGTCTGTGTCTCAGCAGGGCTCAGCGTCTTTGTGTGAGAGAGGAGAATATCATGAGATGTGGGCTGTAAATCTAAGCAGCACCTGCTCCCTGGACTCTGGCGCGTGGTGTGAGGTCAGCAGCGCCAGATATCCCATCGATCATATTTATTACATTCATCACAGCGCCAGTTTGTTTTGGCAGCTGATCGCACCAGGGAGAGAGAAAGAAAGAATAGGCTTTTTATTTGAGAGATGGGGAATGCTTTTAGCATGAGCAGTTTCTTTGCATTTTTCTCTGCACAGGGTCTTCAGAGAGAGATCAGTCATTGATGTGGGCTCTCAGGCCCCCTTAAAACCACAACTACTACAAAATGATATTATAAGTGCAGTTCTGGAAACTTTCTAGGAGGAATAACTTTAAGAAAAAAGAGATGTCCCATCAATTTTCAGTCCTGTGGCAGTTTGGGCTTGCAATTGAGGTTTGTCTACAATATTGAAAGAGCAATTTGTGTCTTTACTGTTTTGATTGATTTTTCTTCCATGATATGAAAAAAAGGGGAAAACCAAATGACTTGAAGGACAAATGTTAGTCTAGCCTCTCCAAAGCTGCAAAAGGGGAGTTTGTTCTACAAATGAAGGGTGCTGACTAGTTTTTCAGTAATTGTGCTGTAATCTCTGCAATAACAAAACATGTTTGTATTAAAAAGGAAATACACTGGAGGGCTGTACCCCTAGTGGACATAAAAAGAATAGTTCACACATATAATCTGAACACTGCTGAACACACACACACAGACACACACACACACACATCAGGAATTTGTGAACTTTTAACCAGCTATAATGATACCCGCCCCCCCCCCCCCTTCATTATTCTGTCTGGGCTCTGAGAACTGAGCATTTTTAGTAATTTAACACATCAATGAGTCAGCAAACCTCAATTGTTTACTGTTAAAGGTCTGAATGCTGAATGCGCGTCTTCACTTAAACGCATATTCTATTATTTTCACCAAAGTGCCGTCACATCTATATTTATACTGAAAAGATATTTACTGACTCACCAAACAAGATTAAACAAGAACAAGATTAAAAATTACCTTTTTAAGGGCTGATCCTCGACAGCCAAGGCTCACAAACTTTATGTAGTTCCCTAAAACAGTATGACATAATTTAAAAATATATACAATATGCTGTAATAGTAATAGTGAAGAGATCTGAGAAGGAAATGGCCATTTATGTTTTTACTTGAATAATGGCTGGATTGTTGCTCAGATTGAGCTCTGCAGGATCTTGTATTGCAGCTTGCTGTCATGTGATTGGCTGCGGTCCCATAGTGATAAGGACAAAGGAATCTCTTGGCTCAGTTACCCTGAGCCCCACTGTCAGTCATTAAAGCTCTCCTGTCTCTAAACCAATTAAGCCAATTACGCATGAAACACACAATGCCACTTGTTTCTGCCACCATGCATTTCTATGAGGGAAGGAGAGGGGTGCGGGTCATTCAACAGGCTGTGCTCTGACAGTGAGAAGGAGAGCGTCCCAAGGATAGTCAGCAGAGATACTTTCATTTCGCCTAATTGTGTTAAAATCTTGTCTGCCTGTTCTGCTAGTGCAGTCATGCATGGCAATGCACAAATTGGATACTGTAGTGCTGAATGCTGCATATTAATCTTCAATGTTGAATACTTCCCCTCAGTACTCTTTTGTCTTTACTAGCATAACAAACCCCAAATCTGTTCATAAACAACAAAATCTCACAGGAGAAAGAAGAGGCAACCAATAAATGTTTTTCAGACTGCGGAGGTGCAGAACATTCGCGATAACTTCCCGAACGTCTATCGCCGTAAATATACAGAAGTCTGACTGTATTTTGATGTTGCTGCCAGGATGTTCTATGATAGCAGGCTTATTTTAATCAGCCTCCACAGGCCATGTCGAGGCTGACGCTAAACAGATGCTAATGTGAGGCCCATTAAAAGACACGGGGAAAGAGGGATTCAGTGTGCGCAGGCAGGCGGAAAAGCAACAGCCTGTTTATCGCCCCATCCTGCATTGTGCTCCGAACCTCGTTGCGGCATCCTGTGAAGCTCCCCCTCTTTCTTTCTCCTCTCTGTCTGCTTCCCCCCCCCCTCCCCATTTCTCGCAGCGGCGTCATGCATGGGGGCACTCCCTGAACAGAAACAGATTTGTTTAGCTTGCCGTCATTTTCTTTCAGTAGACCCCTGTCTTTTTTATCATGTCTGAAAGCTGAACAGAGAGGCTATAGTGAGGAGAAGAATGTTCTCACTATTCTGTTTATGTTTTCTTTCACTCTGCTTTGCATCTTACCTCCTTTGTATAGCCTCTCCCTCCTCCCCGTCTCTTCTCTTACTCTCTCTCTTTGGCATTCCCTCAATGTAATGTTGACAAGAGACATCTTTAGCCTTGTCCAGTTCTGAAGACACTTTTTGGCTTATTTGTGAGGTTTGTTTCAGTGGGATTGATGTATTTGCGCTGGGCCGGAGCCCAGACAGATACATTCTTGGGCTCTCGCATAAAGCTGAAAGACCAGAGTATTGTCCATGGTGGATAGAAAGGAAAAGATGGCCTGACACTCACTGAGGTTTCTGCCTCAGATGTTCCAGAAATATGACAGGACTGCACTTAGTATTTCACCTTCAGTCTCTGCTGGTATGTCTGCCTATGTGTCTTGGTCTATGATCATAGTCTGACCAGCCAACTGTGTTTTTAATTAACCCCACTGGCTGGAATCCCTTGGCCATGTGTCAGGCAAACCTCCAAATATTGATGATGTGTGTACTATGCTTCACCCAATATTGATTTACCTAAACCATGCCATTTGTACTTGTTGACCATCCTAGCTATTAATCACAAGGCATTTTTTGTTTTTTCAAAGGAGATAGAAATCTGGTGTACAGTTCATTTCATTAGCCTTGAAATCAGACATTGCAGACTTCTAATCATGGCTGGGGCTCATGCAGTCAGTTGTGGCATGCTTTGCGCTTCCTGGAGCTTCACCACTCCCTCAATGTCCAATCAGAGATGATTTGTAGCCTCCTGGAGGGGTACAGTGACACCAGTATGATTTGTAACTTCCTCAGGACTGCAGGTCATCTCCCTCTGAGCAACAATATGAGTCTGAGACTGCGCCCAAATTGTCTCTTCTCCTCCCTCATCCAACTTCTTGTCTACCACCCCTTCCTTTCGCTCCTTGTCAGTTCCATGTTAAGCATCTGTCATGCCACTTGAAATTCATCTCTCCCTCTCAAGAGTGCCATGACAGAGAATGTGAGAGTTTCTCTTCCTGGTGAGCCCGCTGCATGACAAAGCACTCTTCATTCAACATGATATATCCTGCAGATTCAAGTCACCACACATATCAATCATGCAACAGTTACTGCCTACAGGAAGTTGTAAAAATGAGAGATCTCCGTATGGTTGTAAGAGATGGAATGAATGTTGGCTTAGTTGGGTAAGCGTAATCCCATCTGTTTGCACTATTGTGTATTCTGCCTCTGGTCATCCACTGGGGTTGGTGAAGAGAGGACGACCGAGCTTTGAAATGATGGAAATTGATGCCATCAGCCAGACGATGTTTTATCCAATCTCCTTACTTCTATTCCACACACATTCCAGTCTGTCTGTGAGCATAAAACAAACCTTAGAGTGTTGCCCTTTCCTGACGAAGGACAACATGGTCCTGATGGCTCACTCAGTCAGCACAGACACTGCCTCTGATTTGTGATGGGCTGCATATGTAACTGTAAAACGGATCACAGCCCGAAAACAGAAACATGACAAATATACCCTGCAGCTATTTACTGATTGTCTTGGAAAATGTTGAAAGAGCTCAATCAAACGCAATCCTTTTACCTCATGTTATTCAAGTTTATCTTTTCAAAACACCTTGGAGACGTGCTGCCCATTGCCAACTGACAAAGCCTACAAATTTCGATTCCTGTCTTATAAAGAGGAAAGTAGCACAATAAATAAATAAATGGATGGTTCCTCAAGGACAGGACCCGAATGATAAAAGGCTGCAGTGAATGTGAGGCGAGAGAAGTATGGTAAGCAAGTGCCTGTGAAAGGAGCTCAGACATACCTGTGACTCCCACATTCTGTCCAAGGTGACTCTAACGGCAACTTTGACAACTTTCTGTTTACCTACTAACTTATTTATCTTTGGGCATCATAAAAGATCTCAGCCTGTGGAGTGTCAAGTCCCAAAATGCACCATTCTCTCTGAGGAGGGAAAAATGGTCTTGTTTTTCTGTCTTTGGGATAGAGTGCTATGTTTGCCTCTCAACAGGGAGTATCTTTTTTGAGGGGGGAAAGGTTTTGTTTTATGCCATCTTGTTTTGTGAGCTGGTGAGCTGGGAATGAAAGCCATTAAATAGTCTTAGTCAGGGGGAAGGGAATGTGGGCTTGCCTTGCCTCGCCCCGCCTGCGCGTCACCCCATCACCTCTATGCTGAGGCAGCCTAGGTTTTGTGAGAAGTCCAACACATCTGAAAGGGACTCACAGCATGTAGTCTACAGGATCCCCCGTCCTGCTGTACGCATAGACACATCATAAGAAAAGGCGGAACGTCCACAAACTCCCTTTGAATATTAAAAGGAGAATTATCAGAGATAATAGGCCGGGAAGATGAGAGACGGTCGGCCCATTGAGCGATGAGATGGTGAGATGGCGAGGGGAGTGAACTTCACCATGCACATTGTATACAGGGTTCCCCTCATTAAGATCCCATCGTACTCTGGGGGGAAACATTGTCACTGGATTTAGGAGAGTAGCGAAGCCTGCAGGGGTTTATGTATTTGGCAGATCTCAAGGGTAGCAGCATCAAGGACTCTTGCTGGGAAGTATGCCACACTCTTTGCAGTTTATAGCTGTTATAGAGTATCTTCAATATCATTGGAATGGGTTCTTTCTGCATGATTCTTAACTGTTACTTTTGAAGGAATACCTGTGATGTAATGGGATAAAATATGGATTTTGCTTGAGATTTTTTTGAACAGAGGGAGCAATCTGCAGTCAAAACCTGCTGGAGGACCTATTGAAGTAGCACCATAAACTTGTTTTTTATGATAGTTGGATCAAGCCTACCTAGACTTGCCAGGTTCTGTGTTGCCAGTCACCATGCAGCTTGTGTGTTTGCTGGTGGTGCTGCTTGCCATGCTGGTCATGCTGGGGGTCCCTAAAGACCATAAGGGACTGCATGGAGCCCATCGCCACACTGGGTTACAGCACTCCCAGTCTCACTGGTGCAAACGGCTGCTGGCTAACGCTCTTGGACTCCACCAAAACCACCAGACTTTGAGGCATTCCCACAACAAGCCACACAAATGTAACCAGGTCTCTCACAGTAAGTAAAATAAGTGCTATATTACATAAGCAGCATACCAAAAATAATGACTCTTCAAATGTTTGACAGCATCAAAAAGTTGTTTTGGTTTCCTTTAGCGGTTGCTACAAATGTAACAAGTTAAAGCCCCGGAGTGCTTTGCAGTCAAAGATGGAGAAGTTTGTTGTCCTTTTATACCTTTTATATTCTTGGAAGTTGTTTTGTGGGAAAGTGATTTGGCGGTGGTGTTAAAAAGCTCTCTGCTGTCTCCACCTCAGGCCCACTGCCATCACAGCCAAGACAATATGTCATTTTTCCTGCCTCTGTGCTGGTCTGATCAAGGTTTCAAGGGAGGGGAAGAGAGAGAACAGAGAGCCTCACTGTTCAGAGAGCTCAGCTGTCGCAACTTGTGTACTGTGTGGCTTTTTTTTTCTGCTTTTTTTTGACAACCAAAGGAGAAGGGTGCAAAAAAAACAAAGCACAAAAGGGCTTGGTCCAGCATTTACATCCAATTGGTAGTGGTGGAGGGCAGGGCCAAAGAGTAGCCTACATTTCACCATTTATTATATTTATTATGATGGAATGTTTGTAGAAATTTAGCACTGTGCTTTATCAATCTTTCAAGAAACAAAAATTCTTTCAATTCCTACATTGTATACATTCCTTTTCCTTTCATTCTGCTGTGTGCACACAATGAGAGAGAGAGCAGGAGAGATGAATGTACTGTGAGTGAACTGTGATAACCGTCTGTTTTCTGTGGCACAATTTTATTTCAACGTTTCACTCTTTACTGTGCAACATCAAAAAAAAAGTTGAGCTGCTCACATCCTCCTGCAGCAGCCAGTCCTCCCATACACACTTCTATGCTGGTGGGTCTAAGTGGGGACTTTGCTGATAATTGCTTCTATGTTACAGTTCCCTCCTGCTGGCTCTGGGAAAATTTACTATTCAACTGGAAGTGTTCAGCTGAGCAGCCAGTTACGGATCCAGGACAGTAAGAGCTTTCTAGAAAACGGGGCACAGGAGGACCAAGTGGGAATGGACTGTGTAAAACTGTAATATAATGCACATATGGATGAATGAGAAATAAATGCACGGTAGGAGATGAAAGCTAGATTTTCGTCCTAATATGTCAGTCTGGTAGGCCTCCCTCATCACTCAGCATGAGGTAGACTAGATCAGTGGTTCTCAAACTGGGGTGCAGAGACCTCCAGGGGTCCAGGGGCTCTCAAAGCAAAATAACAACTAGCTCAATTTCACTATTATTTCATTAAATAGATATAAGTTAGCACTCTATGAGAGAATGTATAGCAATGGCATTTCTTGGACCAAGTCTCTCTTGAAAAAGAGATTGTAGCTCAATGAGACAGCCTGGTAAAATAAAGGTTAAATAAATACATTCTGATCAAAGGTTTCACTTTCTCCGCTGTTATCTCCCCACCTAGAATACAGACAGACAACAACATTTTTAACAGGGGTCCCTGAGACAAAAACCTTCATCAAATGTGGGTCTGTGGTCTGAAGCGTATCTATTTCTGGCATGGAAACGTGTGGGAATCCCTGGACTAGTTGCCTAATAGGTTCATAGGCCTGCATATATCTTATACCACAACAGATACCCTCCATAGAAGGTATGATGTGTGCATTCCTTGCTGGTGAAAACAGCCTTTGTTAGATCAGGTTAGATAACCTTCACTGGAGGGCGCTGTTTGGTAACGAATGTTCAGCATGGAGTCTGAACTGCAGCTCGAGCCGAGCTGAGCTGAGGAACTGTGAAATTCCCTCTTCAGGTTTATGTAGTCATGGTTTTTTTCCCCCCCACATTTTTGATGTATCTAGACTTTTTTTAATACAAGATTTATAATACGATGGCAATGAATAATGTATATCCGACCTAATAAAGTTACTCTGTGTCTAAAGTTGGTTATGCCTCAGAGTGTGTGTAGGGTGAAAGGCATTAGTAGACCATAAATTTTGATCACATCATTGAAAATTCATGTTCACAGATAGGCCTATACAAGTCATTCATTGAGATCTGAATTGAAGAAACAGATGAAAAACACTTTGTTTCTTTTGTCGGACAGTAAAAGTTGATCTCACATAACTTTAAAAAAAACAAACAATTTAAATTGGGAATATTGGCCACCGGATAAATCCTTAGACCAAATTTTAATTTTAACCAATTGCACTCGCTCATAGAGCACTATACTGATGTATGAATAACCTCTCTTGTACTTAGGATTGTAACAGGGAAATATATAGGGTGTGTGCATAACAATAAAAACCCAACAGACACATGGCTAACCCATGAAAATCGCAAAGTACCACTGTAATGAGGTCTAACTTGAATTATTTGCTGTAGGCTACACTATGCCTTATTGTAAAATGAGAAGATCCTTATATTTGAAGCAGGTTGGGAGCTATGTAGAAGCAGTAAAAATTAAGCTCCCAATGTAAAACAAGATATAGAAGCATTAAACATTAAGCTCACGATGTAAAACAAGATATAGAAGCATTAAACATTAAGCTCACGATGTAAAACAATACATATTGAAGCATTAAGCATTAGGCTCACAGTGTAAAACAAGATATAGAAGTATGAAGCATTAAGCTCACAATGTAAAATAACACCAAGTTGGGTAGACCTACATTGTGTTTGGCCAGCCTCACGACAACGAACCATAGTTAGCCTATAATACATTTTAGATGGATGCTATACAAATATAGCAAATCTATAGTCCCAAATATTGGAATATTATAGGACTATTATAGGATACCATAGGAGATCACAGACACACGAAGTCCCCTGTATATTATAGGAATATTATAGTGATTTTGCGTTAGGGACCACAGAAGGATTATAAAAAAAAAACTTGTCCGGTTACTTTCGCATGGTTTCCCTCATCTTTTGGTTTAGTTTACCAAAATCCAGTAGTCTGCTGTGCGAGCTGTAACTGCGCTGCTCTGAGGGATCCAGGCGGGAAGAGGTTAAATTTCTTCTCTGGGAAACATTGTCGGGTCTATGGAGGGGGTAGAAAGGCACATACCAATTGACGAGGCATTCCGCTCTCCTTGAATGAAATGCTGTGAATGTGAATCGTATTTCCCCCCCTTGCCTGAGGTTCGGGGTCTGCGACGCACGTACGGATCAATCGGAGTTGCGGCAGAAGTGAATCGGGGGAAAAGTGATGGAAAAGTTGGACTGATCTTCTGTCTGGATCTTGCGGATGAGGGAGGACAGGACTAACTTGCAAAGTTTCCGATCTCAAGTGACAGATTCAAAACTGGACTGAAATAATGTGACTGCAAGGACAGAGAGCCTTTAGCCTGGACTACAGCGACCGCTCACTTTATTTTACCCACTTGTGACTTGACTTTCAGTTCCAGTGGTTTTATTATTTTCTTTTTGCTGTTTTTTTTTGCACAGCACAAAGGAACTAAATGATTTGAATGAGATCGCCTGGCTTGGCCGTTGAGCGCACGGCAGAGACGGGATGAATTCAAAGAAAGGACAGAGCCGCGCTACTTATCTGCTAAAATATTCGTGCATACTTTTAACATAATCATTCAGTTCAGTTGGACTACTGATACATTAGATCAACAGCGTATGTTTTGAGTTTTGGGACCGTTTGGAACTGTGTGTTTTTTGTTTTTTTTTAACCCTTTTTCTCATTCATAATAAGAAGCCAAAGCAAGCTGTTCTTGGACTGTAATGATATATTGCTGTTTTTTTTTTGTATAACAAGCTAAAACCTGGGTATTACATTTTCAAACTCTGGATTCTGAATTTTTTGTTTGGCAATTTGACATGAAGGAGCGGATGCCTAAATTGTTTTTCGAATAATTTGGATTACACAAGACATTTTCTCATACGAGAGACGTTGAATGATGTCTCCAACTTCTATTGGAATTGTATTTCTAGTAGGAATTCTCCATGTGTGCTCAGGTAAGTAAATGTTATTCTGAAGTAATGTGGTACTGATATATTGTGTGGGTTTTACACGCTTGATTTTGAGGGGTAAAAAAAGAAAAAACATGGAAAAACAAACCAGAAGAGAAAAGTTATCCCAATACAACTCTTATGAATGGCATACACCCCTTATATAACTTTATTATTCAGTTAGACATGCAGAACAAACATATTTCATTGCAAATCAAGTAATGAACTATGTTTTATTTACTGAAATATCTGCCTGTCCAGTGAGGTAGGTTAGTTGCATGGCAAATGTAGACACAGACTTATTTCCAAACCGGAGAAAATATTTTTAAACATTAAACTTTGTTCAAGCTGAGTGTGATAAAGGCCATGGCCTGATGTTCGTCAGAGGCTCATCTCTGGTGTGTGTTTAGAGTTGCGTGCTTTGAAATGAAATGAGGAAAGCCTGCTTTGACACACAAAAGTTTCATTTTCTCTCTCTTGCCCAAGAAAAGTCAACTGTGAGGGTGAAGGGGATGTCTAACTTTAAATAGCTGAGCACACATAAAGTCACACATAAAGTGCTGAAGCCATGTGGGATAAGTGGAGAGAGCAGCTATCATCAGTCATATAGACAGCAGGAGCCCCGCTGGAGACCAGGTTTCCATGTTTGTCATGATTCTGCCCATGGATGACCATTATTGCTGAGTGCAACTTTTTTTTCTTTTTTGTAATTGGTGGCTATGCAGCACATCAAATGACACAAGATATAGCTTCTCATTGTTTTAAATCAAGTTTTTCTTTGTTGTTTGATTGTTGAACTTGTCTTTTGTGCCGTTTATACAACTTACTGAATATGGAGCTACAGCAGCTTGGTTTAAATTCTCATTTTCTTCTAATGCCCTCTATGTTGTTCCTTATTATCTAACACATACTGCCTCCCTCACCCATCACATGGATGTCTTTATAGAGTCTTTATAGAGCTCCTGGATCATGCTAGCTGGGGTTTTCCAGGTCAGTTGCTCCTGTGTTGTGAGGAAGCGAATGCCTGCCACCCCATTATGAGACTTTATAGGGGAAGAGCATCCTGAATGTAAGCCAGTGGGGCATTTCTGACAAAGAAAAAGTTGGACAAAACCTGTAAAAATAGGACAATTTGAGGCGAAAGGAACATTTGTGTAAATGTTAAATGGATGTTATGAACAACTAGTCAACCATGACTAGTTGTTTTTTTAACACAATTTATTTATTTATTTATTTATTTAGTTTTAGTACCCATAGCAAACCTACTGTAGAAGAAGTCACAGTGATGACTTCCAGACTCTTTACTGCAGTTTATTATAGCCCTATAGCACAGCTATGTAATTACCTATAAGTAAGAGGCAGGGTAATTGTTTTCAAGTTTAAACCTGAAAAAGCATCATGGCTTACCTGCACTAAATACTTAGTCTGGTTCTTAATGTGCCTAAAAGCAGCATCTTTCAGCACCTAAAGCACCTAAGCAGAATGACTCAAGGCAAGACTATGAACACAACAGGGTCTCATTAATTTATATTGCCACACTTCTTATTATAGCGCCAACTAAAATTATTGTATTTTTCCCCAATATTTTTAATGGGACATCTTAAATCATCCCAGGAAAACGCTCACAGCTGAACTGTAGTTAAAACTCAATTCAGAGACTGAAGGCCTCCAGTGTCAGAGTCCTTCTGAAGGATTTTATCGTTCCACAGTTCAAAAGTTAGTTGTGCTTCCTGATTGGTTTCCTGAATTGCGTCTTTGTTTCCTGTGGAGTTAAAAGAGCTGGCGGGCAGGGGCGCAGACAGACAGACAGACAGACAGACAGAGAGACAGAGGCAGTGCTGTGGTGTGGTGCTGAGGTGGAGTGTGGGAGCCGCAGTCGATTGAGGAAACGCTGCAACACCTAAACAGGATGTAGGGGTCAGAGGTGAGAGCGGAGAACGAGGCGGCGGCTCCCTCTCTGCTCCGCCCTCGGCCGGCCGCTCTGCGCCCGGGCCGAGTCGGGAATGCTGCTGTCCCGTCTGAGAGGGACCTTCAGACACCGGGGTTTCCAATTACGCCTGGCAGTGGGGATGTCTGTGTTTTCTTGGGGGAGAGGCGTGAGAAGGGGAGAGGCGTGAGAAGAGGGCCCGCTAATAGAGATGGACTGGTCAGCAGATGCTCAAAGGATTAGATACTAGTTGTCAGGAAAATTGGATTACACGCCACTTGCCAGAAAAAGATTTCATATTTGCTGCTAATGGGAGGGTTAACGATTTCATTTTAGTGTAAGGATGATATCGGGTCTCTGTAGTAAACTCCTAATGGCGTTTAATAACATCTCCGGATTGTATTGTATCGGATTATTTTCACGTTGCTCGCGCTGTTGTAAAAATGTATTGTGTTTGCTTTTGTGAAATATATTCTTGTGTGTGTGTGTGAGAGGGACAGAGAGCAGGAGAGAGAGAAGGAGAGAGAGATGAGATGATCTTTGCCCTTGTCAGACTTGTGGTGACTTGCTTATTGCCGCCTTGGTCTGTCTGAAGGTTGTAAATTGATGCCTCCATCCATCACGTCTCACCCTGTTATCAGGTGATCTATCCTCCTGCTATACACTAAATGGTTGTTATCTCTCCTCCAAGCGCTCGTCAGACCTTACTCACCTCAGAGGGACCATTCAGATAAAGGGAACGAGGTGCCCACACTTATATGAATATGAGACGCTGGATTCCTTTGCTGAGATAAGGAGTGTTGGTAATCACATTTGTTACCGGTTTGATATAATTGCACGGCAAATACCAGAATTAATGGAGCTTCTCCCTGCGCAAAGTTGCATCAGTGTTGCTGGAGATTCTCAGCGTAGTTATTTCCAAGCGTAGCGATGTGTGTGTGTGGTTTGTGTGTGTGTGTGTGTGTGTACAAGTGTCAGAGTCAGAGTGTTGATAAAGATATGGGCAGTGGGAGTGGTGCCCTGTTAATCAGCCACAGCCCCTGCAGCCCCTAGCAGTTGAAGTCTTGACAAATTGACTCTTAAGTGCTGATAAATTGCGGAGCCCTTCCACCTCCTACATCATGACGATATGACAGGACACAGCAGGCTCCAGAGCCAATTAATGACCAGAGACCACAGGTGAGACCTGTCTCCGTCTCCTGCCTTCTTACTTTCACATCCCCACTTGCACTGAACACACACTCATTACAGCCAGCCTCTTTCCCTTACCGTCTCACACACGTACCCACTTTTAATCAGTATTGTGAAATAGCATGCTGTGGTAACAAATCACCCCAAAATGTGATTTTGAGAGTATTTCTTTCTGAATGGATGTTGTGTGAAGGCAGTGGGTGTGCTGCACAACATAACGGGGTACACTCAGGACAACTGTGTCGCCCCTCTCTCTCTCTCTCTCTCTCTCTCTCTCTCTCTCTCTGTCTCTCTCTCTCTCTCTCTGAGGTGCGATAAGTGACACACCTGTGTGAGGTGACAGTGCCCACAGAGCTCTATCTCTATAACTTCCACTAATGCCCATTAATCTGATCCTAATCCAAATCAAGCAGGGTTTACACCCTAAGATCCAGGATTAGGCCGACTTTGGCTTAGTGAAACCACACAGAGGAATGTGGGAGGGCCCGTGTCCTCTTCCCGCTCATGAGAACCACGGCTAAGTCATTAGTGACTGACTAGATAAACATTTCAAAGCAGTTTGTTTGAGGGGAGATAAATTAGGCGGTGACTCTTAATGATCTGCTTTCCCCCAACTGCTCTTCCTTTAATTGGCCTAAAAGAGCTCCTTAATTGGATTAATTAACAGATCCATTTGACGTCAATAGTTTGTAATTTGCTGTGGCTGCAGCTTGACTGATAAGCATGTCTGCTAGGAGACTCTAAAGATTTAGATAGTTGAGATAATTTTTATAAAACTAAGGAAACATCCCCATGCCCTGAGCACCAACCTCTTGGCATGTTAAATCCCTCAGGAATGAACTGGTACTTCTTCCCAGGCTTTCGGTTTGGCAAGTGAGAATTGGAGGGGGCGTATTGGTCACTGCTTGCTGATTAACTGTTTAAATGTTATTATAATTCACTTAGCCAGCATTACTTGGCCTGTCAGCTTGTCTGTCAGTCTGAGCTCCAAAAAAATGTATGGCCAGACAGAGTTAAGCCCCCTGGAGTAAGAATAGCAGGAGGACTCTGACCATTTCAGAACATAACATTAGCTTTTTAGTCGGGAGCCGGCTGATAATAGCTGGCAGTAGGCGTGTCACTGCGACCCCACAGGATATGAGACTCGCGGGTCAGTCAGTATAGTTAATGTATCTTGTTTTGACAGTTGACGTGGAGGACAAACATTCCCTATTGGCGCTGTGTGTGGAGGTGATAAATGGCATGTCCTTATAGGATGAAAGGTGTTGTCTGGGTTCTGTCTCAGCTCACTAATGGCATGCTTAGAAATCCCACGGCTTCGCTGCCTATAATGAAAAATGCAGACACAGTAATGAAAGAGCGAATTACATAATGCCTAATGTAGATTTGATTCTACACTGAATATGCATATTTACTCAATGTAGCTTCACCACGATTTAGTTTCCACTAATATAGTTGTGAATGAGAGAGAGAGAGAGAGAGATGGGATGTGTGTTTGTGTGGAAGTGGGGGAGATTTAGGTTTCTCCTCATCCTCTTACCCATCCCCCCCTCTACATTTTGTTTTGGCCCAGTTTTTTTTTAAGACTTGCCTTTTTTGTGGCTGGTCAGCGCAGAGCCTTTTCTTAGATAAAGCAGGCCGACATGCAGAAAGAGCCCATGGGGACGGGGACGGGGAGGCCGCATTGTGTCGCCTCAACAGGGCGATTGTAAGGCATGGAGGAGGGGAGGAGAAGGGACTGAGGGTGTGTGGGGGGAGTGTGTGGGGAGGGTGGTGGTGCGGTGCGGGGGGGGGGATACACAAAGGCTGCCCCAGGGTGTGGAAGGGGGTTGGAGGGGAGAACGGAGGACGAAGGGGAGGACGGAGCAGGCAAACATGCATGAGACACTAGCTCAGGGAATACTCTTGATCTGACTCTCTACGCTCACATTGCATATTCCACCGGTCCCTCATGGCACAGAATGTGCTGATTAGGGTGATAGTGGTGGAAACTGTGAGGCAAGGACGTTGGTGTGTGTGTGTGTGTGTGTGTGTGTTTTTTTTTTTCTTTTAAAGGTGGACATCTGGGAGGAGGTGAGGTTGATTTTTAGAAGTGCTGAGTAAATAAAAGATCCTGGTCAGAGGGCTTTAATGTGGCGCTGCGGGTTTGGTTTGGTGTAGTACGGCCAACATCCCTCATGTATCTAAATTCTGCATACTCAGGAACTCCCATAAGGCTTGCCCTGGGCCCAGCGTTTGCTGTGGTGGAGAAGCTATGCTACGGTGGGGTGCTCTGCCTTGTGCATTTTAAAAAGGCTCAGACCTCCCTCCCTTTCATTTTCTCCACTGGGGGAGACTGAGAGATGGCATTGAGGACAGCTTTAGCCCTGTATCCTTCTTTTCTTTCCCTCTCCCTGAGCTCAGGCCTCCTCCCAGCCTCGGTGACCATTCTATTGCCCCCTCATTGCAAGGCCTGGATACACTTTTGAAATGCTAAAACCTCCCTTTGGTTATAACTGACAGGGGAAAATGCCATTAAAGAGATTGAGAGGAATAGATTAAATTAGCAGTTAAAAGAGAGACTGCTAATTAGTTGATTAATATCCTCGGTTCCTCCCCCTCTTAGCTGCTGTAGTCAAGATTCCCACTGGTGACAAGCCTTCTCCATCCTGATGCGTCTTGGGTTTTGACCATGTTGATGTTCTCGACAACTTTCCAAGATTTTGTGCTATTTACTTTGCATTTTGAAACATCAATTTTTAAATCCACACAGTGCGACCGAGGTTCATGTTCGGAACCCGCTCTCATCCAGAGCTTCATCAGCAACTTTATGTAACAGTTCCCGGGGTCTTATTCTGTCACACAAAAGACGGTGATAAAAAGAGGAGGAGTATGCTCTATTTAAGAGGAAACGCTGGAAAACATAATTAACGGGAAGGTGACCTTGAAATTCACCACTACAGGCCTGCTGTTGGAGGAGCTCCCACCATTCAGCTGTAACCATGGTGAGGAGGCTTCAAATAACTGGGTGAATTTCCAACATGTAAACACACTGTCGCTCTGAGTTAGGAGATTAACACTAATCCTGATCTGTTATCAGCCTTACCTGCTTTCTGCAAATTGGTGACATTTCGCTTAAATCTGATGTCCCCATTGAATTGAACACAATAATCCCAAACATTAGTTGTTTTTTTTTTGAATGCCTTTGGTCTAGAGAATGTGTGTGGTGCCACCGTTTATCTGTAAAACGAACAGACACTGTAACCTTTTGAAAAGGAGTGATACATTTAACTCATAATAAAAGCTTCAGGATTTCCACCTCTTCAAAGAGCTTTTCAACTCTAAATACTGCTTTGAAAGACTTGCGGAGCTGTTTATCACTCTTCTCTGTCACCCCTCACCGTCTCCTTCAGCTGTACTGTTTCCCCTTTTCTGCAACCCCTCCCCTCTCCCTTTGCTGGTACAGTGAAAGCCCTAATTGAATAACAATTGTGGTTGGCGGGTGAGAGACAGGTTCTTCAAGCTTTAAGCACAAGATTGCCTTTTGCATTCCATTTCGCCTCTGTCACTAATTCTTAATCGGAAGCTTCATAGCTCAAACTATGAAAAGTGCACTCGAGTTTTAGAGCCTCTCCTCTACTTCCCCAACACACACTTGGCTTCAGTAATCTTACCTTTTTTGGCTCACAACTTACTGCAAAATGTCTGTAGGCCCTCTGCGATGAATGCTGTCCTACTTGACTGTTGTGATTCTTTCTGACATTCAGCCTTGACAGCCTGTGTTTTTCCCATCTCATTATGCACTAATCAGAGCAAACTATTCCCTTCTCCCTCCACCTCTACACCCTTCTTTAATGATAATGATGGGCACCCTTGGGACATGCAGGAGTGCATTTGGCCTCCTCCCCTAGTCTGGATAGCCACTGCTAAAATTATTTCAAAGCATTTACTGTTCCCTTTGATTGTGATTGCGCTGAGCTTATGCCTCCTTCCTCTGGCTTGCTGCTGAAGTATGGATGATGTCAGAAATTCAGTGGTTATATTCAGAGACGTCAATAGCATGGGCCTTATATTATGGGCTCATGTTCTGCTTGTCTATTTTTAGTATGGCAGGCCAGATTACACCCTTCTTGATAGATACAAATAAAGCATAAATGATAGATTACAAAGCATGTAAGTACTCAAAAACGTCTCTTTATTGGTTAGAGGTCTGCTGAGCATTTTGCCTCAGTGCTGATCACTTTTGAAGGGAGTTTTCTGGAAAATCAATAAAATATCAGTGGAAGGGAGAAGAGATATCTTCAGGGTGACTTTTTTTTCCATTTGCAAAACGGTTTGAAAGGCCGTTGGTGATTAGAATAATTCCTCTCTGGTATTTGTCATCACTGCTGATCTTGCACAGATCTGACTCCTCCTCCCCCTCTGTCTCCCGCTCTGGAGGAAAACAGGTTTTCTCTAAAAATTGTGGTCACATGTCTGATAGCGTTTCTGCCGTCAAATGGAGAAAACCAACAGATGGGAATTAAGGAACTGGGATACGTTTATGATCAAGTCATTTTCAGTTATAGCCGGGAAAGAGAAGAGTGTTTGGCTGGACACAGTGTGTACCTGGACAGTTGGTATGTGTTCTGAGGAGAGGACGTGGTAAGTGGGTGCTGGAGAGTAGACAGGCTTGTGAGCAGTCGTCTGGAGAAGGAAATTTCTTTTTAATGCCAGACTGGGCACAGTCTCCCCTCTGTGGACGTCTAGAAAAGGCTTCTTGGCAGACTTCGCCCCTTCATTAATTTTGACCAAATATTTACTGTGCATCACATGGCATGCCTTACATCCCAGTTTCATTTTTCCAGGCCAGGTTTTAAAGAGTTTGGGGCGATTTGTGTTCCATTTGGCTGGACCCGGGCCATGCCCCACTCAGCAGACCCATGCTGGTGTCTCTGGGATTTTGCCACAAGAGGAACTGGCTCCACTGAGTCTTAACCTACGGCATGCCTCTGGGAGCCACGTTTCGCTTTAATAGTACCTCGTATCCACAGCTACAGTATATGAGCCATTGTCCCATGTATGCGTGCATGCACATACGCAGGCATGCACACATTGACACTCCTATAGTATGTGCTCAGCTCTTACCCTTTTAACCTAAAGGGCACCCTAAGGAAATGTGCCAAGATTCTTCACTCAAACATTACCGTTGTACCCTTGACTGAATGCTGTAACTGAAATTCTCTTTCAACACCCAGCTGTCCGAGATTTGTTTCAGAATGTGTTTGGCTGAACATTTAGAATAGCCTACATAAGCAGCTAAGGTCATCAGCTCTGCTCTCGGAGACTGTAATATAACACCGCTCCAACAGTAGGCCTGTATCAGCCACTGCCATCAACTAAATAACATTTAAAAAGCATTAGGTGCTTTTTGGCCGTGCCTGCCCCGATTCACTTTGGCATCTCTTCAGAGCTGTTCTTTTTCTTGGCACTCAGCCCAAATGCCATACTCTCTGTGGCTGGGCTGTGCCAGCTGAGTGTGCTGGTCATGCTTACTCCCCACTGCTCCCCACCCCCCGGCCCCTCCCCTCCCTCCCCTCGTTCCCTGCCACCTATCACAATCCCCTCATGGCCAGTCACAGGAACAGAAATACCGCAGCCAGTCCAGAGTGTGACCTTGGGAAGAGCAGACCACCGTGGACTCTGCACCATATCCTTATGGACATAAATCTGCATAGACAGCAGAGTTTAAACTACAATAAGTGTACTGTTTTATTTACATTAACCCCAAATGTTGTACTATCACCATTCCTCCTCAACGGGTTGCATAATATATACAGTGTAGAGAAAAAGAGTCACATCCATCCAGCAAGTGTTAAGTGTGTTTTTGTAATTTCTGTTTTGAGCTATATATTTGTTTTTCAAAATAGTATACAAATTGTAGTGCTGAAATAGACTTCTATTAATCTCTTGAGGGTTTTCCATCTAGCAGCTCCGAAAGGAGAAGTCAGCAATGAGACTCTAGCTGTTCCCTGTTGGGAAATAAATGTACCAGCGTATTCAATTACCCCTTGCTTCTCCTCTCCTGCTGCTGCAGGCTGCTTTGATGTATCACTAAGATCGCACTGGTCAAACCTCATTAAAAATTGGCAATGCTGGAAAACAAAAACAAGAAGTAATTGCCCACTTGCGCTCCCTCTCGTGCTTCTTTTCCATAATCCTCTCTACGCTCTCTACGCCAAACCTTGACTGTGCTGCATACGGTATAGCTTCCTTATAGAGGGTCTAAGCCTGGCATCTGGGCTCCATATTAATTACAGCTCTTTTCCTGGGGTCTCTTCTCTGCTGAATGAATGACATCCTTGACACCGGTGTTGCAGTTCTTCCCCGAGAAGTAGGGTCTGGTTTCTCTTTTGGGGCCATCATGGTAAATACACGGGATCAACTGAGGAGTGGGCTGCTGAAGTCAGACAGACACAGACAGACATACTGTGTGTGGATAGACTGATAGATAGATACTAGACAGACAGACAGACAGGCAGAGAGACCGACTCTTTGCTTACATCCGGCCTGCTCTGTTTAGCCCATCTGCCTGTGCTCCAGAGCCATTTTGACAGGCTGCTTCCTAACAAGCATCCTAGTCCCTCCGCTACAGATTTCCTCCTTGTCTCAGTGAATGGATATAATAAAGCGCAGGAACTGCATTTATCCTGCAGGAATGAATTCTGCCCTCATGGCCTTCTGCAGAGTTTGACAGCTTTTATTTGTGTCTAATGACATTCACTGGAGCAGCTTGGTATCAGGAGGAGCTACAACTCATCCCCAATTGTGTCCCCTGGGTTTCTGTTAAAAATTCGTTATTGTGTGGTATATTTTTTTCCCTGCCATTTCTCTTCACGTTCCCTGCTTGTTTTTATGTTGCTGACACTCTATGTTGAATTACTATAGATATTCAAAATATAAGAGGGAAAGCTTTATTTGTCATATTCATGAATGAGTCATCTTGCTATATAGAGACTCTGTTCATAACTCTTATCCATGAACTTGCAGAATTAGTGAGGTGAGTTTTTGTTGACAGATGAGACAGATTTCTTTGCTGTCTCCTGCTGACTTACGAGGTGTTTCATGAGCATCAGCACTCCCCTATCACACATGCTATCGTGCCTGGTGTCTTCCAAATGTATCAGGCCTGTATGGAAAAAGCCCGGAGCAGAAGGGGAAATACTGCGTCTATTGTCTCGGCTCCAGATGGGGGCCCCGGAGCAGGATGGGCCCCAGCCTCCCAGAGGAGCGCTCTGCTGGGCCGTCTCACTCCCGACCTGGCCTCCATCGCCAGGGGAGATCCAGGGATGTGTTTCCCAGCTGACAGAGCCAGGAGCTGGGGCTGGGGCGGGTGCTCCAGGCCTCAAGGCCTCCGCTGGGTCCTCTCCTGATGACTGATAGTGATTATGCCAGCGCCCTGGAGCTTATACTGGTACCCTGTGGCCCTTGGCAAGCGAAGGAGGGACGCTTGTTTATAGTATCGTCAGCAGATTTGTCACCTTTGAATTGCATATGACAAATGATCAACAGCACGCTCAAAGGCAAAGACTGTCATGATAATGTGATGATGATGGAATCTTAACAATATTGTTTTATGCCCCATTTACAAAAATATAGCTACACTATTAGAAGACTGAGGCAAGTTTTATGGAAGTGAACAACTCAATGGTCTGGCACTTGAATATTGGTTCGTTTCCTGTGTATCATGCTGTCTTTCTCTTTGTTTGCAAAAAAAAAGAATAAAATCCAATCCTGGCATAGATCCCACAGTTGCTGAACTTGTTGTTCATTTGTTGTCATTATCGTTTTCAATGTCTTCACCTCGACAAGAATAAAGAAGCTTGGAGCCTTTGGCATAATGGCTGTCTAAGACTTTGGAGAGGCCACGTTTCATTCAAATGTCAATGGAAGCATTGTAATCATCTATAAACATGGAGACTTAGTTTCTATAACAACAATTACTACAAAACAAACAAATAAACCACACTTCTTTTTCATTGCCCATCTGTTCTTGTAGTATTAGGTTGCAGTGTTGTGTATAAACCCTTAGGTAGTGTTTAAGGTGTGCTTTGATTAAAAAAGCAATAATTTGGATGGTGGCACTATTTTTTGGTAACTGATATCTGTTCTCAAGTGCTGATTTAGTATCAGCGGGGTAACCATACCCCAGTCTGTTTGGTAAACGGAGACAAAGAGATGAGGAAAGAAAGAGGCCATAAAGATATCCATCATCCCCCTCCTTCACCCCACCTCTGTGTCCCCATACACACTCACACACAGGGCTTTAATCCTGCCTCTTAGGAGTGTAAGTGATAGCCTTGTGTAACATTAAAAACAGGTCTGATCTGATGCAACTGGCAAAGTCATTCAAGCAGCGCATTCCAGGGTGGGATCCTGACGTTGAAACGGCGCAAGATTCTGTTTCACTTTCCTGCTAATGTCATCTGATCAGCAGGATTACGGTACCTGCCCTTCTCTCGCTCTCTCTCTCTCTCTCTATCTCTTTCTCAATCTTATCTCTGCCCTCTCTCTCCGTTATCTTTTCTAATTCAACAGAAGGGAGTGCTATTTATTTTGCATTCGGCCGTTTTGTTGGCTGGCCCCGTCCTGAGCAGGCGTGGCTCCAGTCTCCGCCTGGCTGCCCCGAGGGACACACCCTCTGCTCTTATCTCTGCCATAAATCCCTCTTAAGTCCCCTAATCACAGATTAATGGGCCTGCAGATAGGGAGTGCCCTACCGTGCTCGGCCTGCCTTATCGCAGACCCATATTCCATATCTCTGCCATTGCTCAGCTGGACGTCTGATATGGGGAGAGATGATCTGGCTCTGGGTTCTGCAACGCCTCCCAACTCTTCAACTTTAGCATCTCTCTTTATGAGATTCTGAGACCTTGAGCATCTTTATGGGGGAAATTAAACTGTTGTACCCTTCATAATACATTTACCAGGCTATTGCTCACATAATCACATGCAATTCTGGGCTGGATCGTTTAGTTCTATGGGGAGAATCGGAGTGAATGACCTAACATTGTGAAGTTGTTTTATCGTTCAAGGAAGTAGACACATTATCCCGTCTCGCTGCCACGGGGGACCGCACTGACAACAGATCTAAATTGCCTCACTGTCCTTCTCCCCGGTGAGTTCTCCGGGGTAAAGGGCAGGTGGCTGGCTCCCTTCCTCTTCCTAACTCTCTGCCAAGACAGGAGCCGTGAAAAAGGGCAGGCAGAGACTGAGGCACATTTCCATTTGAAGTTAGGGAAGTCACTGGACCTGAACTTATTACCGCAACCCGGTGATTTGTTTTTGTCTATTTGTACGCCTGCCTTCCCGCTTCTGTCAGTCTGTCTGTCTGTCCTCATCTGCTCTTTTCCCCTTTTTTTGTGTATATGGATTAATATAGCTGACAGTGAATAGTAATAAAAATGGAATATGCATGATTTTGCCTTGGGGGTACATGGATTTTTAATTGCAAAGGGCAAACGTGCTGAGTTGAAGGCAACACAGGGTCAGCTCTAACAGAGCTGACCCTGTCTGCCTCTCTCCTGTCCTGAGGCTGCTCAGAGTCTACAGTTCCAGGGTCTTCTTCTATGGTTTCCTACATGTAGAGTAGTCAGATCGATGGCTGCCTCTCAGACATGTAGCCTGTGACACTAGAGCACCACACCGATCCACAAGCAGCGCTATCTTATTGATCAGGCGGTGAGTTAGGGCTTCACGATTCTGGCTAAAATGATAATTGTGATTATTTGGCAAGATATTGTGATCACAATTATAAATCACAATTATTAGTAGTGATGATGCGGGGAACAAAATAATTTAATTGCATTTTTGGCGTCTTGTAGTTGGCATCTTAACTATTTTCACGGACAGCAGGAGATCTAAAAGAAATGAAATATTGCCAATACACCAGTATTCTACGATTATTATCTGTGGAAACTAAAATCATGATAAATGACAAAACGATTAATTGTGCAACCATAGTCATAGTAATAGTGTTTGTAGTTTCCCCCAATGAAGTCCGTTACAGTACGAATGCCTCCATTGTGGGTCAAATCATGATAATACATATTTGCATGATAGCCAACGGTCCGTCTGCTATGCATATTGTGTTGTTTTATCAGATTGAATCTTTAAGGAAGCTGGGTTATCTAGCAGAAAATAGATTCACAGTACATCGAGTCATGTTGCATGGTGAAAATCACGTTTAGCCCCAAGACATAGATAAATCAATATGGAGCCAGTAGCAATAATGCTAATATACAGTGAGTGCATGCCTAATGATCTGATGGACAGCTGAATGACCTTGGTTTCATGAGAACCATCACAAATCTTGTGATCGTACACTGTCTATCAATGATTGGAAAAAAAAGAGTGTGGATTTTATAGTGGGCAAATATCCCAACGGTCTTTATGAATCCAAGGATACATACAGAGAGTGTGAGTATGTACTGTAGGTCATTGTCTAGGTCTGGGCCCTGGTGGTGGATGTATGGATGGGTCTCAAGCTGTTCAATTCTGTGTGCCTGATGTTGCTGTTGGGCTCTCATGGCGTGTTGTTCATTACTGAGATTGGTTTTTAGAAGTGAGAGAAAAGTCACAGAGAATTGTAGGTTTTTTTAATTACCTCCACATCGAGCAAAGGCTCCCTCAAGCCTAGTTTAACTTTGTGTGTGTGTGTGTGTGTGTGTGTGTGTGTGTGTGTGTGTGTGTGAGAGAGAGAGTAAATGAGAAAAAAGAAAGAGAAAGCGCTCCAGCGAGCGAGAGGGTTAAGGGAGAAGGAGAATCTTGCCTCAGGCGCCAATCGATCAGATCCTTGCAGTAGAATTCCCAGCTTCCCTTCGGTGGGGCTGTGGATTGCATTAGCTCATCTCACATTCTCTGTCTGCAGGGGAGGAGAGGGGGAGAGGAGGGGGATAGAAAATAGGAGAGAGGGCAGTTGAAAGGAGCAGAGCAGAAGGAAGGGCAGCGCTTTGAAATAAAGGGAGGGTTAGGCGACTTTAAAGCGGAGAGAGAAAGAGACGCTGAGCAGCTCGGTACAGTAGCAGAAGTGCAAGTGAAGCGCACTCTCTCTGCTGCTCTCCTGCTTCTGTCTCCGTCTTTCTCGTGTGTGCTGTGTGTGTGGGGGGGAGGAGGGAGGGGAGTTAGCTCGCTGACAGTCTTCTGAAAGCACACACCTGTAGAGGGGGCGTGGGAGCGTTTGTGCCATGACAGAGTAATCCCTTACACTGCCTGTGTCCTTTTTCTCCCTGGTGAGGGGTAATGGAGCTGAAGTAACCGGGGTCACACAAAGTGTCTGTGGGGAGCATGCGGAAGAACACACACACATACACACACGCATGCACACACTGAATTTAATCAAGGACAAGGAAAGCATAATAGCATTGTGTAACTGATACATGCAAGTACCCACTCACTGTTCAAAACATTACCACACACACCCACACGAAAGCGCGAAGCACTCTTTTGATTTATAAATGAATCACTGAACATTTGTTAGTTTTTGCCAGCTCCTCTGTGAGAAGATACTATATCATACTGTATACTGTATTCTCAGTCTGTCTCTTAATTATGTGGATCAGCTGTAATCATCATCTACAGTAAACAGAGTACTGCGTGCTGCACAGCTCTCCTCACAGTGGGCCACATCTGAATAGTTAATGGTTCACCCGTAAAACCCAAAGCTTCAGACCGATCCAAATTAGAGAGGATCTAGCTAAATCAGGAGGGGAGCGGATAGAGCAGATAGCGGCAGAGCTCTTCAAAGTCCTCTTTAATAAAACATATTAGCCTACGTTCTCTGGTGAAGGGCGGTGGTGGTGGTGCTGCTGCTGCGGTGGTGATGGGCTTGGATGTGCTAGCCTAGCGAGGGGTGTTAGCGCAGCTCTTCCGACCAAAGGACTGGGCCTCGTTAGCATATGGGCTGGAGGATCAAAAGGCCTGTGATGGGGGCAAGTTACAAATGGGGGTTAATTAGCCTAGTAGTGCTTCAGACAGCTCTAATAGCCAGGAACCATAGTTACTTATTTTTTATGGACTTTATTCAGCGCTGGATAGCGGACTAATTCATTCTTGCTCAAGGCTTGATATCCCCCCTCTCTCTGAATCTCCTTTTCTTTCTGTCCTTACTCACTCTCTGTCTCCCAGACATGCTTTCACACAGATATATGTTTCACACCCACAGAATATATATGGAATAGAAACTCTGTATTAATTACAGCTGCAGACAAATCTAAAAACAATTTCAGAATCAACAGTACTTTCTTAGCAAGCCTTTCTCAGCCTTGTTGCCTCCTAGATAATGGAACTCCAATTGATTGGCCACCAACCTCTATCGGCAGATAATCACTCTAGTGGTCGGTCTGCCGGCAACACTCTAATGCAATGTTGTGAAGCATTAAATGTATTTTCCATTAGCGCATCTGTGACATTCTGCCACCTAAATTGCAGGCTCTCATTTATTTAAACATATATCAATTAAATGTAAATTTCTGTATGTTTAACATTCACTTGAACCTGGCTAGAAGGTAAAATCTTGAAACTGTCTGTTTTATTAAAACCTTTTTGAATTAACCTCTTTGATTGAATTTAACTAAAATAAGTCACTATTGCTGCTTGAATCAAAATGATTTTTTTACTGGAATAGAATAGAGGTCCTTTTGTCCTGCGGTAGCAAATTTATGCCTGCATGATATAGGGATGTGGATGTCAAAAAATGGTCTGAATGTGGATGCACAATCCCTTTTTTTTGTCCGATCATGTGTAACAAAATGCAGTCCATAAGTGGGTATGAGAATCACAGCCATGCAAAATTTGGAATATGTCATCCTAATTCACTAATGGTTCTTAAAAAGAATTGCTCAAACATGACATATGTACCTTCTTTAAACTCATAACTGTACCAGCAGAAGCTTTTCCATGGGTTGAGATGCAATGTACATTTTCATTTTTCAGCATTTTTTATTCAATATTTGAATTGTTAAAGAGTCTACGTTTTTCTATAGGGCCCTAAAAAGCTAAATGTGCAATAGCCATAATGTCCCGTCTTTTGAAGCTGTGCGGCCAGCTTCAAAAGACGGGACATTATGACTATTGCACATTTAGCTTTTTAGGGCCCTATAGAAAAACCACAGTAAAGTAAAGCCTGTGGTAAAAGATTGTTAAAGAATGACTAGAAAAAAAAGTGTGATGATCATGATGTCCTACATAGGGGTATTGAATTAATTATATTTCATTGACTGCACTACGCATTTACATTGAAGTGATTAATCTTGCCACAGAGCTGTCACTAGTTATGCTGACTTTCCCTAAAATCTGTGGCGACCACAGGAAGATGCACTCTCAGCACCAGATTTCCAGGGTAACGGGGGATGGGCGGAGGGCACTGAAATGAGGCAGTGTGGCAAGTTCACGGGATGCTGGGTGAATTAATTGCAGGCCTGTGCCTCCAATTAGACCCAGCTCCCTTTAATTGGTGCTGAATGGGCTCCAAAGCCCTATGCTGGTAGATATGGCGAGTAGGGATGCACACACACACATGCGTGCACACACACACACACACACACACACACACACACACACAATACATTCATAACCACCA
This sequence comes from Centroberyx gerrardi, assembly GCF_048128805.1. Classification (NCBI taxonomy): domain Eukaryota; kingdom Metazoa; phylum Chordata; class Actinopteri; order Beryciformes; family Berycidae; genus Centroberyx; species Centroberyx gerrardi. The sequence goes on from NC_136002.1 coordinate 24,290,480, forward strand.
TGTCCCACCCTTCAGGAATTAACAACAGGAAGCTAATTTGCATGTAAAGCAGGTCTGATAGCCACAGCTGACTGGTCTGAGAGCAGTAGTAATGACCTGAGATAGCATTAGGGTGTTAACCCCCTTGGCACTGCTGTTGGCACTGCTCTTTCTTCCTTGCATAGTGTAATCAGTGGCTTTCTGCTCATGCTTTGCCGCAAAGCTATGAGGTGTATCTATATCTTATCTTTTATCTCATAATTTCCTTTTACCTTTAATGTTTCCACCCTTGTTTACTGTTGCCTTCTTTTTCTTCTTTTTCTGTTCTTTGATCTGTGAAATGACAGAGTCACATAGCTGGAGCATTGCTCAGCTTCACTAAAGGACACGTTACTGTAATTAAAGGGTGACTTCACTCACAGACTGGTAGTTTATTTGCTCTTCGCTACTTGTATCAGTAGTACCTGTTTTCTTACCTAAAAGAATATGCTCCACTTCACATGTGGTTTCTGACCTAACAGAATGTACTGAAATTGCTCCACATGTACTGCATTCAAATTTCATTCATTCATGTATCTAAATTATCAGTAAATAGTGACTGGAGTGGAGTGGAGACAAGCACATCCTTGTGGAATCAGAGTCATGAGTCTCTAAAGCATGTTACTCATCTTGACAAGTTGCAGCTGGTCAAATAGTTTAAAAGGCACAATAATATTAAATACTGAGCTCTAACTGATGAATAGAACCTGAACGTAGATGAAAGAGGCCTTTAAGTGCTGCAGAACAGAGTGGAGGCACAAGGACACAGCATCCGCTACACAACTATTGGCCCTGTGTGGTAGACTGGGTCCAGCTCAATATTTCACAGATGGTTACAAACTAGCTGCTAATCACATATATACAAGAGAAAGTCGTGTAATGACTAAGTCCAAGGCAACAGGCCTGTAATCCCTACCTTTCATATTTTTATCATACCAGTGCTAACTATCCATTCAAGGGGTACAAATCCTTGCATGTGTAAACTGAACTTTCCAATCCTTTTTCTCTTCCAGGATCTCGTCTGCGCCAGGAGGACTCCCCACCCCGGATTGTGGAGCACCCCTCTGATCTCATCGTGTCCAAAGGGGAGCCCGCCACCCTCAACTGCAAGGCGGAGGGGCGGCCCACCCCGACAGTGGAGTGGTACAAGGATGGAGAACGGGTGGAAACAGACCGGGACAATCCCCGTTCCCAGCGCATGCTGCTGCCCAGCGGCTCCCTCTTCTTCCTACGCATCGTCCACGGACGGCGGAGCAAACCGGATGAGGGCTCTTACGTGTGTGTTGCCCGCAACTACCTGGGAGAGGCAGTGAGCCACAACGCCTCGCTGGAAGTAGCCAGTAAGTGCAGCATGTGTTCGGCCTTTTCTTATTTCCGCTTTGGCCTCTAGGGTGGGTGTGAATGGAAGAGTTTGGGTTTAGTTGTAGCTGAATAGCAGGCTCCAGTTTCCTCCAGTGTTTCTGTCTTCAATGTGCTCATTGAGTTGGATAATCTCTCAGGAGATGGGCAGGATGTGTTTGGCCCAGCGGTCTCCATAGGCCTGGGGAGCCTTGGGGGAGAAGTGGCCTGATCATTCCAGGGTGAGTGCTCCTCTAAAGAGCCCCTGGTAGGTGGTCAGGAGCCACAATGGGAACAAAGCTCTTTCTGTTTTGGCCCTGATTCTACTTTTTGTCAGAGAGATAGATATGAGGTTTTATATACAAACCAGTACAATCATTGTATCTGTGTTTGGTCATCTTTTAATGAAGCGCTTTCTCACTCATTTCATTGAAGTAACAGCGATGCCCTTCATTTCCTGTTACACTCATATGACGACAGGCTTGCTTTGATGTAAAGTGGATTTCGCCATCTCTAGGGTCAGCAAGCAAGCTGAAAGACTTCGGAGCCAAGAATTTTAAGCAGCCAATGGGTATACAATATATGAAGAGAAAATACTCTTTCTAAACCATTTAGCCTTTTTGTGAGCGGTGTCCTGTGTTGACAAATTTGTTCCCATGATTCTTTAAAGGCTACTTTGGTTGGTGAGGTCAGCCCTTCAGACATATTATCTCTTTGCTCTCTTGACTGGCTGAGAGCGAAGGCTGAGGAGGGGAGCTCAGATATCAACCACTCCTCCAGCATGCCCAGAGGCTGTCACCAACCCGCTCATTGTAATCTAATCAAGATGGAGAAAGAAAGAATGGTGTGTGTGTGTGTGTGTGTGTGTGTGTGTGTGTGTGTGAGAGAGAGAGAGAGTGAGTGAGTGAGTGAGTGAGTGTGGGTTTGGGTATGAGGTGTAGATCAGATAGATAGTTGGGGTGCATGCTATGTGTTTCTGCTGTAAACTGTATGAGTGGGGAGTCTGGAGTATACAGAGGAGACTTTTTAGATATTTACAGTGTTCGATGTCAGCTAAGTGAAATGTAAAGCAAGAATAATCGGGGATGTTTAAAGGTTTCCTGACCATAAATTGGAATTAGACTGGGCTTTTACGGTTTATTCCATGAGCTCTGCTTTTGAAATGAGAGAGTAGGAGACATTCTTGGGATGATCACAGATGAGTTGAGCTGCAGCGATGCAGCGCACGATGGTGGTAAAGATGGTGTCTTGTCTTCATATATCCTCTCAGATCTAATGCCAGCCAGGCTTTGCTGCCCAGGAATGAGGGCTAAACTTATGCTCTCAATTTGAAGCGCACTTATTTCAAACTGTTAGAAGCCAGTGAAATATAGAAAATATAAGTATCGAGGAAGGAAGAGAATCCATGTGCTTTGGCACATAATTCAACTTTCCATAGGTCAGAATGCTAAAAATATTTCTCCCTAAAGTAGATGATATAGGGTGTTTATTTCAGAGGTGGGTTTTTCAAGTAGAAAAACAAGAGACTTGGTGGGACTGGTGTAGACCAGAGTAGAGAGCGCTACTGGCTCAGTCTCAAAATTGGGCTGCTTATTCTGTATAAGGTTCAAACAGACCCATAATGACAAGCCACTGTGCTCCAGCCCTCTCTCTCTTTCTCGCTTCCTCGGTGTCTCTCACTCCCCTCTCTGCAGCTCATGCTTAACTACATATAATTATGTTGTCGGAGCAACCAAGATGGAACCCTGCCGAAGAAAAAAGGCCATAGAACAGAAAAAGCAGAAAAGCACTGAGATTTTTTTACAAGGCCTCATTTAAACTCTTGGGTAAAGAAACTACACGCCATAAATATAACTCAAGATGGCACATAAGAAAGTTTTAAAGTTTTGGATTCTGTTCGTGTTCGTTAAAGATGCCTGTCATACATATATTCTTATGAATGTCATGAAACATATTAGACACGGTGAAAACTATGGATAACTGGATGTATCCCACAGTGAGTTGAGGGAACATACAGGCTTTTAATTCCCAATGAAACTCCAGAGAAGGAAGTCATGGTTTTAACTGTGTTTACTCTGCCTAGCTCTCCCAGCCCTCTAACGTTTTCACTTTAAAAGCTAAAAACACAGCTTTTTGGAGATGTTATTCTAAGAGCCTGGCTCTTACAGTTTCCCTTACTCACCAGCGATTGTTAACATAATCCAAGTTTCAACAAGTCCTGTTTTGCCAGGCTAGCAGAGCTAACCCAGTTTGTTTGGTTTATCATTAACCACATGTACAGTGCAGCCCACAATCTCTCTATCTCAGCCTCTTAACCCGAAGCCTGGGTTAATGCATTTACCGTGAATCCTGTTTGCCTTGTGTATTCAAACAAGCTTAAGATAGGATTCTTTCCCGCTTATGTTATTGTTTTCTCTGTATTAGAGATGTAGACGTCAAATAATGAGCTTCCTTTGCGCACAATGAATGCCATTTGTTAGAGAACTAAGAGTAATAGAACTTTAAGGCTTGTCCTACATTGTCAGGAAAAAGTAGTTTAACACTGTGATTGCGTTTCGAAAGTAAATATTGCAACCAGGCTCAGAAGTAGAGCAGGCAGGGTTGATGGTAAACCCACAGTGTGCTGGCTGTACATTTTGAAACACCATTCAAGTGCTCTGGAACATCAAACAAACTCCCCAAAATGCTAAAAACCTTTTGAATTTTGAATTTATAATGAATTTTGGTTTTAGCTAACTACAGCTAACAGCAGGACTTCAAAATAGCAGGTGGTATTTTTCAGCAATTTCGGCAAACAGAGTGAGAGAACAGCTAAGCAAATGACAGTTTAATTATAGTAGTTCTATTCACTTATTTTGTGAAGCTCTGTCAATACATCTATCATATCTATAATATAAAACGGCCTAATGCTTTTAAAGAAGAAACACAGAAAACTAGAAAACACTGTGAGGCATGTTACACAACAAACACCGTCAAGCTTTCTCCACCACATTTTTTATACTTTTCACTTCAAAATCCTGGGATGTTTTTAGCTGCACTTGTGAAAACAATGATCAAAGCCTGTTACCGTTTTAAGCTGGAAATAATGATAAAAATACAGGCATTATTTCATATATTTAGCTTTTTTGTGTAAATCAACACAATGCAGCCGCCAGTAAAAAGGAACTGTCCTCCCTCTTACTTACCAATCACTGGCACATACACGTATGCATTGCACAGTACTGTATGTGTACTATCAAAGTAGTTTCCTCTTAGCCACTGCTCTGCATGGGGCCCTGAGAGGCTCTATGAATAGCTTGTTTCCCTTTTCCTGGACGGGGAGATAGTGAAGTGAGGTAATGGACGGCACACTGCTCCACTTGAGCAGGCGATAACCCTGGGGCCGGCTGTCTAGTGGCCTGGCTGACTGCACAACGCTGACCGCACAGCGTTGGCTGCAGGCCTCACATCCACACACAGACTCCTCTCTCCACGGGCTGGGTTCACTCTGCAGCCGCTGACAACAGAAGCAAAGGGATGTTTACTTGAATGTGGTCCATTGCAAATACGCCCATCGAGCCAAGTTTATCTCAGAATCTCATTGATCCCGATGCTCCACGTGAAGTCTCAGTCACCGTGTGCAGCCAGCGGGCCGCGCCGCCTCTGAGCGGTGGGGGAGGGGGAGGGCTGGGGATGTGTTGAGGGAGGCAGGGTTCATCCTGACAGACTTGGGGCCGTGCCTAAGGGTCATCTGCGGAGCGGAGGACAGTTGGCTGGCATGCGCCAATCTAAAGGCAGCATGGCCACCTCCCACTGATCTGAGCACCAGCCTGTCTCTCTCGCAGGAAAGCCCTTGTACTACATCTGTTGGCTCTCAAAGACCCAGGGGTCTTCATGCTGTCCCCCCCAAACCCCTCCCAAACCCAACCCCTCCCCTCCCCATATAAAATCCAAGTGGTTTCCATCTCATATTTCTTCTTTTTGTCTTTCCTTCCCTGCCCTCTCCCATCTCTCCCCTTTATCCTCCATTGTTTCTCTCCTCTACTACCCAGTGGCCTGTGACTGAGGCTGCTTCTTCCACTACCTGGTGGCAGAGTAATTATTTATTTGCCTCTCATGAACTTATTGCAAGACTCCTAATATAGCGTGGCAGCTCTTGTGTGGACCTTTTTTTTTTTTATTTCAGTTTTAGCTCACATCTCCCCCTCTCTTTTCATTCTTTTACGTATCACATGGAGTTATTTCACCCTCCTGTTCCTCATTCCTCTTTGACAGGACATTGTTAATTCTAAGGTCCAGCAGAAAATGAGACCATGAGGGGAGAGAGAGAGAGAGAGAGAGAGAGAGAGAGAGAGAGAGAGAGAGAGAGAGAGAGAGGGAGGGAGGGAGAGAGAGAGGGAGGAGGAGAGAGAGAGAGGAGAGAAGGAGAGAAGAATAAGAGAGCAAGAGCACTGAGAGAGAAAATCAGGACAGCCAAACCCCAGCAGAAGCAGCAGTGAGCGTGCTGGCGAGCTGCCAGGGGACTGGAGGCAGAGTGTGTTACAGCTCTGTGGCAGTTATTTGTCTCAGGGAGGTTCAGAGCAAATTGGTGCAAACGGCACAGCCAGGGTCTGCTTCATGAGTCAACACGCAGCTGAGGCGTGGGCTCCACACCACAGACACTCCTTGGCCTCCGCTCCAATCTGTTTTATGTTGGAATGCAGACCCTTTCCGCAATCTTAAAGGCCAATGCTGTGTGTTGTTTTGCGGCTGTGAAAACTGAACTGTGCCTCGCTGTGAAAACTCTCAATTTCGTAGCAGCATGAGAGAGTTGTGCATGCATGCTGTTGGCTTTAAAACATCATTATAATGTTTTCATTACGCAGTTGGCTTGTCCTGGATGGTTGCTGGGTGTGGGCTGTAGTTTGGGGCTATTTCAGTCAAATACTGTTAATCCTGAAATTACATGGGAAACAACTGGCTACTGTCTAATTACATCCCCCCCCACACACACACACACTCCCACCCCCAGCACATAACTGTCAGCTCCGTCTTTGTGAAACCTCTGTAGGGATGATAGGAACAACACATGCATTTCAATTAGTCTTCTATTAATCCATATATGCAGAGAGAGATTTTTATCATGCATGCTGCATATGGTCTGTTGAACTTAGCCTATTTTGCACTTCAGGGTGTTTGCATAAATCAATGCAGCCCATGTAATTAAACTTGCTTCATCTCTTTGGTCGATACTTATATGCCATTATGAGGAGCGGATTTGTGTGATACATGACAAGTCTGGCATTACAAAAATGTGTGGTGCTCCTGTTAGCATGCTGTGCTTGCTAGCAAGCTGGATGCATACTTTAATACTCTGACCATGTTGACTAAATATGCATAAGATAGATAGATAGGGCAAATATTGACTGAGCTAATTGACCCAGAATGCATTTCTCGCTCCCTGCCGTGACAACAGCCTGAGGTGTGGAGCCGGACGATGCTGTTGTCCCTTTCATTTATGTCATGATGTGTCAAACGTCACACTGATGTTGGGGTTTTTAGAGCATGGTTATCACAAACACACACAGACACACACACACGCATAACCACACCCACTCACACCCCTCCCCCACGCTCACCATGGGAAAAGGAGCAGGGACTCAGGGGTTAAGGGCCAGAGAAGGCAAGCAGGACGTCCCGTTAACAGAGTTATGGGGGCTTTGTGTTGCTTTGCGGGGAGTTTGACACCAGGCCTTAAGAGATCACACACTTGTGCTATAGAGTGAGGGACCGTGGTATGGATGGATGGGTTGATATAAGAATGACGCCTTCAATAGAATAGGATCAGGTGAGGCAAGACACCCTTTATTTGGGGTTGGTGTGTGTATGTGTCCGTGTATGTGTTCGACTCCATCAATCCGTCAGTGTGTGCACGCTGCTGAACAATGTTTGGTGGAGCGTTGTGTGAAGGAGTCTGTACGCCAGCTAAAGGAGCAGGTGTACAGAAGTGGGTAAAGGAGCCTGCCCAGAGTCCCATCAATCACTGCATGCTCCGCCCGTCTCTGACAGCCTACTGGGCCGGGGAAGACAGACACATGCCCTCCAGCAGTACAATGCAACCCCCTTTATCCTCCTTTTCTGTCCCTTTTTGTACTTTGTCCCAGAGAAAAGCAGAGGGCGAAGACAAAACTAGGCACAGTTGGATATCTTGAGACAAGCCAAATTACATAACAGAGCAAGAAATGATTTCATGTGATTTCATGTCTATTCTCCGTATCTGATTGTCTCTTCCCCATATCATCTGCCTTATCAGATTGACACGGGTGGCGTTTAGGAGGAAACAGCACCATAAAACAGTAAACGCTCGGCTTAGGTGATTGAGGAGCCGTTTATAGGAGACCCACATTACTTTTTCAGTGGATGAAGCTGAAGCTAGTCTCTTTAGTCGGATAGATATCTGGCCGTTTGATCTGTCTCTATAAAAATAGAGAATGAAATGCATTAGATGAGCTAAATACGGTACCGCCACACTGATGTCCTCTTCTCTCTGCCTTATGGTTCTACTCTGATGGTGTGCACTCATGTAGGAAATGGCTTGTCCCTGTTAACAAGGAAGGGTGCGTTGACTCACCGAGTCTGCTTAAAGCACTTTCCTCGGTTTCCTCGGGTATTTTTGCAGTCTCTCCTCCTACACACGACGACATTGCCCAGATATCTAGGGATGTCTTTGAAAGAGCAGAGCTAACGCGTAGCTTTCCGCCTGGGTGCCTGGGCGCTTCCCTGAACCCCCTTTTGCGTCACAGCTCTTTTTCTGGTCGCCACAGTGACTGCTTATTCATCACTATGTAATCCTTGCCTCTGGCTACAGCGCAGAACAGGATCATGGGTAGGATGGGTGCTGGGTCCCAGGAAAGTGTGGTATGATATTAACATCATGAAGTACTGGCCTACGGCAGATAAGAGGCAGCATATGTGCTCTTGAGTCCAGTGGCCCAGCACTCAGGAAAAGCTCCGATAGCAAAGTACTCTCACTCCCCTTCCTCTCACGATGTAACAGTGTGTGTTGCTTGCGTGTGAGCGTATTTCAGTGTGCACTAGGTGTGTATGCATATTTTGTTTTTGGTGCGTTTTCATTAACATGTTCCCGTATTTGTTTTAGGTGTGTCCTTGGCTATGCTCCATATGTGATAAAATGCCGTTGGTGGTAAGCTGTGTGTGTCAGTGCGTGTGAGAGCCAGATGAGTGTGTGCTGCTGACTCTAATCTCCACTTCTTCTGTGGAGGCCTGGGTATTACTCTTGTTGTGGGGTGTAATCCCCTCTTGGTCTGAGCCGCTCCTGTGGCCAGCGGGGTTGTGAGGACTGCGTGTGTGTGTGTGTGTCTGTGTGTGTTTGTGCATGCGTACGTGCCTACATTCTGGTGTCTGGTCATATGACGAGGCGTTCTGCTCTGTGGACATGCTCTGGTTATTAAACCTGGGTTAAGCCCTCACTTGAAACCTTCTATCGGGCTCCTCGATCCGAGACGATGGTGTTACGGAGGATTAAGGGGTTTGGGGACTGGAACTTCAGGGATTTTCAGCCAACATTTTGGCAAAGTTCGAAAAAATGTGCTCAAGGTGTACACTCAAGTCCACTTGAGGTGAGCTTGCACTGAGCTTGTGATGCCTGTTTTTTTTTTGCTTGTCACTGTTTACTCCCAGGAGCCCGACCACCAAATCACCCCCTACTGATAAATTTCAGCTACCCTCTAACTCTCAGCCAGAGTATAGACATCTAGCTGCAAACTCTCTGGGAAAGTACAGCAAGATCTCTCTCGGGTACAAAATAAGACCGGTGCAATGTCAGGCACGCATTTGACAAGTTTAGCTCCAAAATAGAGATATCCACCATGTGAAAAAGTGACACTTGCTCTTCAAAATCATTGGTAGCACAAAACTTAAAACATGTTAGGGTACTTTTTAAAGGTAGACAGACTAGGTCCTCTATATTTAAGAGATATTGTTAATGAACTGAGATATGTTTTTCCCAAAATGGATTTATATAGCATACTCTCTGTTTCAGCCGTGATATGGAGTAAGATGCTGGGTGGTACATGTGTGATTTGTAGATTTGTAGGGTCAGTGGGGTGTTGACAGGCAGAGTTTCGGATGCCCATCGGTAGCCACAGGCAGGCAGACTGACTCTCCTAATGTTCCACAGACTGATAAGACAGGAAACAGTGTCTGTGTGTCTTGTGCTATCTCAGCCTTTATCTGATAGATCTGCCCTTCCAGCATGCTATCTCCTCTTTTCCTCTTCTCTTCTCTTCTCTTCTCTTCTCTTCTTCTTCTTCTCTCTTGCTCTCTCTCTCTCTCTCTCTCTCTCTCTCTCTCTCTCTCTCTCAGGCCAGAGCAGATAAATGGCAGAGCAATTGAGAGAGAGAGAGAGAGAGAGAGAGAGAGAGATTGAGTCAAGAGACAAGGTATATTTCCAAGGCTTCTGCGGGGGGGGGGGGGGGGGGGGGGGGGCAGAGACATCTGAAATTTTATCACAGTTGTAGCATGTTGCTGAGCCTGGAGCGTGACAGGCAGGAAGAGCTGGTGAGGTAAGCAATAGACCCAAACAGTGATAAAGATCTGCCTTGTGCTATCTGACTACAAATGAAATGCAGTCTGCCACTGCTGACTGTGGATAGTCAAAGCACTGCCATCAGTCATTGACACATGCCAAGGGGGGAGTGCATGATGGCATTCAATTGTCATCTAATTGTCCTTGGTTGCTGTGGTAGCTAATCTGATCATTAAAGTGACAATTGAGAGAAAATGAGTTTCTCCTTGTCGTGTCATGGATACTAGAGCGCGTCCTAAAATAGGACTGGTAGGAGAGAAAGTGTTGCTCATTATCACAATGTAGCTCTCATGCAAACTCTGTTATCCTGACCTCTCTGTAATGCTCGCAGTTCACCTCTAAGCCCCAAATACTCAGCATACTAAGGGTCACATTACAAATGTTGGGGTTGTCTCCATTACTACAGTAATGATCTAGTAATGACAGGACACAAAAAAGGATTGGATGTGTAGGAAAGGCAACACTAAACAAAATGGAAAGTACGCAATTCGTATCTGGAAGGCTTTGTTTGACTTGTTTAAGCCTCTGTCTCTTCTTATTAACATACAGAATGTTGTTTATGCACCTCAGGCTTAACTACATGTGTGGTGAACATAATCATTCTCAATGGAGTGTATGTAAACATATACAATAGCCTAATTAGGACCATAAGGGGAGCTGCGGCTCGACTGCGCAGTGAATAGACTAGATACACCCTCACCTCTGCTTTGTGTCGGCATGACCTTTCTGAGCAGGGTGTGGCGTGGACACAAAAGCATCTCTATGTAACCATATACTGCAAAGAGTTGGATAAAAGACAGACAGGGGGACGTCATGTGTAAAAGGAGAAAAGTAGAGGGGATCCATTCAAAATTCAAACAGAAGTCAATGTTGCTGTGGGTAAGTTCGAAAATAGCTGACATCTGAATCAGAGAGGCCCGGTATTATATGACCATAGTGCTGCTGTTAGGCTTGGGGGTGACATTTCTATTCTCCCTTATATCCATATCTCTCTCTCTCTCTCTCTCTCTCTCTCTCTCTCTCTCTACTCTCTCTCCCTCCTCCTTGCACTGGTATCAGATTCTAATCTGTCATTGGTGCCACAGCTCCATTTAGCCGATTGACTCACATCTGATGGATGGGATAGAAAGCCCTTCAGTGACAGGGTGTGATACAGCTAGTCCTCTTCCCAGAGCTTCTACTCTTCACTACTCTAAAAATAGCTTGATCAGGATTTGACACTCACCTATGCCGGTTTTTCAACACTCTTTTAACCGTCTTCTTTTTGTACTTAGAGCAGTGTTACTTTCTACAGGCCCACACTAACCTACTCACTCGCAACAGGCATCGTACTACAGGCCTAACTTGATGAAGGGGCCACTGCACCACAGCCTTACAATGTAAACACTAGTGCAGTGGTTGAAGTTGTGTTTTATCTTGCCCTATTTGGACCTCAGAACCAGTGCTGCTTTCTCGATGAGCATCATAGCACTATCGGGGCGTGGTAGCAGATGATCTCGGGACCTGGCCTTTGCGTCCAGTCTCGTTTTACCCTGCCAATGGGATTAGTGGAGAGTGCCGACTCTGCAGGTGGGGCCGTAAGTTAATTTGCCCCACTGTTTGGAGCTATAATAGCTTATTGATTGGCTGACAGAGATGCAAGAAGCAGCGTGGAAGGGCACGGAAAGGGGAGAGAATAAGTTAATCATCGCTCAGTGTGTTGCCAGGATTTAATCACATTACCCAAGGTTCACCGCTGCCATGTAAATTCACTTTCAACCTCCGAGGAGTTGGAGTGACTGCTCTGAGACAGCGAGGACCCTGCTGACTCTCTGAAACTGGTCCTCAGCTGCAGTCTGGTCCCTGCTGTCCTGCTACTCCCTGCCTGGCTCCTGCCTCAATCCTGTGGGAGACAGGCTCCCTGCCTGGGGGCCCTGCTTAATTCATGCTAAGCTGTTGGGTTAATTTTAGCCATGCTGCCCAGTGGTGGTGACCTCCATCTGTTAGTGTTGCTCAGGTTGTCTGAGACACATCAGCTTGCCCTCCACTCCTCAGACCCCTACTCCCAAACAGTTAGCTGGCCCTTCACTCACTTCTTCCACTAGTCCCTCCCGGGCCAAAGTGCTCCTATGTGTGTACAGTATGTGTGTGAGTGCGTGTTTGCAGGTATGTGTGTGTGTTTCTCCAAGGAGCCCTGGCCCATTAGCGCTGCCATCATATGCACATTCTCACACTATGGCCCGGTTACCTGGAAACTGCACATGCTGCTTTTATTTGACTGGTGGCCCTCTGGCTCCCCATGCAGTATTAAGTCTGGCTGCCAGCACAGATTGAGAGAAAGCTCCCCTGCTTCTGCGGCTTAAAGTGAAGCTGCCATTCACACTGCACCCTTAAGTAAACACATGGACTGTAGCTCTGTTGATCAACTCTTGTTTTAACCTCAGACTTCCAAACCAGTACTGATTGTGCTTTGAGAGTTGGGATCAAACTCGACCGCCCCTCTCGACTCGGTCTCATGCCCCTGTGAGGGTATCACATGGGCTGGTGTTCAGATGGAGGGCTGCAGACTGGGTTTAGCTGTGGTTGGACGCTCCGCATGCTTCAGCCTGGCCTCTATCAATCTGTCTGCACTCAAATGCTCAGTTAACCGAGAGAAAAACAATTGCCGAGGGAGGAGAGAGGAGAAAGAGGGAGATAATGTAAACAGAGAGGCAGAGATGTTGACCTTGCACCTCTCTCTCCCCACATACACACACACACACAGACACTGACCTGATGGCCAAATTCTTATCTGGCATCAACATGTGGCAAAACCTTGCAACTCGCCCCTCATCTAAACCTCACCTCGTCTCATCTCTACCACCATTAGATTACTCTCTCGTCGGGAAAGGCTTGACGCGATTTAAAATAACTGCGTGGAATCTGGGGCTTTGAGATCAAACGCGCAGAAGGAGAGATGGGAAGGAACAACAAAGAACGGGATAAATCGTCGAAGAGAAAAATAGGGAACAAGCTGCCATTAACCGTGGGATGAGAGAGTGGAAGGAGGTGGCTCCAGTTGGACGGAGAGTCTCTCTTGGCTTGCGAGGGGGAGATAAGGGGACAGGTGGTGTTCTGTTCTCTCAGAGATCTCCGACAGCTGGCAACTCTCTTGCTATTAGCTTGTTGTCATAGAATGTATGTGTGCATCTGTGTGCCCCATGTGTGTGTGTGTGTGCGCGTGTTTGTGTGTGGCATTCATGTGGTTACATGTGTGACATTTGTTTGTGTGTGTGTGTGTGTGTTTATAGATGCATGTGTCTGCATTTGGTGGTTGTTTGAGCCTTTGCCAGCTGAGACATCTCCCTTAAGTCAGTCTCAATTCTTATACCCACGCTTTTTTTTTTTTATCCTTTCTTTTTGTTTGTTTTTTGCTGGCAGCACTTGACATTGGGCTGGTTAATGCCAGTCTGTTCCACTATAGAGCATTTTTTTCTTCTTAGTGGGCAGCAGTAACGTTTTAAAGCCTGTCAGGCTGATTGCTGTTCTGACCCAACTCAGACTTTAAGGAGTGGTTCTGCTCATGTTAATGAAAGTGTAATGCTTATTTTTCCTTGCCATTACTTCCCTGCCCCTTTTTTCTGCGGCTTTGGACTTTGCCTCTGTCGTGCTACTAATGACTAATGTTAATATTTGTGTCATGGCTTCGTGGCTTCACAGTATTATATCATTTTAAAGCTGACATATAGAATATACATAGCTGGGCAACCTAGAAACCTCTAAACGTCTAGTCTAAACAATCCAAGGTATTAATTTGTGTTGGGTTTGTTTTTCTTGTAAACTTGATTTTATGACCAATGAACACATTTCCATGCAAAGCAGGCGCTGGAATAAGAAATGAGCCAAGACGGAGGGGACTCTTAAAAATGCCTCTCCGCTGGCCTGGCAGTGTGTTATATTCATGTACTCTGGTTAGTTCAGAGTTCTTTACTATGTTGGCTTTGGGCTCGTTCCACATACAGCACTGTGTTTGATCGGGCGGTGTAGTGGTAGCCACTGAGAAGAGCTCATGTCATCTCAGTGGCAGAGTGCTTTGTTTGCAGAAAAGAAAAAGAGATGGTACTAAATGGGCCAGAGGCGGTTATTTGCTGTTGGCAAACAGACACTGTCCTCAGCGGTGAAGCACTCTGCTGCCACTGTGGCCTGACAGCTGGCTTTTATCCCCAGCGCTGCAGAGTCTGTTCACAATGCAACTTTTAATTCATGCTCTTTAACTCTTTGAGGCTGTTGTGCTCTGGTGGAGGCTTAGAATAAAGATCAACTCATATTCCCCTCTGGTACTGCTTTGCCCCAACAGAATGGGAATCCATTTCTTAGGCTGTTATTGATTGATGTCAACTATAATATGTGTCCTCTTTTTTCTCTGTGTTGCACCAATGGTCCCTTTGAACTTGGTATGATTCCTTTCAGCTTCCCACCTTCAATAGAACAGTTGGCCTGCACCTGATCCATTGATGTTTCATGCCCCCAGAGTTCACCTTGAGTGGGACTTCCTCTTTGTAGGGAGGAACTTTTTCATATGCAAAACAAAAATGAATTATATTGTTTTAAGATGAAAGCAGTCTTTTATGTGCCACCAACACTATACCACCCGTCACTGTATCCAGTCTCCCCCTCCTTTCTCTAAATATTTGATTCCACATCTGTCTTGATTATTCGTATGATCAGATAAAGCTATAGCCTTTACCTATGTATGGATAATAGAGATGGCAGTGTATTCCTGATCTCTAATCAGCTGTTAAAGTCGTCCCATAATGACACTGAATATCCCTTCAAGACCATAATTGACACTTACCTTCAGCCCATCAGGTAGACGCATTTCATCATTTACGCACATTGACTCTATCATGATTCCTGTAGGCTGATTCTCTCACTGAATTGTGCATCTCATCAGGCAACCAGTTAGACCCAAGCTCTTCCTAATTAACAATTGTAGACTCTACTCTGCAGATCAATAATTCCTAATTGCTTGGGGGTGGTTTGCTTACATCCCACTTCTTAATAGGAATTGCGTATAAAAATTAATGTCCCTTTTCTACAGTTGCAAGATAACAGTTTAGCTTGTTGTTCTTTAATATTTCACAGCACAGTGAGCGCTGAGATTCATTCCCTAATGTCCCACTCTCTTCCTGTTACCCCATAACAGCATCATACTTATCTGTCTTCTCATCTTTGCGGTGCCATAATATTTTGCACTGAAAAACAACAGCAGCCGCAGCAGCAAGGACAGAGTAGAGTCTCATTAATGACACTGGCGCAGCCATTCTACAATAACAAATCCTTAGGAATGACTAGATTGCATACTACTTGTTATCGATTCAGACATGGTCACTTTTTCAGATTCAATTTGCTACAAAAAGGATTTCTGCTGCAGCGATGTCAAACTTGAATTGTTTTAGGAAATATGGTTTTCTTTCATCCCGCATAGGATTCCTACTATTTCCCCTAGGGCTAAGCCACTTAAAGCCAGCTTTGTCCTCCAAAAACCCCAAAGTTATTATAGCTGTCCTCATGTTTCAGAAATGCATTCATTTTGTACATCAACAGTTATTCATCTTTACCATAAAGTTTTAAGGAGGGCCTATAACATTCACTTTGTCATTTGAAATTAGCGGAAATGTCAGCATTTTCTGTGATGCAGACTAGTGTACATTTATAAGCTTGCTGTCTGTGCATATTATTATTATAACATTGTGCAGTGTCAGTTAATTATGGCAGAGTCATAGTTAGTTCTGTAGCACTTCTGCTCCCCTGTCATGCATTTGCCTTGGCGAGCCTGTAAAATCCAGTTTTTGCTGGCTCTCTGCTGTTTATGTGTGCATCTGGAGAATCAGATGTTGTTTTCCCCTGCCTGGCAAAAACAGCAGGTTTTCTGATTCTGTTTAGACCACAAAACAAGCATACGTGACAGGGTCTTAAGGTGTTCCCAGGAGGGGCGGAAAATCAGCGGCTGGTCAGAGAAAGAGAAAAACTAGGCCAGGTCCTCAGCAGAGAGCCCTTTGTCTCCCGGTGTCTGGGAAGTGTCACGGGAGAAGAGATCAAGGTGACCATCCTGCCTGTTCCAAACAACCGTGGAGCCCGTGGCCCTTGGCCGCTCATTCCTGGGGGCAGGCAGAGCAGAGCATAAACCCATAAAGCAGGTTTAAAACAAACAGTCTGGTGAAAAAGGCTGTGTGTGGCTTGTCTGTTCCAGTGCCTCTGTCTGTCTCTCTGCTCCTTTGCAGAACAGTGTGTGAGCAACGCTGTGTGTCCCCGTCTGATTTATCGCTGCAAGGTGAGATAAGACTCTCCTTCAGCCCGTCTGTTAATCCTCTCAGCCATAGTTGAAGAATTGGTGTGAGACAAAAGGGTTATATAGTGGTTGCTGGACGGTAAAGGTGGACTAGACACTGAACACTGACCTTTATTACCTGCACTATGTGGCTTTTCTGAGGAATCCAATGAACTGATAGGAAAATAAGTTATCTTAACAGGGTTTCCGCATTGGTCATGGAATTTCTGGAATATCCTGGAATTTTAAGAAGTGTATTCTAGACAGGGAAAGTATGGGGATTTGATAAATTATCTGGGGAAGTCAGAGATTGTCAGAGAATTTTACAAATGGGTCATTCATTTTTACAGGAATATATTATCAGAGTGTATTTCCCAACTTGTTTCACACATCCGTTGCATTAGATAAGCTGTTTTTCTCCACAACAAGCCCAACTGTAGCAGAAACCAGATGGTTTACCCCTTTAGAACTTTTCTGAGCTGAAAAACAACATTAACAAACCAAGAAGGAATAAATTTTTTAGGTCATGGAAATACGCCATGCTTAGTAGTGGAAAGCGATGGATTTTTACTTCAAGGCCATGGTGGGAACCCTGTCTCAAGGTGTACAGTGCTGTGTTATTGTCTTCCCCCCCCCCTCCATAATCGTACTTTCTTTGTTCGTCCCATATCCTCACTCTAGCTGCCGGAGTGCTTATAACTGTTAAGTAGGAACTATTCATTGGTCATTTTAAGTCACCGTGTTTGAGGCAGAAGAGTGCTGGGTCATGCTGGGTCGCACTCCTTCAGCACTAAGTTAAACAGATGCTTGGCAAGATTTTTTCAGCAAATGCTTGCAAGTGAGTTTGTGGACCAAAGTGAGACGGATGAGACCCAGGGGGAAATCTTTCAGCAGGGATGTGTGTGTTTGTGTGTGTGTATGTGTATGTGTGTGCGCGTGCATGCATGCATGTGGACTTTGTATCCATGGACAGTTTCCAGATGAATCCGACTGAGTCCCTTGGCACGCCTTTATCCATCAGGGAGCTTCTGCATCACTCCGCCCTGCTGACAGCATTGGCCTGTAATTGGTTGACACAAGTTACTTGTCACTGGACCGGACCAATAGAAGAGATGCTCAGTCCGATATGGACTTCGCTACTCATCCTGCCCCTGGGTCAGGAACACAGAGCATCACGAATGTAGCCAGCGTACAGTGGCTAACTTAGAAAGAGAAGAAAAATTGACTCATATTTCTTCGACTTCATTTCGCCCACCATGCTGCATCACTGAACTATAACGATTGCCCCCAGCTGTCCTCTCCTTACCATTGTTATTCCTTTGTTCCTGATCCAAAGAAGTGCCATCACCGTATTAGTGAAAATTACAGGGATTGGCGTCGAGTTAATGAAATTGTGTTGTGCTATGAGTATAGCTCAGGGCGAAATTACTTTACGTGCTTTGGGCTGAGTGAAGGGTGATGGAGGCAGTGTGTTAATGCTGTACAGCTGTAAAGCATAAACCTAGCTGGATGTCATCAAGGTAATCAAATGAACTGTGTGATCAAGCAGGGTTCTAATGAAATACTGCCCGTGTTCCCTCGTTCACAAATAAAGTACAGCTTTACGAGACTCTTCAATTATTTATGGAATCCAAATGTGCACTGTCAAGGACTTAGTGGCTCAGATAATATGGAAGCCGACATAGCCAGGTACAGGATCATCCATTTCGACAAACCTATGCACCTCTCGCACATGCATATGGTTACTGTCAGAGACCGGGATATGGAGCTTCCATAGACAGCGAAAGTACTTAGTGTGCAGCAATGGAAATGGAAGCTCTTACACTGCTTCTCTTTGATGTAGTAGACAAAAAGCAGGGATAGTATCCCTGAAGAGCACTTATGTTCAGGACACATCCCTCCCTCTCTAAGGCCCAGCTGCTATCATTTGTAAAAGCAAGGTTTTTACTGTACAATAACCACCATTTACATGATAATGCTCCCTGGGCATATAACCCACTACCGCTACCATGTATTCCACTCTTTTTTTCCTTTTTTTCCCCTCAGTGTGGTGCTTATCATTATATCGCCCATAGTGGTACAGAACTGAATGATAAAAGAATGATAAGAATAGATGGAGTGCTTCCACACAAACATGACTGTTCCTGCAGTCCTCAAAGTAGTTTTCCTGCAGAAACGTGGTCTTTGTGAGTCACTTCAGCTTTCAGCAGTTGGCGCTCCGCGGCGACTGGTATCTGTCAGTGAGAGAGTTGGGGGTCCTCAATCTCCCCTTCCCTCCTCTGTGACCTCCCTCCTTGCACCTTTTAACCCGGTCTGTCTCTGTTTATAAACTTTATACAGTTTGACAACCGGTGTAGGGAGAGGGCGAGTTGGGGGGCAAAGCCACTTCTTCTTTTTTTTTTTTTTTTTTCTCTGAGCCCCACTTCTCTGTCAGCGGGGAGAGAGACGTTAAGGGCTTAAAAATAATCACTAGCTGTTTTCAGTGAGGGGCTTTCTAATTGAGCCTGGACTGACCTCTGAATGTGACCGTGCCGTCTGTTTTCCATCCCCGCACTTGATTGAAATGGGAAAAGTAGGCAGAGACTCGACTCATTCTTATTTATTTATGTTTGGTCGTCCCCTGTTTTGCATGGCCCAGCGGTGGATTAGCACTCTATAGATGGATCCGCGGTGGAGGGGCCCCACTTCCCTGACACACTCAGGGGGGCTGGAATGTGCAACACACAGCCAGGACTAATGGTGTATGAGAGGGGGGTGGTATGAGCTGTCTACCTCAATACACCTCTTTACTGTGTGGGGGCTGCACACTACGTATACCCAGCCACACTCTGTGATTCTAATGTTTTGTATTAATAGCTCAAGCATAATATTTTAAATGCTGTATTAACCCATATATGCCCACAATTGCATTTTTTATTTTCCTTTTATACAATTATTCTCTGTGCTTATTTATGCACAAATCTGAAAGAATCTTTGAAATTCGTTGAAGCGTTTGCCTAAAAAGTGTTTTTTTGTAAACATACTATATTTAATACATGGGCACAAGGGGTAACTGTTTTTTTTAAAGAATGACAGCATAGAATATAACACAATGCAGCATATGCAGTATGCAGAATTAATGTGACTTCTGACACTGGCCAGAGAACGGAAGTATTTAGGCCTGTGAAAAAGACTTCTTGTAAACAAGGTTGACAGCATGCTTGTGTACCAGGAAGTGCAAGCAGGATGCAGAATCTGTGCAGGTTAAACACAACCGACTTGACCACAACACTATGTCCATTTATTCCTGCTTTACATGCTGCATGTCGTCAAACACTGAGTGACAGCTAAATCTGCTAGCAAAATCTGTTGGCTTATATTAGAACTGAGCTTGTGTGTAATTGAATATTAGTTAAATCCTCGCCATACTACTGGGATCTGACCTCAAAAACCCGATCTGTAATTGGAGTGCAGCGCCCCCTGAGGCACCGCAGTTGGCCCTCTACCGTTTTCATTCATTCACCACACCCGCTTATTCTCGTTCAGGGTCACTATCCCAGCATGCATTGGGTGGAAGGCGGGGAAACACCCTGGACAGGTCACCAGTCCATCACAGGGTATGGACAAACACGCTCACACTCACTTTAGGCCAATTTAGTCTCCAGTCCACCTTACTTGCACCTGAAGGAAACCCAGGTGGGGAAAACATGCAAACTCCACATAGAAAGAACCAGGACCGAGATTTGAACCCAGGACCTTCTTGCTGTGAGGCGACAGTGCTAAACACTGAGCTGCCTTAGCTACAAGGACTAATAGTATGATAGATGAGCATAGGTTTTAAATTTATTTTAAAACTGGAACTGGTTTGTTTACAGTTGCATTGTTTGACATTGTCAAAAAAGACTTATGATGAATCCAAAAATTGCGAGCAGATTATCTTCCATTATTAACTCCTCCTTCGAGAATCTCTGCACACAGTCCAAATAGATAAAATAATGTAGCAGACTTTGATAACCTTTATTAGTATTTCCTTTGCAATTTTGCAGCAATGAAAACCTCACTGATCTAGATGCCATGTCTTTTTTGTAAAACCTCTGGAGTAATATTCACTGTAATGAGGACAAAGTAAGAAGTATTGTCATTGCCGCTGAAGTTAAGTGAAGAAAAAGCAGAGAATTGGTGCCATGCTTTAGAATACTGTGGAGAGTTACACTGACATCTCCTGTGCATAATCTACTCTACAGTGAGCCGCCTGATTAATGCAGAGGAGTATTTAAATGGCGCCAGGAGGACATGGGCAGAGACGCTAGAGTTGTTTGATAAAACATCTCTAATTAAAATCTGTGTTTCCTCTCCGTTGTTCTTTGTATATATTATCTGTATTTTACTTTGCTCTTGAGGGAGCAAGATAAATTGCATTAATTAAGTTCAGCTCCAAATGGACCATCTTCCTGTGTTTAGTGATATTTGTTGCTGTTGCTGTAGATTGCCAAGCCTGCTAATTGAAAGGCTTATTAGCTAGGTAACAGCCAAGAGACTTCAAAAACCCCATCTGTATCCCTCAGTTGTTTCTCCACATCACATTCCCCATGCAGATGCCTGCTGCAACTGTTCAGTTTGTCCTCTGTTGATCTGCCGAGGTGTGTGTCCTTCAGGGGTGTATTGGGAGCTCTGCGGCAAATACACAGGTCAGTAGTCTAACCGTCCCTCTGGCAACAGCCAGAGGAAAAGGCAGAGAGAGAGAGAGAGAGAGAGAGAGGGGGGGCTAGAGAGAGAGAGAGGGTATCTTTGCCAGAACTGATCGTAGTGAAGGGTTTTTTAATCATCTTTCATTTTGTGCCCTGGGGCTCCGTAAGTTTTCCCTGCAGATTCTTCCCCCCATTGCTGCCTCACTTTCACCCACATTCCTCTCAAACTTCCCCTGCAGTAGCATTAGATTTTATGATTTTAGGTCATCGCAGCCTCTTGAATACTGTATACCAGGCTTGGATGGCCCCCTATACCTTGAAGGTATAGGGACTAAAACGATTCAAGGCACGCATACCCCTCGTCTACTGAATAGCATGACACATTTTGGAGAAAAAAAGGACCTGGATACTTGTACTGGAACCACCACATTGTGTAAGTAGTATTTGGCTCGGCAAAATTGACCAAATCCATGTTTTGAATCTTCAGAGCCTCGGCAGCTAGGCAATAGGAAAGACAGAGAGACTTTAAGTGACAGAAAATACAGTAATAAGGAATGATTAAAGAAAAGAAAAACAGACAGACAAACAGCAACCAAAGTGTCCCTCAGCGACCCATTACAGTAATTTAGTAGGATCTGGATTGCAGGGGGAAGGGAAGGAAACTGACATGATGGATGTTTGGAGAGACTCATCCTAACACTCCCAGCAGGGGAGCCAGATAATGCGGGCCACTTAGTAACTACACAGGAAGAAAGCACATGACTATTTCGTTTTTTTCACACTCCGCCTATTGTTCACGTATTCTGCCAGATCTCCATCTGTTAAAGCCACATTACGGTAGTGCTGTATGTAATTCCTCTGCATTCTGAAAAATAGATGCATTTAGTATATATGTATCGCTGGATACATCTTACAATATCTTAAAATGTAGCACAGTAAGGGAGAGAAATTTGTGATTAGTAAAACATTTTAATTGAAATCTTTCTTTCTTTCTGTCAAATGCAGGCTCTTTTCTCTCTTGTCTCCCAATTTCTCCTCCTGCCTGTCTTCCTCTCAGGACTCTGTCCAAGCAGTGGTTGAGTTGACATTTACCCCTCCCCTTGACAAAGAGGGCTGGCAGAGTGAATGGGGAACGGAGGGAGTAGCTGGCAACTCCGGGGCACAGGCCAGATGGATTAACTTGAAAGGCATGGCATTGTAAACCAAATTTAAATTAATCCCTTTTTTGTGTCCCTCGATGGAACAATGGTTCTTTCCTGGGCCTCGGAGAGACGTTGACGCTGAGGGGACAGAGTCAGGCCTTCACCATATCCGACACTCTATTCACATCACTGCTCTCAATTACCTGCCTCAGAAAAAAAAAAAAGGCACTTTCTCGGCACTGGCAAAAAAATTACCTCACGTAATTCAAGACAGAAGCCCTGAACTGAATCTCTTTGAATATTAAAATTAAGTCATATCTTATAGTAAATATGCACTGCAGAAATCCGGTTTCATTAGCTGCGCCGTATATGTGTTTTTGCTCTGACTGTTGCATTTTTAATGCAAACACAGTGTCAGGATTTCCATATAAAGTAGTTCTCAGACCGTTTGGCTCTGTCCAGTTTGCTGGTCTGTCTGTTTCCCCTGTGGCCTGGACCGGCTCCTACAGGCTGACAAAGAAAAGTGGACTCTAACACCCCTCTGCAGGACACAATCTCTGTCCCAAACCACTGGGGTTGACTATTAACTCATACCTATTTTTTTTCAAATGCAATGTGGCCTAACCATCATCGTTGCGAGAATGTCCCTGACTGCCAGCTTTTCTGTGTTTTCATTGTCTTTCTCAATGATCCATGCTGCTTCATAATTTTCTTTCCTGAGGACATTTTTATGGGAAAGTCTGTTGGTAAATCATTATTAAATGCCTTTTGGAACTGGTTCTTAATTCTTCTTCCTCCCCCATATTTTGTCTGTGTGTGTGTATGTGTGTGAGTGTGTGTGTGTGTGTGTGTGTGTGTGCGATATTCAGCAGAAGTAGGACAAGAGGTCCCACTGTTACAGCTTGTATTATTTGACGCAGCTATTCATTAATTATCTTCCCTCCGCAGTCTTCCTTATCGCTCATTGTTTCCTTTTTTTTTGTTTTTTGCTTCAAGCACCTTGTTCCACACTGTTCTAATCCCAGCTCTTTGTTAAATCATTTGCCTATACAATAGCCTTGGGAAGCTCTGACAGAATAGAAAAGAGCTCGGCGGCACATGCGGCTGCATATCATGAGGCTCTGTGTCTCACTCTTTGTGCGGGAGCGGCCTGCCATCCTTCCATTTGAACACAAGTATTATCGCGATCCTCGTGCGCTCGCTGGGGTTTTCGTCATAGTCACACTTATAGGAATCTGGAGAGGATGGGGATTGTGAGAGTTTGAAAGCTTTAGTGAGATGAACAGTGATTGCTCAAGCCACGAGGGGGGACACATTGAGTGGAGGATAGATAGCTGGCTGTCACCCGTTGCTTTTTTACTTTACACGTCTGTCCCTAAGGGGCGTCTGTTGCTGACTGGCTCCGAGGACAGATTTACGTTGTGTTTAAGTTGGCCAGAAACGTTTGGATTTATCACCACGAGCTTTGGATGAGTCTATGAACACACACATGCACACACCCCTCTTACTCCCCTGAATGTCACCCACGCTCTCAGTTCTGCTGGCCTACTCTGTTGATGGTAGACTAAATGGTCCACGGAGCCGTGTATATGGATCGCACCTCCTCTCATTGGTCACACACACTTGCTTTTTATTGAATCTACCAGGTTAGTGTATAGGAATGTTGACTCATATTTTATCGTCATAGCCTATCAATGCAGCACCGTTTACTGTCGTGTTATTCGCAGTGGCATCTCCTGTCCTCTTCCAACCCTTCCTCAAATGTCAAACAGTCCCAAAGTCCCACCCTGTGTATTAGACTCCCAATCCCCACCTGCTGTACCCCCCGGGCTCCGGAGCCATTCTCTGGGGTTCGGTCCCAGAGGTGACCCCTCAGGCATCCACCGCCACCGCCTATGTGGCATTACACTAAACCTCTAATGGTTTAACCAAAGAGCTATTAATAAGAAACCTCTGTGACAAGCACATCAGTGACAGACAGCAAGCATGCATGGCGGTCCGGGGCGGGGGGGGGGAGAATTATAGAGAGTGGCAGACAAAAGTGTGCTGAAACCTGTATGTGTTGCGTCAGAGCCGGGGGAAATGTTGATGTTTGTGCCCCCGCTGAGCGCCGGGTGCTGTGATGAATGGCGCCGTATAGCGTTTTACTGCCCCGTACATTCCTGTGTCTGGACTGTTTACTGTTACCGCACCTCGCTCCTCTGTCCCTAGCGGTAACCGGCAGGGTAACACGCGGCGCTTGTCCGTGCCAAGAACATCGCCCCGCCGCAGCTATTCTGACCCCGTTTCAAACCTGTTTCGCTCCAGCGGCCCCGGAGTAGTCGCATACCAGTGGCATAGCTTCATAGCATAAAGCTCAGGAGATCTGAAGTGTGGAAAACAAAACACTGATGCAGCTGTAGGAGGGAATCAATGGGCACATTTGCCGACATGACAGAGAGGATTTAGTGTTCAGTAGCATTTTAAACCGTTAGCTACCGTCTCTTGTCTTAGCTCAACTGTACTGTATGTTGCACAGCTGTATGTTGGGCTTTTTTTTTTTTTCTGTCAAATAGATTCCATGGCTTGTTAAGACAGGATTTAGTGTCAGTAAATCCACATTAGCTGGAGGAAAGACACCCTGGACCTTTCTAACTGTAATTAGACAGGGAGTCAGCTCCAACTCCGTCCCTTCAAGTCCAGGAACAGACATGACTTCCATCCTAATGTGTGGACATTAGCTGATGGGCCGGGGACAGGTGGGGATGTCATCATGACCTTCAGTGTGCATGTGTGCCTCTGTATGTGTGTGTGTGTGTTTGCATATGTGTGTGTGTCTTTCTGAGGAGTCCCTTGACTTGGTTCTCTGGCTTCATAGAGGGTCTCTTGTCTTGTTAGTGAGATGTTGATGGTTATAATATCAAGTGAAGGACATGAGCTGGTGTGACCACTCTTCTGGCTCGCCAAGGGACAGCAATACCGCTTTTCACCTGCTGAACGCACAGACATGACACTGTTAACTGATTTTTTTTTTAACTAAACGTTCTGGAGAATGCCAACAACCGTCAGGGAAACATTTGCCCGTTTGAGAGACACTAGCTTATTTTTCCCCCTCTAGCCAGCCATCTATCTTGGCGCCATCTTGGCATCTCCCCCAGTTAACATTTGTGGGAAGAAAGAGGAAATTCAGCGTTCAGTGACAACTGTGAAATCATCTGAGATGGAGGTAAAGTGGAGGATTAGGCTGGGCTGGGGCCAGGGGAGAGCAGAGTGACTCAGGGAGACAGGGAGAGACAAGGAGGAAGAACTGTTCCCAGCAAAATGCACTGAATAGATTTTTAGAGCCTCTGTAATTGTTTTTCTCTTTGTCTGCTGTCCTGGAAAACCACCCACTCCCCCTCCTCTACTTCTCTTTTTCCTTCCTACTTAAACCCCTTGGGCTTTGTAGTGCTGTTCTGAGAATCAACCCTGTAGGTGCTACGCCATAACCAATTAATACCAATTAGTTTACTGTTTTTTTGTTTGTTACAGAGACATTTTTACAAATCCCCTTCCAAGTCTGAATAACTCATGCCTCTCATGCGGTATTACTTTACTTTGTTGTTGTGATGTTCTCTCCCTGCTGTCATATAGTGCACTATTTCTGGGTGCTTTTTCATTGCATCTTCTCCAGTTGTTTATCTCCCCCCTGGCCTTTTCACAGGTACCACTGTACACACAGCTATGTGTTGTGACACACCACACACTTCCAAGCTGCTCTCGTCTTCCCTCTCGCCTATCTGTTCCCCTTCCCCCAACATCTCTTTTACTCAGCCTTTACCCAGGTTGTTTTCCACCAAATTTATTCCACTTTCTTTCCTGTGCCAAATAGAGAGGAGGTTCGTTTTGAGCTATTAGCCCACCAGTGCAGTCTCTGCCTTCCTTTCAGTCTCCCTTCACCTTTCTTCTCTCTTTCTCCAACCCTCTGTCCATCCTGTGTCCATTCTGCCTCTCTGTTTTTCCTCTGTTCCAGTGTTTCTCGTCTCCCTCTTGGCGCAGGAGCTCTTGACTCCTCCTGGCACCTTACTGTGGTAACGTTTCTTCCTTTCCTTCCAGCCTGACTCTAGTGGATGACTGGAGCCCTTGTTGAGGTGTTGTTGTGGTTGTTGGCCCCGGCCATTTCTCAAGGGGCTCCTTCAGCTTGTCTCTCCTCCCTGAGTGTCCCTGGCCCCTGGCCCCCAACTCCCACCCCCTCTGCCTCTGCCACAAAGCTGCTGTCAGTCCACAGGCCACATATGTCAGGCCTCAAGCCCTTATTTAAGGCCCAGGCCCTGCCTAGGCGTCACTGCTCCAGCAACAGCGAGGGCACCATGAAAGAGAGGGTGTAGGCAGCTATTCAGCAGCCCGGAAAGACACAGAGGAAGACTGGACCAGAAAAAAAGGATGGAAAGAAAAGCAAAAGCACTCTCATTGGAACAATTGCTCTCAGCCCAGCTGACACTGTGAACTCTAAAAAAGTAGTTTGTGTGTGAAGAGGTAGAGTGACTATTCACCCACACAGAGTGTCCCCAGTTCATAAGGCTTTATAAAAAAGTGTGAATATGGTAGTTTGGCTGGAGGGGACAGTGGAGCTCAGCCAGACCCATGCACAACAGCCTCTCTGTTAGGCTTTCTCTCTCTCAACAGAGCAGGAGCCCAGACACATTAACAAATACAAGCCTCCAATAAAACACCACCGCTGGACAATGTTCCGCCAGCTCTGCCAGTGGTCTGATAGGCTGTATATGAGGCATTGAAAAGCCATGCCATTCATTCCATTCTGCTCTATTCTGGGGTCTGTTTTCCTTTATTAGGCTTTGGTTAAATAGTGATGACTCATGTCGTATCTGACTGTGCCAGTGATTTGATTTTGTTTTATTATTTTTAACACGCTGCAGTCGTATCGATTTTTCTTGCCATCGGGCGCTGGCTTTGTACATAATATTGTTGGTAACAACATTTGAGACGGTGACGCAGGTCTCTTGTCCCGGCAGCTCTGGAGAGACTCAGCAGTCTGTGGATGTTTTGCGATGACGCAGTCTTTAAAGAGCACCCGTACTGTGACTAACCAGGTAGAGACGACTGGGCCTGTCAACAGCTCCTTAGAGTCTGTGTGTTGGGGTCACAGGAGACAGAAGCTCTAATTGACAATCAGTGATGAGTGTCCAAACAGGCTGTTATTAGAGGGCTCCTGGGGCCTTGATCAGCCGGTGTGGAGAGACAGACGGGCTAGGGGGGGCAGGGGGAGGAGAGAGGGACAGTCAAGATGTAAACAAAATTGTCCTTTGGCTTCGTGGGAACAGCGGCATTTAAACCCTTACGACTGCTGTGGCTGTATACGGTACAAATGGCAAAAGAAAGACTGCCATCATCTGTCGATGCGTACAAAAACTGTGGTGCGAATGATAAAGGCTATGTTTAGGCCTGACCCTTGGATGTGTATGGGAGTGCGACTGGGTTTTGTCTCTGCTGTTCCCCTCCTCAAAGGAGCAGTGTAGCGTGGGTGGGAAGGGTGGTTGGCAGGATAATGATGGTTTCCACAGCCATAAAGGAAAGAAGAAGGAAGGAGCATCCCTCTCTCGTTGCAGGAGCAGAAACAGCAGCAGTTCGCACACAGAAACAAGCACAGAGTAAAAGAGGGGCAGGGGAAATTAACATTTTTGCCAAGGCCCAATTTGACTAGTCGTTATACTTTCCTTGCTGTGGCCAGGAGGCAATATTGGGCATGAAAGGTTTGAATTAAAATGTCCAGCATGAAGACTGGTAGATTTTTGTGGGTAATGCCTATGATGGTAGCCGTTTTTGGTGGTGTATTCGTGTTTTTGTGTGCTTTCACATTTCATTACCTCCCTAACGGATAATAATAAACTAGTAATTCCGAGCAATATGAGGTTTGAGCTTTCTGTCACTTAAGCACTCAGATATGCAAAGCCAACAGCTCTTTTTTCTCATGTTGTCCAGTGAATTCATTTGTCCCTGCCAAGTGCACCAACTCCACAACACTTCTCCGTTGTGAAATACACCAGGACATAAAACGTAAGTACATGCTTCACACAACCATTTCTAGTTGTTGTTTTGCATGCTAACTAGAAGCTTAGCAATCATGGATCTTCTTTGCTGGCAGGTATTTCAATACAAAGCCTTTATACCCTCCCTTGTTGCCTTCCATTATCCCCTTTTAATTAATGTATGTATCTCCCAGGGCACAATGTAATTAAGGGCTAATTGCACCCAAGGTCAGTGGATTTATTCATTTATCCGTTCATTTATTTTGTGATTAGAGGTTTTTTTAAGGTAATCTTATCTCTCTCGCTGTTGTTTTTAGTCCTTGGCCCCAGACCTCCTGTTCCAGCAGAACAGTCCCTCAGCTCCGTGTGTTGAGCAGAGGTGGTGATGGCCGCGAGGAGGGAGCCAGTGACACGTGAAGGCGACACTGGTAGCCAGGGAGGCCCGAGGGCCGGTGTGGGGTGGCTGGCTGCCTCAGGACCAGCAGTCCCCGGAGCTGACTTGGGGCGGCTGATGATGTGTTAGGTGTAAACAGTGGTGTGTTCCCGATGCTGCCGTCGCCTGGCTGGGGTCACTGACTAACGGAGCCGCTAACGGATTCCTGCTTTGTTCAACAGATTGCTCCTTTCTCCTCGTATTAATCTTTTCGAGGCGGACAGATTTGTTTTGCCTCCTGGTTTCCTTTAATCAAGCAGCTCTTTTGTCTGTGCCAGATGAGGAGAGGGAGAGGGAGAGAGGGAGAGAGAGAGAGAGGGGTCCCCTGTGATCCCCACTGCTCGCATCTCTCCCTCTGTCTGAGTACTTCATTGTAGTCTGATTCATGTTCTGCCAACACAAACCTTGGGGTTTATTCTCCAATATGACCGCATACAGTACATGGGTCACAATCACACAACTACACACATGCATGCTTGCACACCGCCCACACATGCACGCATACATACTCAGGTGCATCCACACACACACACACACACAATCACAGACACAGACGCATGCATATTCCCCTCCATAAAGGAATGGCCAAACAGACAACCCGCATGCCCTTGCACGTCGACAGTCAGTGGGGTTCCTGCTCAGCGTGTGCGCAGTAGCCCACCTTGCCTCTGTCATGTTTTCCATATTAAAGTGCTGGTGTGGTGGGCTCCTGCTGGTGGCAGGGTTGGGGGCTGTCCCACGGCTGTGCATGTGGGCCTAATCCCCTCATTAACTCAGCCAGTGCTGGGCGCAGATGGCAGGCTGGCACTGGAACAGGGCGCACACCCCCCATGTCTTTCTGCCGCTGTCAGACACCGAGATCCCCCTGACTAGTATACGCTCATTACTGTTAATGGATCGCTGTTGGTCTGGCTGGACTGTGTTTGTGTTGTGCGTGCGCGCGAGGGGCGTGCACGTGTGTGTACGTGCGCATGTGCTCTGTTCCTGTTGTTTCACCGAGGGTGTTGACTCTGTTCTGTTCAGTTGTTTATTTAATGACCACTGATGAGAGATTGGATTTGTACAGGGCAATTGCTTCAGCTGTCACTTATAAAACTTTTACCAAAGCCCATCTGTAGCTACAGGAGCAGCTCATCTTATCTCACTGATGAATAAGAAATAGAAAATTATGAAGCAATAATGGCAGAGGCACTGTAATGGCACCTAAATTAAAATGGCCCTGCAGGAGACACGGAGAGGAGTTTTCACATACTAGCAGGAGGCTGATACACACACACACACACACACACTCACACACACACCCTCCAATTATTTTATTCCTTACCCTCTGTGTCAGTATGATAGATTATTGGAAACTACTACTTCCATGTCCCTCTTGTACCTCTCTCTCTGAAGTGCCCATAGTCCCCCTGACTATCAGAGGTCCTAAAAGACGTTTACTAGGCTCTCAACAAAACTGACTCTGCCAGCTCATGAAATAACAAACTGTTAAACACGTTCTTGTAAATTTTCCGCCAACAGGCTGGGGAAAAAATGAGCAAACTGACAATCCAGACAGAGCACTTGAGGCGCTAGGAACTATTGGATTGACAAAAACCAGAAGCCCTTCCCTGCTCTGAGAGGCTGCGTTTGTAGGCACTCTGCTGTGGGGTACATGGGCGGGCACTGCAGTTAAATATAGTACATGTTTACAAAATGTCCAATAGCACTTTTTCATTCACTTAATTCTCATAGTGCACTGACAGAATTTATTTCTGTAGTTCCATTTGCTATTGATTTGTAATAATAACCCAGAGTGTTGCTGAACATGGCTGAATGTTAACTTTTATCATGAGTAAGTGGAACAGATATATAGTGCTGGTCTTGAGCCAATTATGGGCAGATGAAAGACTGGTGTGTGTGTGTATGAGTGTGTGTGTGTCCCTTGGAGCATGTGTGTGTGTGTCTGTGGAGGTCACTCTGGGCTTCCTGTTGACAGCTGCAGGCTGTGGGCAGATTTACTCCATGGCAGATGCTGCTGAGGGACACAACTCAGTCTTCAGTTTATGTTGAACCATTTGGCCACGTCTATTTATGGCCCAGGACTATACAATGTGAATAGGTAGACTAAGCAAAGCTGCTTGTACCGGTACAAATGTCTTGATGTATTTTGTGTGTGTATGTGTGTGTCTGTCTATTGGGGTGGCAGTTGTAAGCTTGGTTGGACACCCTCATTACCAGACGTACACAGGAAGGCACGGTTGATTTCCCTCTACAATAGGGCGCGTTGATCTCGAAGGAGTCCACAATAGACTCACTGTGACATCCTGGTGCCTCCTTTCATCTTCTCCTTCCTCCTGTCCATGCCTCCTTCCATGCCGCAGTTCTGCTCAATGTCTTTCCAATACGATGTCACATGTAATTTGTATCCCTGTCTGAGATTCTGTGAAGGAGGATAAATCTGGATATTCTCAGAGGGGGAGCGAACATGGACATAACATGCACACAGCCACATGGCTCTGAGTCTGGGCAAGTATGTTTTAGACTGGTACCAAGCACGTTGTCCCTGGAGATAGGAGGGAAGATCTGGCTCTCCTCATGTAAATATCAAAGCCCGTTTATGTTGCAGGGACCTCAACCAAATCTAGAAGACTTTAGATTCGACGATTGAGGAGAGCAGTCAATATCTGTCCTCTCCCAAGCCTTCATCAACTTAGTTTTCTTCGCTCAGACTAAAAAAAACACTCAGTGGCTTGGTTTCCCCAAGGAGCCAGCTGAGTGACTTATGGATTTGTACTGTATGTGTTGGCAGTCTGAGATCAGGGGCCCGATTCCAAACAGCACATGACCTTGACCGAAAAGTTAAACTAAGGCTTGTCGTCAGAGGGCCAAATGTGGAAATATGGCCGTCTGGTAAGCAATAAAAAGCTACATCCCGCAAACAACGTCTTCATTCCAAACTCTTAGGAATAAACAGGCAGTCCGATAGAGAAGAAAGAGGGAAAACAGGTGAAAGTGACATTAGCTGGTTATTTAGTGAAGCAGTGGAAATGTTCTCGGTAAGTTCTACCACTTTGCTTTACTTTCCTCTCCTCTCCCCAGACACATAGAGAGCCTGCCAAATAACTGAACAGGTTAGGCCTTGCTTTGAGCAATGAACACGGATTCAGTTTCATTGCTCAAACATTTACCATTTTGTTTGCTATGTATCAGCCTGCAGATTGACAAAGGCCGCCATTGTACCAGAGGGACATTTTTGGCTTTTCTTTTTCTTCTGAAGGCTTCAGTGCTGCATACTGGAAGGGGGCTACATGACAGATACAGTTTCACTTCATGCCCACAACAATCACGGCTCTATTGTTCGAACGAGGCGGTTTTGTTTGCAAGCTCTTGTCAAGAAAATAGATGAAATGGAGAAAACAAGTTGATTGCACGTTACTCTAAACCAACAAGACACATGCCAGGCTTTTGCTGCTTTTTCTTTCGCTACTGTCTAGGTTTAATTTTAATGTCTTGGCTTGCTCTACATTTCCTTTTATTTTTAGATTCTTGAAGCTACACTGGCCAACTTCACACGTTAGCGGCTCCAAATGGCCGTGAGAGGTAACTGTTTGGAAAATGTGAACTTTAACACCCAGAAATCATGTATCGGCAGTAAAACATCAGTAAACAGCACACAGCATGCTCATGTTTACTATGTTTACCAAGCGAGTAATGTCATGTTTTGTGCCAAAGTATACCAAAGGGACGAGAACGTGGGTGAGTCCAGCTTTCTCTGGAGGGAGCGCTCACTTGCTGCCGTTTAGGAGACATTTTGTATTTCACTCTTAACTTTCGGAGAAGTGTCCATACATGACACCAGAATTTCATTTGGGCAGTCTACACCATCTCAATTAGAGGGGATGGGACACTCCTCTCTATTGTGATTTAGTATTTATGTATTTTTACATAAACATATTGCCTAGTACAGCTTTAAGTACATATTGCCATTCAACCAGTTGGCACTGTAATCAAATCCTGATTTATATTAATTTTTGGTTTGTGTTTACATACATGCATACACTGCTCAATTTCCCCATGGGGATCATTTAAGTTTCATCTGATCTTACATGTGTACATTGTTTAATATTTGCATTGGTTTTGAAATATCATGAGTCCATTATCCTAGTCCCTTAATCATCATTATGCTCTTGACCTAATCACCTATCATATATGTGGAACGGAAAACACACAGCACATCAACGAAACCTCTCCATTTTGAATATCCATTTTGAAGTGCTGTTATGTTTGTTGTACTACGGTTGCACTTTAAGAGACAAGGACAGGCTAAATGAGAGCCAGACTGTTTTCTGTGAGCCCCGTGGGGTTAGTGGTGTTGACGAACAATATCCTGGCCCCCTTGGTCCGCGGCTCCTAAGTGCCTCTCAGCTATATGACCTCCTTTTCTCTCCGCATCACTCTGTCATCATACTACTTATGCTGGTCCCCCACTATGACAGCTGTCCTTTCATCAAACATGGCCCTTTCAGATAGATGAAGCCTGAATAACAGTGACGTGGCTTTGTTGACAACAGTCAGGATGAATGATTTTAGCTGCCAGTTAGGAGCTCCGAGTCAGATAAAGTAGCCTCAGGGCCTGTTCTGATCCTGTCCATGTTTTATCAGATAGCAGTCAAAGCTCTCTGAGCCCAGCCAGAGCCATCTATGCATCCTCTCAGATACAGGGGCTTTGATCCTGGCCAGGCAGACGACCATAAACAGGATATGAGGTCATCTCATTTATGAATCACGCTGACTGGAAAGTACCGCAGTGTCAACTCTGCTCGTCCCGCCGCCTCGACCGCCTCTGCCCTCTCTTTATCACCCATTGGTTCCTTATCAGAGTGGAGTGGCTCCAATATTGACCTTGTGGGAGAGGCTTTCGGCCTTGCCCTCGACACAGAGCTCACAATGATTGTGGGCCATTGTTTGCCGTTCTTTACTGCGCTGAAGGAATCGATTAGGCCATTTGTTGACTCCATGGGCAGAGGTTAAGTGTCCTAAGGCCGCCTTGACTAATGCATTCTCCCCTAATGACGGGGGTAAGGGAGATGCCCTTTGAACACATGACTAACATGAGGGATTGCAATTTGTAATATGTCAGAAATGGTTGTACTATTGCTTGATCACTTTTTGCTTCCAGCTTCAAACTTCTTGTATAGGCGAAAGATCTCCTCCCTCCCCGTGTCTGTTTTCTTGAGGCTCCTCAGAGGAAGTGTCAGTGCACGTGTCAGGAGATGCTATCTTGTATCGTCCTCCCCAGGGAGTCCAGCTCCTCTATGTTTCATTATAATTAGGACCTTATATTTCCCGCATACACTGACAGCTGAGAGACAGGAAGATTGGATGCATACTGAGACACCCTGTCAAAAAATACCTATGGAAAGAAACCGAGAAAATAGAGAAAGCCCATGTGTTTAATGGAATGAATCAATCCCCCTTAGGAGAGTATCAGGATCTGTTTGAAGAGGCACCTTGTGGCTCTGCCTGTAACACCGGTTTGTGTATAAGTTTGTGCCTGTGTATATATCTGGCAGTATCATTTTCTCACAATAAAAAGTTTGGGTACTCTCTGTATTCTTGGCAAGCCAAGGCAAGTTGTCTACGTAGTGTGTGTATGATTGGATTCATTGTCCTCCCAAGATATATAATATCTGCCTCTAGATATTATCTTTTTTTTTTGAGTGGTTCTGTGATTGGAGTGCTGTGGACCATCCCTTTGTGTGAAAGAGAGAGAAGGGGAATTTGGACCGGCTCACGCCACAGAAAGGATTCACTCGGCCGGCTTATTGATTTTCCTCCCTCTTCCACCCTCCCTCCCTCGCTCTGCCCTCCCCTCTCTCCATCCATCCTTCCTTCTCTCTCCAATAGACCTCTGATGAGCCCGCTCCCCACAGACCCGCCGCGAGCCACAGTCAGTCAGGGTCTCTCCGTCCATCTCCAGCCCTGCTAGGCAGTAGATTTCTCCCGAGGCCGGGGGAACAAGGCATATTCTGTTACAGCCAGCGCAGGAGAAAGAAAAACGCACTGTTACTAGATATGAGTGAAATCAAATCTGTTTGACTTGCCCGGCGGCTATGACCGTTTTCCACACAGACAGAGAATGTCAGGATTGAGTGAACGGAATGCAGTTACTCACAGTTCACCTGACAGATTTATAGACTGTCAGTATTTCAAGTAGATCTGATAAAGAATTATTTTATTTCCATGGGGAGCAGGTTAGGAAATGAGCGGCAGCTACACATACCATTCAGAAGTGTCCAATATAGATCATATTTTAGCGCTTCATTTTTCTTTAATCACGCTTACTGTTTCCTCCCTGCTGGGCTGCTCCGGTTGCAGTCTTTTCTTGGTATGAGCTGTATGTGTAGGAATGATACAGCCAGGGTCGGCTGACGGTCAGAAGTCTGAGGCGGCGAGTGGTGGAGTGTTTTTCCTGCGTTCCTCTTACTTGGAGTGTCCTCCGTGCTGGCAAATGTGTGTGTGTGTGATGAACGGGTGCAGAGCAGACAAGAGGGGAGAGCGCACTCATTCTAAAGCTGCTCTCAGATGTCTAAACTAACATTCAGCCTGCACTTCAAAGGCCTGTGGGCGTTGACACACTGCCCTCCTTTGTGTTAGCGTGTATCTGAGTAAATCGAAATTGAGGAGCGAAAGACAGGGCAGAGAAAACAATGGCCTTTAAAGCAAACCTAGAGTCAGGGCTCTGGAACAGCTGGTGGTGTCTTGTGAGGCTACAGTGTTTGCTCCAGCAGTGTGACAGATGTAAGACCCTTGTCTGCTTTTTATTGTCTGTGTATTTTGTGCCTGTGTGTGTGTGTGTGTGTGTGTGTGTGTGTGTGTGTGTGTGTGTGTGTGTGTGTTGTACTGTTCTGGGCAGATTTGAGAGGTTGAACGAGTATGGTAAGGAGGAAGAAAATGGGAACATTCCAGAGAAAGAGCTTGGTAGATCAAGCCATTATGTGCACTTCGCTGACCATCCTTGGCTGTATCAAATCAAGAAAATGAAGTTCTCTCTCTCTCTGTCTCTCTATCTCTCTCTCTCTTTCTGTCTCTCTCTCATGCATGCACACACACACACACACACACACACTGCTGAACCAGTACTGCTGTGGCCCAAAAGAGGATCTTTTGCTAATGAGAGCGTGTAGAACAATGACAGTTTTTTTTGCTCCGTGGCTCAGGTTTGACAGAGTCCCGCTCAAGCAGTCATTCTTTTTTTTTTCCACCCACCAACATGAGGCTGGATGGCTGGCAGCCCCACTAATTGGATGGTGCTGTGTGTGTGTGGAGCGCAGTGTCCCTCCATAGCCCTTCATCTGGGCAGATGCTGCGGATATGGTGGATGTTAATGTGAGAGGCCACAAGCTTCATCATCTGGTATCAGCCACTCTGTAATTGGAACAGCCCCGGTGGTTGCTCGTAGCCTTCCCGGGCCTGTTATAACCCAACCCACGCCCTAATAGTGGATGGGGCTCTCCATTGCCAACCATGTGTGGAGAGAGACTCTCTAGGAGGAGGAGGAAAAAAGAAGGGAAGGGAATGAAAGGGACCCAGCGGAGGAGTGTGATCTCTTGCTTCCTGTCCTGGTCTTGATGGTACCCGTCTGGTTGCCAGGCTGCCTGCCCAAATCCAACCCCTCCCCCCCCCCCCCCCCCACCACCACCACCACCCCCCACCACCTCCCATCCCCCTCCTTTCTGCCACTGAAATGATGATGGATTGAACTCGCATAGCGGAAATGACTTTGTAACGCCCACATTTTCGGGTGGTACATGGATGGGGGTTGGGCTTTGTGAATGGCATTTGTTTTTTGTGTGTGTGCGTGTGTGTGTGTGTGTGTGTGTGTGTGTGTGTGTGTGTGTGTGTGTGTGTGTGATCTACTGTGACAATAAAACAGTTAACTCGACAAAATTCTATTCACCCATTCAGAGTTTTCGAAGACTTGAAATTTGGTGCTGATTGCGGACTTTCAAGATGCACGATTGTGCTTGTGTGTGTGCATGTATGTATATGTGTGTGTGTGTGTGTATGTACATGTGTTTGAACATATGTGGATATAACCGTGTGTGTGTGTGTGTGTGTGTGTGTGTGTGCGTGCGCGCGCTCTATAAAAGGCAGCTTGTGGAGCTAATTAAAAGGCCTTGTGTAGGACAGAACCATTCATCTTAGTGATGGGCCCAAGCTGTCACTAACCCACAGTCCTGTGGGGGAATGAACTGCCGTTATGGGAGTAAAGGACACACCACTCTCTCTGTCTCTCTCTCTCTTCCTGTCTCTCTCTCTCTCTCTCTCTGTCCCTTTATGACCGCATGTTCAATTCAGGCATCAGTCTAGTTTTGATTTCATTGGTTTGCTTTAAAGTATTCAAAAGACTGATTTTCCTTTTTCGTTCTCATCTCTCTTTTGACACTTTGCCATGATGAGAAGGCACACCCACCTGCTCCCATATGCAGGATCAACCTTCCCTCCTAAAGGTGACAAGAGCAATTAATGTCGAGACGTGCTGCCTTTGACGCAGGGATTAAGATATGCAGATATTCTCACTCTAGATTTTCTGTGCTCAGCAGGGTTTTATGGATCACAGGGCTTTTTTTATTAGCTGTGATTGGACTGACAAGGAATGCTGGCGCTGGAATTCCTAACGGACGCCTGTTTAGTATGGATCTCAGGCCCTCATATCCTTTGGCCTCCTCTCGCCTGCCCCCTTGCCCCTTGCTCCACGGGTGAACCCAGGCTGCCTGTCCCCTTGCCCTCTCATTACCGCCCCCGGCCCAGGGGTTCTGCCAAGGGCGGTGAGAGGTGAAGACGTGGGGTCAGGGCAGTGAGACCCAGCTACATTGTTACAGATCACGTGTCACATTGTCATGGATGAGCAAACTTAATACCGTTATTGATTATGGATGATGAAAATTGAGCGCGCCTCTCTTCCCTGCATCATATTATCCGTGTGCGTGCATACGGTAACCGCAGTCGCCGGTGTAGCGTAGCAGTGTGTACTCCTCTGTCACGACTGGTTGGTAACGACCAGCCGTAGGATACACACATCCATCAGTCCATCAGTGGCGGTGACACTCTGTTCCCCACATGGAGGGGGGTGGGGGGAAGAGACAAAGTGACACAGTCTGGGAAGAGCAGAGGTGATGGGTGAGAGGTAAATGGGAATACACACACGGCCCGGGCAGCATGTCACACTGCAAAACAATCCTTTATCACGTGTGTCAGGAGACAGGCGGTGCAGTGAAATGTTTGGTGTTTTAAACACATTGTGACGTTCTGACTGATGGTTCTCTCTGCAGCACTGGGTCATCCAAGGTCCTATAGGTTCCAAGGCCCTTTGCCCTAGAAATCCCTTTCACCAAGCAGCAACGCTAGTTTCTATTCTTTTATCTATCTTGTTGCACCGTTCAAGATCAAATTACCACCATTAACTCGTCTGAACGCTTTACGGCACACCAAACACCGTCTAAATCCTTTCAATCCATTCATGGACA
Source organism: Centroberyx gerrardi (assembly GCF_048128805.1). Taxonomy (NCBI): domain Eukaryota; kingdom Metazoa; phylum Chordata; class Actinopteri; order Beryciformes; family Berycidae; genus Centroberyx; species Centroberyx gerrardi. The sequence goes on from NC_136002.1 coordinate 24,328,450, forward strand.
AAAGGGCACATACTGTACCTGCCATTTGAATCAAAGCCCAGTATTTTTGCTCAGGTCTTTTGCCTTGTTTTTTTCACCCAGGCTCAGCATAGGTATTGTCAACTGGGGGCCTTACCAGATTGAAAACATGCAGAGTATGAGCAATGTCAGCTCCTGCCTCTTTTTGTTCTTAGAAAGGGAACAATGCATGTGTTCTGTCACCCTGGTCTCTTTTTCTCTGGCTCTTTGTGTGTGTGTGTGTGTGTGTGTGGTGAGGTTATAAGCTTGGCTGCGTGTTGCAACACCTGCAGAGCACGGCAGAGCGAGATGTGTATGTGTGTGTGTGTGTGTGTGTGTTTTGTTTGTAGGGGAAGGAGGTCGAGCCCTGAGGGGGTCTGTTGCATGAGACACGTAGGGAGCAAGGGGTCACCAGAGAGGGAGGGGGGGGTAGGAACCCTCACCTCCACATGAACCTTAAACCAGAGAGAGAGAGAGATGGGGGGTTGAGACTTGAGCTTGAACATACGTCTGCAGGGCCCTAGACAAATGATGGGGATTTCCTCTGCCTTACTGACCACGTCTGACTGTCTAAGCCCTTATCTTTTATCTGTCTGTCTGCTGTCTTGAGGAATGGAAGTACCATCTAACCGCCCCGCTTGATACCCGTGGTTTGGAAATATAATGAACAGAGAGCGAGAAACAAAGTCAGAGAGATCAGAGTGAACATTGCCCTTATCTTTTTTACAGTTCATTTTAGCCTCCTCTTCGGGTTTGCACAGAAAGTTCTGGTAGGAGGTGGTGAAAAGTCAAAAGAAGTTCCAGGAAGTAAGGAGATTTTCTCATGGAGCCACGGGTTTTGAGCACAGCACGCATTTTATATTCCACGTCTGTTAACAAGCAGGTGGAAAGCCATTAAATCTGTTTTTAGAGAAATAAAGTCGAAAAACACTGTTCAGTTTGAAAGCTGCGGATTCTCAAGCATCTTTTTTTACTCTCAGCCTGATCAAAGCATATGGACGTGCTTGGCCGGAGGAGCTCTGCTGGATCGTTCATGGTGTGAACTCTATGTGTGTGTGTGTGTGTGTGTGTGTGTGTGTGTGTGTGTGTTTTGTAACCGTTAATGGAGTGGAGCAGCATGAGTCTCTCCACAGGCTAGGCCTCATGTCGACAACGCCGAGATATGGTCTTCAGTCTGAGCGAGGTAGTGGTTTGTGTGTGTGTGTGTGTGTGTGTGTGTGTGTGCGGCACTGGGTGATGGATGGACAGGGCCAGGGTTAAAGCGGGGTCACCCTGTTTGTTTTGTTGTGTTTGGGTGGGGATGAGGCGAGGAGGGCCTCAGAGCTTTACCCTGTGTGTTAATAAGGTCTGTTTGCCACACTTCATCACCATACCTCAAAGTCTATTGGGGGGTGTATGCGATCTCTCCCTACTTCTCTCTCTCTCTCTCTCTCACACGCTACCCCCCACCCCACACACACACACACACACACACACACACACACACATAAACACACACACCATTCTAGATAAAGCGGGGAGTGTTGAAAGATACTTAATCATTATCTTCAGGTAAGTGTGAATGATTCTAGCCCCTAATAACTAATTGGTCCCACTTGGTTGCAGTTGGCAGGATATCAGCAGAGTGCCACACCACTCGTCATTCTCCCCATTTATCAGTGGAGGATCCTTGAGCCTCCCGGTCTGCTCTTAGACTAGCTATTATTCCTAACTGTAATGTCTTACCTTCACTGAAACCACCAAGTCTCAGCGGGACAGGAAGAAGCGCACTGATGGAGGGGAGACTGATGAAAGTGAAGACGGTCCCACGCACTCAGAGGGATAGCCTAACCTTTCAGCCCCGCGTATCGTCTATTTCATCACTAAGCTATTTTTACTGATATATGACGGTGAAATCGGTCACCAAGGTCAGCCTTATGACCTGGGCTAGCTCCACTAGAGCGCTGTATGAGGATCCGTTATCCATAATGGTTTATAATTCACTCTTGCTTCAGTAGGTGACCTGCTGTACAGTTTCAATCACATACGTTACATTGACAGGACGGGCTACCAGAGGGTTAGAGGGAATTGCTGACCCATCATCGTCAGATTGAGGTTCCCCCTCTCTGGCTCGCTTCACCAAGGTTGCTCTCTTCAATCAATGTTTTTTTCTCGGGCATGGAATCTATATACTATATTGAGAGAGTGAAGAAGATTGTTCTCCAAGTTGTTAATTATGGGGAGGTGGTAGCCTGAAGATTGAAGTAGCACACCTGGAACTGAAAAGTTGCCTGTCTGAATGCTAGGACCAGCTAGGTAAATCTGGGCAGGGAAAGCAACACAGTAACACTCTCTACTCCCTCAACAACTGCCGTTGAGGTGCACTTAATCCCCAGCTGCTCCAGTGGAGCTGCTCAGTGGCTAACAGTAGAAGACTGTTGCAGCTCCCAGGTGTGAATGTGAAGCATTGCTGAAATAGAGCCCATGTGTGCCCAGTCAACTCTCCCTAGATAAATAAGGGTTAAAAATCCTGATCTTCAGCTTTCGGAATTATTCCAAAACATTGAATCTAAGACTTGAAGGCTATTCCCTCACCATCATCTGTGTGAGGGTGCTCCTGGTCTATCTTTGCTATGGCTCCTTGTGCGTGGATGTCAGCTGCCGCTGTAATTGAAACAAAATGTAATAGCCAAAGCTCTCACCCGGAACAAGGAAGTTCACTGTGCCATATCCACACTTTCACGCCAGACTGTCCCCGAATAAACTCCGTATATGTAAGCAGTGGTCTCCTGCAAACCCTGTCACATTTATCTTTTCAGCCTGACTTGGCTTATCTAGTTTCCAGAATGTCAACAGCAGCAAATTATCATATAAAGGGAGATAGGCGAAGCATTTCATGTCATATTTTGTGAGCAGTGAGTGGAGCTATGTGGGAATATATCCATGTTAGGGGTTTATTTGGCCATTTCTTTGTATGCGTGAACACATTTAAATGTGTTTGGTGTCTGTGATTGTGTGTTCACATGTGACAGAGCATTGTTTGCACATACAGAGTAGTTATTTGTCAGTTTTCGTTAGGATGAAATTCTCCATGTTAGATTTAAGTGAATAAGCGGACTCAATGAAGATGAATCTGTGTGGCATTGCTTACTCCAGCCTGTATCCACCTATGGATCAGATAAATGGATATAGATTACTGTTAATTTGTCTCTGTCACCTTTGTGCACCAGGGCACCTGTTATCAGCCGACTCCCGAAGCCAAGTGCTAGTCAGACAGCTGGATTAATCCTCTCTTTATAACAAACCACCTCCCTCTTAACCTTTCAGAGAAGAGCGAAGGAGTGAGTGAGAAACGAGAGGGGCAGATTCGGACGGGAAGATAATGGCGCTATTAATTAGCTCTGCGCTATCATCGGGAGTAATGACTTTTCATGGAAAGGCTTTTATTCATGTCTTTCTGCACAGCTACCTGTACACAGTCAGCTCTTGGAACCCAGAGCGGTCCATTTGGTCTGAACTGTCTGAACCTTGTCATCTCTTGAAGGGCAGAATCTCTCTGTGTGTATCCAAGGCAGCCGTGTTATGATAAACTCCGTACAGAGAGAGACAGTTTTCCGAGGGATGAAAGCATTCCCGTCATACATTTCCCTTGGGATGCGGTTGCTCTCAAAGCAGCCCTCCTGCCGACAGAGATTTGGGAGATTCCAGAAGACCTTAAAATCTCACTGAACATGAGGGAGGGTAATAAAAATATGACACGGGGGAAGACGTCCATAACCAGCATAAATGTGTTCTCATCAAAGTGAATATTTCCCCCTTTTCCCTCGTTTGCTTCATCTTTTATGTATTTTCTTTGACAAAACGCTTCTTTGAGGCCTCGTGTTCTGACGGATGTGTTGGTGATAATTAGGTTTAGAATAACAGAGTGCCAGACTTTGGAGGATGTCCTCCCTCCTTTAAGCAGTTTTATCAAGAGGAACTTTGGGTTACTTTGCCTCTTGAGATGCAAAGTCTCAAGGCCGTTGACAACAACAGATCTGGCTGTGAGTTCTTCCTCGAGTTCTTCCTCCGTCTTCCTCCCTGCTTATTTAGCTCACTTGTCTTTCCACATCTTTGCCCGCACCTACTCATTTTGAAGCCCTGCTCTGTCATTACCTGGGACGGAGGTGGGTTCATGGTGCATTTTGCCCTCTGTAGTTTCCCTTCCTTCCTCTCCCATCTGCCTTGCATGCAAATGACTGCCGCGCTAATGGAGCACAGCTTCATGAAATGTTAGCATTCTCTCTCTCTCTCTGTCTCTCTCTCCACTGCCCCTCCAGTGAGAGAAGCAGACACAGCTGGGAGTGAATGGTATTTACACTCATCTCTGTTCTGTTGGCCATGAGCAGCTGCATAGCATAGACTCATTACATGAAAAGAAGCAGCCAATGCTCTACAGACTGGAAGAGCACCCACTGCCTCGCTCAGAAATGATCCACACATTATATAGGGAGTGCTTAACCTACTTACAGATCGGTCAGGTATCATTTTTGTGTGATTTATGACTGGTTTATTAATTACAAGCTGGATCGAGCCTATCTTCTTATAACAATTAGTCATTAGAATAGGCTCAGAGAGTCAGCGTATGGTTTTGTTCAAAGTTTGACGCATCGGTGTCTAAAGGTGAGAGTTCACGTCTTAAAATAGTCAGGTCAGTGTGCGGTGTTCTTTTCCACACTTTGACGCTAAAGCTCCTCTTAAATAGCTGGTTCCAAAACGTGCTTGCCTTTGAAGCTAGGTCAGTACGCATGTGTGTTAAACATATGCACTAGCTGGACGGGTTTTTCTATTTTAAAACTCTCCCAAGGATGAAAGCAAGGTCAGCGGCATTACTGTTGAGCGCAAAACAGGCATTTGAATGTTGTGCCGCATTTAGACAGGTGTTAAAAGGGAGGTAAACGCGTCTAACCGGTGTTTACACACATATTCCAGCAAACCCACCGCCTTCCATGTGCTATATTCCCTTGGTAAATCATCAACACTGTCTCTCCTACAGCGCTTTCCACTCAGTCTATTATGCTATTATTGCAGTGTATTCATGGTAGTTTTATGCAAGTGTGGATAATGCGTGTGTGTGTGTGTGGGTGTGTGTGTTTGCGCAGTCAAACATATGTACCAGCGTGTGCACATGTGTCTGTGTGTGTTTATGTGCTCAGAATTTGAACAAGATTTAAGACTTTGCCTACATAAATTCCCATGAGCTCTTGCTTTGCCTTTTCATTATTGTGTTCCCCCCCCTCCCCCCCACTCCGCCTCCACCTCATCTCATGTAGCTTCCCTGTTTTTTACATCGCTTGCTGAAATGCAGCATTTGGCTACTAAAAGACTCCGTTTTAGACAATGGGATAATAAAGTAATTGGAATACATAGAAAGTGAGTCAAGTCGAGGATACAGAGGCTAGCGGGGTACTGGCCTAGAAGTGAGAGCTTTGGTAGAGATAATCTCTTTTATGCCTTTAATTTGGGAGGATTAGTAGCCTACATTCTCTCCTCTCATCTCTCCTAGGCCGGGCCTTTTATGGATGGACACTGCTCCCCTCCTCGTTCCTCGCCTTTTTGTATGCCTCCGATCCTTCATTCTGGCACTTGGCAAAAAACATAAAAATGTCCGGGACTCTCCTTTAGATATTACAGATTTGGATTGCTTTAAGGAATTTGGTGAAGAAAATACTTGCACAGATTGAAGCATTCAATATTTATTGAGTCATAATATAAATTTTCATAAGATATGAATTAGTTCAGATGAGGCTGTAACTATGGGATTTTATCAATATGTTACATATTAAAGCACATCATTACATAATAATTTGTGTTTCTGTCTTTTTTAATTGAGCTGTTTCTTTGTGTGTGTGTGTGTGTGTGTGACTGTGTGTGTGTGTGTCTTCATGCTTGTATGTGGATGTGTCTCCTGGGGTGTGATTAGTCAGGGGAAGATAGCCGGCCGTCCTTCATTCTTCTAGTCAGTCAGGTGGGTGTCGACGGAGGGCTTTTTTAGCGCTGTTGTAGCGCATGAGGATGTTTTGTGATTATGTGACAAACCCCCCCACCCCCCAAACCACTCACCATGATAAATCCCTATCACCTGCTACTGTCCTCCATTGATTTGGCAGACAGAGGCCTTCATTGATTGCGGTCGTCCACAGATTACAATCAGAGATGCATGGCCTGGCACGCACTGAGATCTTCTTTAAGCCCGGGGACAGGGAGGAGAGACGCTAGGCCGTAACGTCTTAGTCTCTGTGTGCTTCTTTTTTCAGTCTTGTTTTATCTGTCTCATTTTTTTTTTGTTTTGTTATGTAGCCCTTTAAGTGACTGAGAAGGGGTTGAAATTATTAAAGCTATTTGGATCTGCATACATCATAGTATTTGATTATGAATGACTCTGAATGAATGCCCCATGCAGCTTTGTAGTTGCTGACAGAGAAATAGCTATTTTCCCCCAGCATAGAAATAGATTGATTTATGAAAAGCATAGTTCATAATGTCCTTTCAGTCTTTGTACTAATTTTTATTGATGTCTTCATTTGATATCCCCATCAGCACATTATACAAACTGCTGCTCCTCTGATGATTTATACTGAACCCATCTGTGTGCCTGCTATAATTCAGCTCTTTATTCTAGTGACCTGAAATGGAGAGGGCCCATTATAAGCCCTTTTCATCGCTGTATTTCTTATAGTATAGGAGGGATATATCCCATTATATGGGATTTATATGTAGCTTTAGTGTGTGGGAAATCATTTACGTGGTTTTAAGAGCCACAACACAGACATTAGAGATAGATGGAGTGAGACAGAAGGCCAGGGGATAAAGAGGAGGCAGGGCACGGAGAAAAAGTGGAGAAAATTGAGAAAAAGAACAAAAGAGAGGATAAAACGTAAAACAGTCGGCTGTGGTTAAGACTGATGAGAAGTAGATCGGCACAGATTGACTAGTTTGACTTATGTGTGTGTGTGTATGTGTGTGTTGTGCTACACACAGCTGGAGCAGCTGCACATCACAGGAATCCTCCCCTAAAGTATACACAAAGTTTTGGGCAAATACACATTTTCTCAACACTCATCTCTCAGCTGTATCTTCTTCCTCTTGTGTCATATACAGACACTCACTTATAGATTCACAACACGCTTAATTTCAGCCTATTCTCCGTAGGATTTCTATTTAACACAATTTTGCACACACCGGTGGCTATGGAAGTGGATTTTATGCTCTCCGTTTCAGGTGAGAGGGGAGAGGGGGGAGTGGGCTTAAGACTGATGACCCTGTCCTTTCCCCATTGACTTTTAATCGCTTTTCTGACGTGATGTAAATTGCACTGCTTCGCACGTCGCCAAGCAGCCCCCTGCCCTTCCTCTTTCAGCCAGCGCACCAGCTCTCCTTGAAGAGGCTTGTTAAGGGCTGACCACTGATCAAGCACCAAGGCCCTTCCCAGGTCAGGCCCGAGTGCCCTCTTGACCTTTGTCTGCTTATCTCCAAATTATGATGTATTAAACCACAAAAGACACCTAATGGCTTTGCATGTATTAAACATCTGTGCTGCTCCTTGATCAAAGGGCCATTTACAACAGGACCCTAAATATGCTCGCAGGAAGTAGTGGTGAGTAAAAAGGTCAGGGGTCAAGGCGAGCGTGTGAAGTGGACCTGTGGCTAATTATTGGCTTGTGGGAGCCTTTGTACTGGGAGCCAGCTGTAAGACCACGGGACTAAGGTCTATAATATCCTGTTTGCTGCCCCTAAATGTTTCCTTGTATGAGAGAGGAGCATTCCTGGAGCACAGAAATGCAGGCTGCTGCTTTGATGATGATTGGGCATGTCCTCCAGCCCTGGAAACAGATGATAATCTGCAATGCAGGTTGCCGGAGAGAATGCTGCGGTCTTGATTGCACTGGAGACCATTTTCTGTTTTTGCCATGCATGATAGTAGAACGGCAGTCAGAATTCAGAGCGGTGTTGCTCTCTTCTTCCGAGGCGAGTGTGTATTGTCTCAGCTTAGAGCTGCGGCTCCATTCCTGTGGTGTTAGAAATTATACAGTTGGTCTGAAACTACCGAATCCGCTGTTTTGACTTGACTTGGCCGTGCAGTGCAGTGCTCTTTAGATCAAAACCCTTCAATTTGCTCGAACTTAAATGAGACATTGAGAAGTCACCAGACATTCCTGAAATGAGTGAACAATTATTCTCTATTCTTTAGGCATAGAGATGATAGAAGAAAATGATCAAATAATTGGATGGTGAGGGAGGAGCACAGGTCTATGGGTTACCGCAAATAAAGATTGCGTTTACTGGAATATGAGGTTTTCCGGGAACTGAGGTGTTTAAACTGTTGGGGATTTTCAGGCATTTCAATCATGCTTGTTGTGGGTGAATGACTAAGGACTTCAGTAAGTAGTGCAAATGCTTGATTCCATTATTCATGTCTGTGCCAGTGCTCTGTGAGTGAGTAATCCTGAGTAGATATTTGTTAAAGCCATTGTTAAACTTGGGAATTCAGCATGTGCTTTGATTTTTGAATAAGTCTTATGTGTTTACAATAGGGAACAAATTATACAATATTGGAAGTCCTTGAAAGAATTGCAGTATTTTTTAACCTGAGCAATTAGTCATGTTATGAAAGTCAACAATAAACCATCCACCCCCTTAATTAGAAAGTGGGAATGGATGATTCTTGATTGTTCCATTTATCATATCTCCAGATGTGGTGGAAGGATTGTGTAACGACAGCCGCTTGCCACTTCAGAGGGGATGAATTTCTCAAGAAAGAGAGGATGGCATTGCCTTAGTCAAAAGCAGACTTTGTCTTCATCTCTGTTTACCCCTGGATATAATCCCCAGTCACTTTGACAAGTCTCCTTAAGAGAGAGGGTAATTATAGTCAACCTCATTGTAAATTACAGTAAACCTCATAAAGACTGGCAAAGGCACAGAGAGCTTTTGTAGGAGTGGATATATGACATTCTTTATTAAGTAATAACCCTATTAAGTGATATTCAGTCAAGGATTTGGCTGACTGTATATATTCTCATAGGTTATAATCATAATTTTTCTCAGGCTGACTGTCAACACATGGGGCTTGCAGAATGGTAATTGTAGTGTATCTCAGTGTTGCCCCTATATTCCTTAAACAGTGGCAACTCACACAGCAGGAAAGTTGCTGCAAATTGTTGCTGAGAAAAGAAAAAAAGGTCAAACATATCTTTTTAACTACTTGTTTAACCAAATAAATCCAATATAAGACTATTATAGCAGAATTTGTCAATTTATCATGATAAAAGTATTAAATATAAAGTGTTTATAAACGACAACAGGAACTGGAACAAGTCCTAGAAGCCACATTATTCCCTCGCACATTTCTAGTAAACAAAATTCCTTTTTCTTTTCATCTTCACTTTTCGTTCCCTGCACCTCTCAAAAAAGTATTAGAGGGCTGAAGGTATCTTTCTCTCTCTTTCTGTCTCTCTATCTCTCTTGCGCGCGTGGCTTGACCTCCCATATCTCTCCGTGCCTGTCTCACTGTAGGGTATGTTTCTGTCTGGCTGCCTGTCTGTCTCTCTGTGGGGGTATATACCAGCTCTATGGCAGAGGTCTCTCCCCTTTCCCTCTAATTGGCCAGCTCCCCTCTCTCCTTGCCTGCTAGATAATTGGACATGCACCCCCAACCCCCCGCAACCCAATCCCTGGTCTCTCCAGCGCCCCTCTGCATTCCACACACTTCTCATCCCAGTGTGAGGCTCTCTATGGGCCTGTCTTTGACCACTGGATCAAAGGGAATATACAATCCCGCACCGTCCGAAAACAGCGAGGCTCAGGCAACTCTCCCCTCTCCCACAATGCCAAATATCAGTATGAGACAATGTGCGAGATGGATTTTTATGTCCAATATATCGCATCCAGCATCTCCTTCCACTACCTGGAACCCCTGGAGACAGAAAGCAGCATCTCCTTCTGCAGTACATGGAGAACAAGGTAATCCATTTTAGGGAAGTGCTGCTGGAATTATTCATAAGAGGGGGTTCAATATCAAAATATTCTGCTCTGCTCTGGCCCTTAATAATGCATGCTTAGCATTCGTCTCCATTGCTATAGGGAGCAGAGGAGTCATCCGTCACTATAGGGAGCCGCGGTTTAACTAGTGCACTCCCCTAGTGTTGGTTGTCAAGGTTTATGGAGGTAGGGCAGGAGGGAGGGAACAAAAGAAGGAGGCGTGTGGCTTTGTGACGGTGACGAGTGGGCCCCCCCATCTGTGGGAAGGAGGCGGCTTGCAGGAAGAGAAGGCTGGGCTGTTGACCTTTGGGAAAGGACCATTGGCTTCAGATTGAGTGATGGTGTCAGCCGCTAGTGTAAAACACCTCTATTAGGAATGCCTGGCATGCTTGGGCGCTTCTAATTATGAAGAATGCAAAACAAGAGTCAGGAGAGACGAGAGAGGTCGGTTTGTGGCCAGCCATACGCCAGCCTTGCTCACCAGCTACTGCTGTGTGGGACCCACCACCGCGTGACGACCTGCCTCGCCTCACACACTGCTCTACTCCAGCACACACACACACACACACACACACACACACAGTCATACATGCAGACAGGTCAGACACATTCCCTGCCTAAGCTTTGTATTGCAGCCTTTTCCCCCCCTCCCCATTATAGCAGTATAGGCCTACCACAGACTGCCACCCATTGAGAGTTTTTGTTCTGCTACTAACAGCACTTTGTTTACCTAGGTGTAGTGTATCACTAAACCCATTGCACAAATGTGACAGCTCTATGCTGTGCTGTGTACTGAGGTTAGTATCGCACAGCCACACAGTGCAAAGTAGCGGGCGGGCGAAGCCAAATCCACTCACATTGAGCTAACTGTGGAGCATTCAAACAGTCCCTGGAGTCCATGTAAGAGCGAACTGAGGACAAGCCAAGACCCTGGACCCAAAGACAAATAACCCAACATTGGTCTGTGCCTGAAAACAGCCAATGACATAAGCCATCTGTGTGCAATTTGGCTTGACTGGTGTTGTCATCCCATTTCTCTGCAAGGTAACATTATCAGCAGATAGGCATAGCTGCCGTGCAGACAGCGATGAAGGGAGGAATGGACAGACATGGAGGTTGGAGAGACGGAGAGTAGAGGGGGGAACCCCTGAGATTTGCCCACTGAGAGACGGAGGTCAACAGCGGAACACAAATAGGCTTTTACTTCCAGGAGCTGTGAGGGAGTGAGACAACCATGCCCCACCCCCCCGCCCCCATCTCCCAGCCTGATCAGCCACTGAGAACTGAGAGCTCATTAGCACAGACCACATACCACAGGAGAGGTGCTGGGACCAAGGCAGAGACCAGGAGGAGAAAGGCAGGAACATGGACATGCCATCGCTAGCTGTCTAGCTGGCTGCTGTCACTGTTCAATAGGACAGTGTGAAGCCAGTTTACTGTTTATCAGACTGATATGTCTACCATTTCACATCTTTCAGTGAAAAACAATGTGATGGAATTGTATATTTTCCAAAGACGCAAATCTGAATAGTGGTATTATTCACCATCCTCGCTTCAGCTGTAAAAAAAAACCCACATATTTCCCCTGTGCATATTCGGAATAACCCAGTAGGCACATCTGTCATCTCACACTGCTTTAGTGTCACCAGCGACCATAAAACATCTCTATTTATTTAGTGGCAACCAAGCGTTGCAAAGACCTGTGCCTCTCCGCTTCTCTCAAAGGAATGTCCTTGTGCCCGCCCCAGTAACCTTGAGAGCCTAATGGAGGAGGTCAATCTGAAATAGAGGGAGGGGGGGGGGAGTGCTATCAGGGAAGAATACAGAATGAAATAAGGAAATAAAAGACTCAGGGATGCTAATGATAGCAGGAAGGAGGGCAACGCTGGGAGCCAGGTGATTATTCAAGATCTGGAAATTCATCTATTGCCCTCTCTCTCTTTCTCTCTCTCTCTCTCTCTCTCTCTCTCTCTCTATTTCTCTCATTCTCCCTCGCTCGCTCTCTCAAATGGGTCTGAAAAAGCTATTGTTGGAATTTCTCAAGTCTCAGCAAAAAATTAATTCCTTTTGCATTTTTGTCTTCCATTAGAATTGTTGTCTTGGTGTCTTGGATTTCATAGTCGAATACTATATGCATGTCCCTTTAAAGCCTTTTTTTTTTCCTGTTGGTGGGAAATGAGCAGGGGCCTGACAGAGAGTCACTGACAGAGGAGAGCGAGAAAAATGGAGTCACAAATGAGGTCCAGGTGTGTGGGTAATCAATTTCATGCAGTTTGGTTTTGCAAGGCTGCATGCTGAAGGAGACTGTCATAATTGGGCCACCATTTCAGACAGGTAATAGGTTTACAGCGTTCATTCTTTTTGGGACGCACACACACACAGACACACACACACAAACATTCCTGCATGCAGCCATAGAAATCACAAGCCACTGAGCACAATTGAGACAGATAGGTTTGTGGCATTTCCTAGTAACCCCCATTGCTTCAAGGACTCTCGCAATCTTGTTCATTCATCATTAGGGAAGGGCTGGTTGGAGGAGCGTCTCTCTGGCAGTGGTCAGATTTATCACAGAGTACAGCTCCCGTACTGCTTGTTAACATTAGCTAGATGAGCTGTCCAGAACTGCAGGTGCTGCAAAGTTAAAGGGGCTTTTATTAAGGCTAAACTGTAAAGGGATTCGCTTCACTGAGCTGGCATACACAGGTGGACTGCCCACGGATCATCTCAATCCCTTACTCTTATTTCTCTGCTCTTTCTCCGCAGGCTAACAGTTTTAGCCACTCAATAGTACGCATACAATCACACATGTATGAGTTTATTCTGCACATAAACCTCCTGACTGGCTCATTAAATTGCACAGCAGCTGATTATACGACATAATAACATGTGTTATACTTAATGGGGAAAAGAAAACTGCAGCAAGTTATCATCATGATCATTGATGATTGTATCCTCTGCTTCAGTGGTTCTCAATGTGGGGTCCGGGGACCACCAGGGGTCCTTGAGGGGGTTCCAGGGGGTCCCCAGCAAATTGATGAATTATTAAACTAAAACTAGAAATGAACACAATTAGAGAATGTAGAAGAATGAGTATTTTCATCATAGTTTCACTGCTATCTCTCTATCTACGATACAGATAGTCGTGGAATTCTGGACAAAGCATATCTAACAATAAAAATATTCTCTAGATTTGGGTCCAAGAGACAAAATCTCATCAAAGGGGGGTCCTTAGCCCTAATGTGTAATAAATGAGTGGTCCTTGATATGAAAAAGGTTGAGAATCACTGGTCTACTTCATATCGTATAGATGTCTGGGTGAAAACGAGAACATGGATACATAAACCGTTGTTTCTTTTCTTTCTACAGCACATTCTTTCTCTAGAATCTTTGCATTCTCCTTTACAGTGATAGATTTTGAAACCGTCTAGTGTCACATCAGTCCCATGTCTATATACAGTATTATTACAAGTTTTGGGGAGGACACAGTTTTGCACAAGAGGTTTCTGAAAGCAACAGTATCAAGCTTAACACAGAAGCGTATGCCTAGAATTTCAAGTATATTCTTGATTATGCTGTATGGTGTACTGGAGCCCCAGTAGGCATCGGCATCGCTCAATGATGCTGGAGTGGATGCGATGTAATGTGGGAAATCTTTTTTTAGATGTGTTTTCAAAGTCACAGAACCTCTTCCATCAGGCAATTCATACTGCTAGGAATCCTAGTTTGACTGGCAGAGCCTCATTCAGACGTCTGTTCGCTGCTGCTGTTGTTGAGAATTGTCAATAAAATGACTTGCTGCCTTTGCTTTAAAGAACATTCAAAATTAAATTACGATTCTTTGTCTTAATTTAACCCAATTAACCATTGTTCTCCTACTGGTGCACAAATAGTCGACAATAACAGACAAGTACTGGCATTTACACAGATATGTACTGACACACACACACACACACACACACACGCAGAACATGGATCTCACATTCTCGTGCATTTTTTTTCCTGCCTTAATGGAGCCAATTACTCTCTCAAACACTGGCAACGCTGCACCTTATGGTGAGCCAATTGAGATGGTAATTCAGTTGTTTTTAATGGACACTCTCAATAATGAACCTGTGGGGGGGAAAGATTTTCCAGACAAATTGCAGCTCGTGTGGTAAACGTAGAATATGCTAATGTGAGGTGTAGAGAGGCTGTCATGTCTCGTGAGGTAGGGGGTGTCATATAGTCCCCTTTTATAATAGAGGAGCCCTTTCTATAATTGCCCCTAGTTTTGTACATTAATGGGAAGCGAGGGGTTTGCGCAGTCGTGCTAAAGTGTGTCACTGTGTTAAAATAGCACAGAAATGGCCACATCTCTGTGCCCATCCCCTAGCGAGATATGGCATGTTTTACCAATGAGCATCATTTATTAGTCTTGGATCCTAGATATACTCTACCGCCTGGTTTGAAGATCTCACACGACGACAGCAGAACAGATAGAATTTGGTCCAGAGTTATTGAGGCACCGTCAACATAAACTCTCCGCAGAACATTCCTGCTGGTCCATTTACTGAGGTCCAGTATCATATCTCTGTGGTGCCTGACAGGCTCATGTTCTAGGCCTTTCTCCTGGCCGGCCATCGGGTTACCTCCCCCCCACCCCTCCCGGGTTCCCGTTCTCTGACACTTACCAGACAGGAGCCTGGGACGGGGACCGCTGGACACAGAGGAGGTCACTGTCTCCCGTTTCACCGGAGAGGATGAATAGATCTGGGACAACCAAACACACACTGCCCCAGACTGCCTAGGGCACCACCAGTCCGGAGAAAAGAGGGAGGAAGAAAGAGTGAAGTGCATTCCTGAGAGGAGGAGAGCCGGGATTGAATGACGAGGGAGGACGGGGGGCCGCTGGTGACACTGGCAGTCAGTAGGATCGGGTTCTCTCTCTGAAAAGCAGGCTCGCAGCAACAATGACTTTGGCATCTGTCTGGAAGGGGGAAGCAGAGACTGGGATCCTGTTGCCCGTGCGATGCTGTGGAGTGCTGAGGGTTCACGGGAATGCCTTTAATGTAACCCTGCCCGCGCTCTCATCCGATACTTCATGGCTCTCCTTGTAGAATGTCACACAAAACAAACTCTATCGCTACATCAATTAAAGCGGCACACTCTCGCTCGCTCTGCAGCTCCCCTCTTGAAGCCGTGAACAGCCCGAATGAGAAGATTAAAGTGAATAACAGAGGTTTGTGTGCCAAGATGACTCGTCTTTGTCCCCGGGCCATATCCTACATTAGATAAGGATCAGCATTCCTCCACTCTACAGATGTAGGTCATGTAGCCACAGTGGTGCAAACACCATTTGAGTCTTGCTTCATTTGTTTTATTACCCATCACTGTGTACTGTGAATTTTCTGCCTTTGCACCTCGTACATCAAATCGACTATCTTGCTCCACTTTGTCTCTTCTGTGTATCTTCTATTTCATTGCACCCACGGAGCTTAGATACGCTCAAGAGACTCTCTCTCTCTCTCTCTCCGGGCCATACATGCATTATACACGCAAAACACACACACTAACACACACACACACTGAGGAAATGTTGCCGGAAAGAAAACTAGGAAATGATCCATGGGGAGGAGGGGGCAGGCCTTGGGGTAACTCCTCTGAGTCTTTATGGTGGGAACTGCCAGAGACAGAGATGTCTATCAGTCAAGCCTGCAGAGTAGAGGCAAACACAGGTCAGGGCCTCAGCACCCAGTAGCCCAGTAGCCCAGCCAGGGGCCCACCACACCCTACTGATAGGGCAGTCAGACACACAGATACAGCCTGGGATCAAACCCAATGTCACACTTCCCTGCTGCCGATTGCTGCTGTGTGTTGGTGGTTCTCTGTGAAGCGGGCCAGAGAATATTCCCCCAGTGTCCCCTACTTGCTCTAGGACAGGAAGAGGCTAAATAGAAGCCAATTAGCTTTGATTTCAGGTCAATTAGTTGCTTTCTTCTTCCACATTAGAGTGTATATTATCTTTGGGGAGAGGAAGTCATGGGAGGGCTACGAGGGAGTCCTTGGAAGGCTGTTGGGCTCATGTTGTCTGTCCAAAACAAGTGCTCAAACACAAACACTCTCAAAGGAGTAAACAAACAGATTGGGATGTAGACCGAAGGCCGGCACAAATCCCAGGATGTATTCCCAGGTGTTTTTGTATTTTTGTGGGGAAAAAATGAAAGCCATACTGTTCCTTTCCTTATGTTTTGAAATGGAATGACTGATTTAATAGAACATAGTTTTAAGGTATGTTTGTTGTTACAGGGCACAGGGATATATTTGGCACATTTTGCAGCGCACTAAGAGGTGGTTGACATGGGAGGAGGGAAAGCTGGGGCTATGCTGAAAAGGAAATTGAAAAGAAACAGAACATTGGGAGTCAGATTTCATGAAATAATAGCTGTGACAAAAATGGGGAAAGGCAAGGCAGCGCGGAGACCAGAATCATTTTCTTCTTGGCCCGGAGAAAAGAGAGACAGAGGGAGACAAATATATCAGGGTTGTAACAAATGTGCCATTGTGTAGACAACTGAACTCACACACAGTGTAGTTAAATGCAAATATTGCTCCTGTGAAACTATTATTGTGACTTAAGGCTGGCCCATTAGAGTGGGTATCTTGGATCTTGGATTTCTTTGACTACAGTGCAGCAAACTGCTGGGCTTTATTTCCTTTTCTTCCATGATTTTCTAGAGGGGACGGTTCAGTATTTTTTTTCTCTCTTTATCAAGAGAGAGTTCAAACCAAGCGTGGCATCTTGGATCAGGTCCATGTGCCTGTGGCTTTTGTGTTTCATGGTGACCTGCCAAGGATTCTGTGCCAGAGGGAGGAACTAACTGCAGACCAGCACTGCTGTCTTATGCTAGGCCTCGAGGCCGCAGGTCAGAGGGCCACTGGCTGGCGCTGTCAACCATGCTCCGCTTCTCAGAGCCACACACACACACACACACACGCTCACAAAATGCACACACAAGTGGTCAAGCTAATCAGGGAAGCTCACATCATAGGATACACAAACACATCAGCACAGTGAGTGCTCTCTAGCATGCTCATGCCTGGACAGGAGTGGGGAGTTGTCCATTTTGGCTTTGATTGTGTTGTTCTATGCATTAGCCCAGGGCTCATTATGAGTTTATACAGGGCGTGGGTGGGCGAGGATGGATGCAGGAGGCAGTGACAGCGGGCTTTTAGTGGACAGATGAGAAGGTGGAGGGCCTCTTCAGCCTGGGCATGGCTCTGCTATCTCATGTGGAGTGGCCATGGATTGCTCTTATTACACCATCATGTTTGATCACTACCAGTCCTTACTTTGGCCATTCAAAACAATTGCCGTTGTCAGTGGTGGTAGTGACTCCTCTGAAGCACATAATTTTAAGTACATTAGTGATGGATGCATCAGTGTTGTTGTGGCAGTACATCCAAGGAGATTAGATTGGATTGGATTGAATTATATTTTTTTAAAAAAAATCTCTTGACTCAGAGAACAATGCTCTGATTTAGAAAAACACAATGTTCTGCCAACACCTATATGGCTTGCATACATGTGCATATATGTAGGACCATGTGAGTGTTAGTGAATGAAACAGAGAGTGAATCAGAGCATGAGCCCTTCTTGGTGAATGAATGTCACGCTCCATCTATTCCTAGAAGTTATTTCATTTTATTTCTCATTACTGGAGTTATTACAGAAAGGAAGAAAAAATGCACTTTGGCTCAGGAAATTAACTTTTCATGGATTTTATCCTGCTGTTCTCCTCTGGCTGGCCCTGTGCCTGTGCGTACTGGACTGGCACAACAGGGGCATGTGTAGGTGATTTAGTAGGAGGTAGAAGAGAGACACAGCGGAGGCAGAGGAGAGAACAAGTCAGGACAAACAACTTGGACAGAATCATATTGTACTTAGTCTCTATAGAGGCTACATAACATACAACAGATACTCAGCGTCTGGCCCAGGGGGTAACTTGTGAAAGAAGTGAAAACTTGGAAACATAAACACTTGTAGAACACATTTTCTTGGTGATCTTAATTACATCTATATTCAATAAAATGTGTATTTTGAAGTGACCCCAAGTAAATTCATTTTTGTCTAGGGTTCAAGTTGGTATGCTGAATCTGAACCATGCAGGTTAATACTAAAACAACTTGTTTATTACATTAATTTCCTTTTAAGAAGTTGGAAGCAAAATATGATCTTAAAATTATTTAAGTGAATATTGGTGCACTGAGAGTAGAATACCTGTGTTGATCATTGTAACTTTGACTTGCCTCACCCTTGAGCTAACATACTGCTTTCAGCCATTTTGCTAGCAAAGTAAAGTGACAACCAGCAACAACCACTGAGAACAGACAGCTGCATCGGCTTGCTCCTGGCCTGCAGTCAGTCAACAAAGTGACCCTTGACCCTATATGACTGTCACTGCTGTAAGACTTAGGAATTGAAACATTTGCAATGAATGTACTGTAGACATTATATGGCTTTAATCACTGACATCAGCAGTAGGCTATATAGTGGAAAAAATCATGAGACATCAACAATAGGTGCTATACGGCCTGAAAGCAGGCTGCACAATAAAACCTACTGTATGTTGTGAGTAACAATGAGATGCTGAGAGTCAAAGAACCCCAGAGAGATCATTACTCATATCTGAGGGGAGACGTATGGCCTTATCTGTCACCACTGAGGGAAGGTGCACTTCTGTGACTGTCTTATTCCCCATTGGCTCGTATCACGCTTAGGCAAGCACAGCGAACCACTGCGATATACAATAAGACGCATATTATTCTAAGGCCAAGTGCTGATGGTGTGTAGCTGTGAGGCTGTGGAGGTTGAGGAGGGATAGTAAAATAGCTGGTGACAGACAGAGGGTCAGACACAGGGATTGTAAGGACAACACTGCCAGGCTTTTTAGCCCCACGATGACAGAGTTGACGCTGGAACAGTGTCTGGCATGCTTGGGATGTCTCTGTTCGCTAGTCAAGGTTTCCACTCACTTGACTTTGTTGTAGCCCGGAGTGGTGGCACCGTCAAGAGGTGAGGTGTCCACTTTAGCACCAGTCAATCACGGCGTTACACTCCGTTGTTTTCCAGACACTGATTTCGTTTTGGGTTTTTTTTCCTCTCCTCTTTTCCCCTCTCTTCCCTCAACGCTTCTGGAAATTTTGAAGAACCGCAATTTTATTTTAAGCCCATCTCGGGAAGCCGGGTGGTCGGAACAGTCGTCCCACTCATCCCGCAAGATGGAGAGAGAGAGAGAGAGAAAGTGGAGGAGAGGAGGGAAGGAGATAAAGAGAGAGCGAGAGAGAAGAAAGATTAGAGGAGAGAGGAAAAAAACGAGGCGAGTGAAACAGAATAAGATATATGGAGAGAAATTGAGACAGAGAGACTGAGAGAGGGAGAGAGAGAGACAGATGGAACAGGGAGAGAAACAGAGCTAGTGGGAGAGAAAAATATTGCCATCAGTGCTTTTTGAATAATTCATAGATTCTTCATAATCGAAAAACCCACTGGCTTTTATGATGTCATATTTCACAGCTAGTTGATGCTTAGGAGGCCTGTTAGACAGCACACTAACATCACAGACTGTAGGAGGAGAAATTAGATGTAGCTGTGATATTCTGGTGTGAAATATAAAGTTCCCTCTGTGTGGCGTCTAGCCCTCTCCCCAAACCCAAACACAGCTCTCGGGTCATCTTCCATGACTGGCTGCAGCAGCAAGCCAATTCACACTGTCATCTCCCCCGCCCCCCTGATAACCTGGATATTTACACTGTCTCTGTTTTGATACCTGACTCCACGCCAATTCACTGCGCTATGAAAATTCAGCGTATCACACCCCTTGTTTCTCAGCGGATCTGGATTGTAAGCAAGCATGTATCCCTTTCACAAACGTCTGTCGTGATTTTCGCTTTGTGCGTGTCTCATGTGAACACGTCGTCTGATGTGGAATTGCCGGTCAACCAAACTCTTGAATGTCCTTAAAAGCTCCGGTCGACTCATCTCAAAGCCCCCTCTCATCACAAAGGCTGCGCGCTGAAACCGCAGTGTGATGTATGCGATAAAAGAGGTCCCGGGGTATTGAGCGCACATCCATCGCCACTTCAAAGAGCCAGCAGCATCTATAGGAGCCACTGCCATTGTGTGTTGTGCAGGTGTGCTGCCTACCACAGGCTCTGGAGGTCTAAGGAAAGCCACAGATCTCCGCAGAGAGGGCTTGCCGAGATGCTATCTCTCACAGATACAACTTGAGAGGGACTCAGACAATAAAAGGCATGTGCACTTTTACTGTAGGGGGAGAGAATGTTTGCAATCAAGGCTAAACTTTGTGGGCAGATCCAATTGGTTGCAGGGAAATTGAATGTTTTGCTTTTAGTTAAGTTGAAATATGTGCAGTGTTTACCAGAATTTTTATTCTGACATAATGCAACCCGGGTGCTCCAGTTTCCATCCACATTCCACACACATGCAAGTCAGGTGGATTGGAGACTCTAAATTTCCCACAGAGTGTCTGTCTATCTTTTTTAGCCTTGCGATGGACTGGTGATCTGTCCAGGCTGTCTCCCTGCCGGCTGCGCAATGCATGCTGGGATAGGCTCCAGCCTCGTGCGACCCTGAAAAGGAATAAGCAGGTAGAAAAATTGAATGAATTACATTTCAACCTCATAGAATAGATTTTACACCATTACATATTTATTTTACATTGATACACTATACTGAATAGGCAATATAGGAGGCTTATTTTGTAGACGTCACCCGTATGGCCTGTGCTCCCAGGCAGGTCTCACCCGCATAACATGTGAACTGCTCTGTTTTATTTTGCTCTTCTCCACAACAAACCGAACACCCCCATCGGCCCGGCTCCAGAGGGCAACAAGCCCTATCACATCCTCGCCCTGATTTGTTTTCCCCCTTTGTTGAGCACAATGTAGCTTTTTAGCTCCGTGCCCTCTTATCGTGCCTTTGTTGTCATATTTGGGTCTGGCAGAAACTAAACACGGGATGATTGGCCCGGAGAGCGGAGGCCGTACGTGGCAGCAAACTGTCTTCCCCAGTGAGGAACGTTAGGCATGCCTTATCTCAGGAGGGCTGGGAAGCAGAGAGGGAGAGTTTATCTGTTCACTGAGTCCTGACCTCTTTCTGCTGGGGATGTTCAGTTGGTTGAAGAGATACTGAGGGAGAGAGAGCGGTGGTGGTGGGGGCTGCTTCCTCTGTTGGTTAATCTCATCCTCTCTCTCTCTCTCTCTCTCTCCCTCTCTCTCTCTCTCTCTCTCTCTGTGCCAGGGGACAGTTTGTTTGCTGGCAGAGGAGAGTGTTTGGTGTTTGGTTTAGCGCTTGCTTGTTTTACGCCCCTGCCCAGTGAGTGTGGCGAGCCGGTGGGGTCAGCAGGTGCTAATGAGCTGTACCACTGGCCACACAAGCCGGCAGCTCTTAACACACCGCTGTGTGTGTACACACGACTACTGACCTCAAAACACACACAGAGCCCTTCACCGCCTCAAACCTGTGTGTGTGTGTGGAAGCTGGATGCACAACTACCCACACTACTATCTCTGCCAAGCATCCAGCAGCAGTTCTCTACAGGTTTATATGTGTCATCATACCGAAGTTCATGAGATCATATTTCATTTCTAATTGAATGATGACAAGGGTTTTTTCTCTGAAGTGCTCCAAACTGCCAACTGTCCTTCAAATGAGCTCCTATCCTGTCTTGCCTTTTTCATGGCCTGATTAGTACACTCAACTCGGCTCTCTACCAGTCCAGATCTCTCATGCATCCCTGCATCCCCGTTTGGCAGGAAGACTCGAACATCTGCCCCCACCCCCACCCCCTCGCCCCCCCACCCCCCCTCACCCCCTCTCACCCCCTCCCTTCATTCTGCCCTGCTTTCCCTTACCCTCCAAATCATCCAGCCTGTTCTTTTTCTTAAATTTCCTCTCCCCCTCGCCCCTCCTCGCCCCTCCTCTGTTCCAGATGGGCTCCTCTTTTCCTTCCAGAGTAATCCTTCTACGATGCACAGGGGCTTTGGGCTGACCACATGCCTTTGGATGTTGGGAATGGCATCCACGTTGAGTTTGATTCTTTATGAAGGGGTGATCCAGAGGTCCCGGCTTCCGGTGCTTGTCCCTGTAGACACCTGCTCAGCAAAACGCAGTGGAGAAGTTGTTAGGGAACAGACTGAGAGATGAGGCCCAAGGGTCGGGTTTTAAAGCTTGTCCATCGCACAGCCTTGCATGATAATGTCAAGAAATATGAATATGCATTAAGCGGTTTATGGCTTTGCATGGGAAGACTCCCTTTGGCATTAAATGTCACAAAGTATTACAGGCTATCTGATACATCTATATCTTTAAAATCCATTTTTGTTCAGAGAAAAACGGTCATACATGCAGGCAGATTAGGCAACAGAGAAAAGAAAAGAAGAAAATAGAACAGGGGGATAAGTTTTGCTTATTAACAGAAAATTGAAACATGCAGCAAATGTTTAATAAGTTCATAATACATTTGACAGATTTCATACCATCCATGCCAGGGTTCTTTCCTATTTGAGAGGATTTAACTGCCACAGGAAGCTTATTCTCTGTGATTAGGTGTTCATGTATTCATTTTTGAGAGGACACATCACAAACTGTATTACAGAGAGGAGATTGGTGGGGATGGGAGGGAAAACATTTGAGAATAATATTTAATATTTTCTTTTAATATGTCACCCGATGAAACCAGCATTTGTCCGTCGTCTCTTAATAATTTTCTGAATGTTTTTTTGCATGTTTTAAAAATAACTTTTCCACCATCATCACCATCACTATTGCCAGTACCGCCTGCAAAGTCATAATTGCCAACCTGTACTTGTCACAATATAATGACATAATAACACTGTAATACTAATGTAATAATGCGTCATTTTAATGGACAATTCTATGGCTAAGCTGACTTTCATTAGACAAACATGTCTTGACTTGAGGACTGGACGAATAAACATTGTGGGGGACGTTTCCTCCTGCGGTTTCTGAAAGATGAGCTTGGTGAAACGGTTGCCAACTCCACAGCAGGATAAAGAGATGGAGTAGACAGATTCTGAGTGGACAGGCAGAGTAAACACTGAAACAGAGGTGCATTAAAGAAACCAAAATCGCCGCTACAATATATGTTTAGACAGAATGCACGCTGACATTCCTCTCTCTCCTTCAGGCCAATCCCAGCCTGTATTCAGGGAGTCTGCCTCTGAGACACGTAGTACCTCAGAGGAGGGACAAGAGGGAACGATTTCTCTCCCACTTCTATAAATCTAGTGGATATTTTGGAGTCCTCTGTGAGTGTGTTGGTGTAGTAGCCTTAAATTTCCCCCGCTGCGGGGCTGGGCTATGTGCCCTAGGGAGACGGATCATAAATCAGTTCGCCAGGATGTTTCAGCCATGTTAACAGTAGCAAAGAAGCCCATAAAACAAAGGAGAAAAACTATGAAGGCCCTTTTCCCGGTTTTCTTTTGTCTGTGCCCCATCTAATGAAAACGTAAAGATGGAAAATCCAGGGCTTAACATCAGTCTTGAAACCTTACACAGTGTCAATTTCACAGGGATCAGGGTAATTTTTGGCACACTTACAAAACTTTCTCCTTGGCATCGGCCGTGCTTGATATTGCATGTTGGACAACTTGACAACTGTAGTGTAAATCTATAGCACCAAAGTGTTTTGGCATTGATAATGCAGGAGTACATACCCATGTGGTAGGGCTAAGCTAAAGATGAAATTTCAACTCCCTCTTTCTCTCTCTCTCTCTCTCTCTCTCTCTCTCTCTCTCTCTCCATCTCTGACAGTGTTCCCTCACTCCGTTCCCTTCTGTATCTCTTCCCACTGTAACAGATCCCCTCTTAGATAGGGATATGGACATCTTTTCATCTTCTCTGGGTCCATCTGGGAGAGTTTAGGGTCCATGTGGAAGCCATTGAGATGGGGACGCCGACTGATCAGAGAAAGATGTGCCCCTCTGGAGCTGCAGCACATGTTTGGATCCCAGGACCCTTATTTGCTTTGTCTCACCCTCTTTAACATTCCTGTGCCCTATATCTCTGGAAGACCTCGCCCCCCCCCCACCCCCTCTTCCACAGTTTTACTTAACCTCCTGAACCTCTTCCTCCCTCTTTCTCCTTCCTTCCCTCTCTCCCTGTCTCCCCGGTGCCTGGTAAAGTGATTGGAGAGGGATCAGCATGGTGGAAATGAAAGTGGCCATGACGAAAGGCTGAAGGATCTGCTGTAACATTGCATTGGATCCCCTTGTGTTTTTTCCTTCCCCATTTTCCTCTCTGGCCGCCTGTTTCCCTCCACACAGCCCCTATCATGTTACTCTTCCCCAGTCACCTCCGCAACAGCCGCTGATGTAATCCTAGTTTATGGTCCTCTCCCAACCAAGAGACAGCGTTCTCCACAACAATCGCTCACGCCTACTGTTTTCCAGCCTTCTTAAACCTCTATCAAATTAGACTTTCATTGGAAACTAAGTGTATTAGGCTAAGATTTCCATTGCGCGAAATTAAGATGAAGGGGAGACTTCCAACTCGTCTGCTTTGAATTACATTGTTTGACATATGCTATAGAGAGAACATTTGCGAACCTCATGTCCACCGGATCTCATTAAGTATGCTTTAATGCCATAGCCCAAATAGACTGGCAGCACAGGCAGCAAGGAGTACTAAATACAAGCAGTCAAACACACCTGCCTGCAGCTGAGTACTCAACAGAAACACACTACCTTGCAGTATATGCCATATAATGGGATGCTGGTGAGCGGTGGGAGCTGTCATGTTAACCACTGGAAGGTCCAGCTGAGCCGAGGCGTGGGCAGGAGCTGGATCATGTTTGTGATATCCATTATCTCTGACATGAAACACAGCCAGAACCTCAGACACTGTAGATGGCCTCCTCTCTAGTTCCACACCAGGATCTCATTCCCTCTGCCCTGGTCCTGTTTGCACAGCACCACCATAGAATAACACTATATCAGTCTCCGCTGTTGTCGGTAATATATCTGTGTTTTTGGAAGATGAGTGAGAGGCTGGGGAAGGTACTCTAATCTGATCCCGAGATCTCGGGCTAATAGAGAAGTGAAAAGATCTGGAGCAGATGTTTGTATTCCAGAAAAGCGGGATGAGGGTAAGCGCGGGGTCAAATGCCGCTCTACAGGAACACACGCTGTGTTTATGGATGTAATTTCTCTGTGGTGTGAGTTAGCTGGCTGACAGGTTCCTCTTACAGTATTCCTTCCTGCTCAGGATCATGAGGTATCCACCCTGAGTGAGCGAGCCTATATCATTGCATGTCACATCATATTAGGAGCCTTTGTGATGAGTGTACAGTCCATAAAGCATGCTGACTGGTGCACTAACTCACTTATCCACCCCTCTAGAGTCTGTAGTTGCCCCCTCTCTCTCTCTCTCCCTTGCTCTTTCTCTCTCACACGCAGTATACTCATGAAGAAACATGCAGACACACACAAACGTGTACAGACAGACAACCACACACACATGCACTGCTTTTGGTTTCTCCCAGGAGGAAAAAGAGGATAAAGGTGCCTCACATCCCCCTCCCAGTCCAATCACATTCAAGGGTCCCGTGGCTGGACTGGGTCCTACACAGCTGCTTTGTGGTCGTAGGGATGAGGAGGGGTGATGGGGTCTGGAGGAGCAGTAGAGGAGGTCCAGGGGGAGGGCCGGTGGGGCTCCAGGGGCCAGGAATGTTAATTGGGAAGATTGTTTTAATAAGGCCCTCATTGCAGATGCTGGGAGAGAGCTAGCTGGTGGGGCCACACAGACAGGAGAGAGCAACTCACAGAGAGACATTGTCAGCAAACATCACTGGCACAATATGAACAGAGCTGCATAAAAACACGTAGCGGGAATTTGATCAGTGGCATTTGGCAGAAGTGGATTAAGATATTCTATGGATGTTTGCATGTTTATGCCTGATTTTCCGGAAGTAAAGGGATTTACTCTAATGAGCATGCTATGGTTGCAATCGTGTGATTTGCATATGCTCACCAGTTTTCAGTTGTGGAAAATTCGATTACACTGGGAAGACCCATACAGACTAGTACAGTATAGCATAATACAGTTACACAGAGAGAGACAAGAGAAAGATGGAAGAAAAGAGACAAAGCAAGAGAGAACGAAAGAGGAGACAGAGATACACTAATTAGGAAACACTTGCACTGAATAGTGGATACACTTTCACTGAAGTGTGACAATCATAGAGCCAGTACAATAACAGGCATAGGGCATGCCAAGACAGAGAAGGTGAAAACCAGCATGCACACATTTGTGCACGCACACACTCTGACACATTCACATTGTGGCAGGGTATAACAATGGAGCACTTTTCATTTTTCCATTAATAAAGAATGGTGTTTAGAACCTGGAGATGTGCAGTATTCAATATAGCTGGCATGGATTTATTCTTCTCTAGCCTTTAAGATTTTCCTTGATGCTACTACCACAATGCACAGTGTGTATATTGTGTGTGTTGCTTGTGTGTGCATAAAGCAGTAAATTCCCTTGCCCCACTTCACAGGGGGCAGATATGCTGTGAACAGAGCCCCATTGCCTCTGGGTACTGTGCGTGTGTGTGTGTATGTGTGAAAGAGAGAGAGAAAGAGAGAGCATACATGCATATGTGCATGTTTTGTGTGCGCTATAGTGTTACATCTGCTCTTTTGTATCTCTATGAAGAGGGCTTCAGGCTTGAGGCTGTACAGTGAGTGGGGAGAGCAGGGTTACTGGGGTTCTTGATTCCTCCTCCTCTGCAGGCAGTGGGCTGTAGAGCTCCACCTATAGACAAGCCTTGAAACACTGCGAACAAGCTCCGCTGTCTCAGTCGGTGGACTCGTACCACACAGACTTCTGTTTACCGAGAGCCCAGGCCGAATGAGGACACATCATTGACATGCTTCTGTATCTACTGAGAGATGCCATGACAGTGCGCTTCAGCGTTGACTATTGCTCTGTCATCAAGTCATTTGCTGTGAGGGTGGTGCAAATGAAAGCAATCCTCCGCTTGTAAAAATAAATTTATTTACCTGCCTCTACCTACCTTCATCTCCTTCATTATTATTTTACAGCAGTGTGAAACTCCCCAAGGCGCTGTTTGAGAATGGAAACAGAAGGAATTCCATTGGCTTCAGCTCTATGCTGGGTAAACGGAATATTTGATTTAGCTTGGCCAGTCCCTAATGAGAAAGCTATACTTGTCTGAGTGCATTTAGTAACCATGATCCTTGACGCAGTGTTTCCACAACAGGTAACATGCCCTCCTCCAGAATCAAAACAGCCCTGGAAATCACTTTCATATGCAGATAGAGAGTATGAGCTGACTTCTCAGGAGCGGACAAGACCATAAATTGTTCCTCTCTGTGTTTTTCAATCAATAAAATTTAAACGTGATAATGTCGTGCAGATGTTTGTTACACAGTTTGCATTGTGGCAGCGGGTGTTCCTATCAGGAGTTTATGGGGATTGTATTTTTTTTTTCTGTTTTTGGAGGGAGGGGGGGGGTTAGTTCTTGAGTGAGGTTTTTTGCTGACATTCCTGCCCGCGTAGCTCCAGCACTTGAAACACTCTTTATTTTAGTCCAACTCCTGCTCACCCAGCACTCCAATCAAATAGGCACTGTTTATTGAACTATGAGGTGCCAAGTCACTCACTCACTCACTCACTCACATAAACCTGCCTCCCCGCTGCCCTCTGTGCCTCTCGCCGTGTTCGCCAAACGCCATCTCTCTCTACGAGCCTGACGAGAAGACTTATGACCATTTAAACAAACACAGGCACTCAATGGCCTCTCTGTCTGTGAGGCTGTGGGGCAGGGTTTCCTTTATGTGGTGCGTGTGTGTGTGCGTGCGTGCGTGCATATGTGTGCCTGTGTGCGCACACATGTTAGTGTATATCCACGAACGGACGTAATTGCTTTTGGGATTCTCATGCACATGAGGCCTGCATGTGTTTGTTGGAGTGTGTAACACAAAGAATGAAGCTGAGATTGAACCCTCTGCACTCGGCTCCCTCCAGCCTCACGGTGGCATGGCGAGTGCTGACATGCCCTCTGCTGTGCCACTGAAAGGTCCACGAAGCCATCTGCCCCGACTGCCGGTGCCAGGTATAGACTGTAATCACCTCGCACAGCAGAGTGCAAATGCCCTTACCCCCCCCCCCCCTCCTCACCTTACCCCGTCTTCCAACTACACACACACCAGCAGGGTCAGCCTCGCTCCTCTCCCTACATGGCATGGTTTACATTTGTATCTGTAGATCTCTGGAGCTAGTAGCACATGTGCTGCTCATTCTCTGGACGCTGATCAAAACAGAGTGTCACAGTCTCGTCTCGACATCTCCGAATGTCGAGATGTCTTCGAGTGATTTTCAATCTCGGTATGTTTCTCCATGCAGTCCAGTATTATATCATAGCAAATTAGTAAACCGCAGGGAAAATATTGATGGGAACCTTTTGAGGGTCCCGTATTTGCCCACGCTTTGTTTATTTACAAATGGAGTCGCATAGTTTATTGTCCTGGCTCTGAATGTTTATAGGAGTTAATAAGGGGCATCCTGTCTGTGTTCTGTGACATGACATCACATCTCAGTCTAATGGATGACCTCATGGCATTCAGAGTGTGCAGGTGCAAACCCTAAAGGCCAGTTGGGTAATAGTGTGTCTGCCCTTGTTGACATATTTACGGGTGTCCACAAGGCGTCTTGCGGTCAACCAGACACTTAGGCTGTCAAGCGTTTTTAACCAATGCGACTCTGCAGATGTGACCTCATATTGAATGTCACGGTTGTCTTGAGAAATACTATTATTTTGAAAAGGGTTCATCAATACTGCATTGGAAAACACATCTGAACTCCATAAACCCAATACCAAGGAAATAAAACATTTAGGATTGGAAAATGCCTGATGGTTTTATCTGTGGCGTCCATTAATCACAGTCGCCTTTATGCTGATCGCTCTTTGCCTGTGTGTTTGTGTACGCGTACATAGCTGAGCCATACTGTAATGTTTATAACTATAACCCTAGGACCTCGACCCCTCACAGACAGCTCCTTGGGCACGCTCACTGAGACTTGCGTGCTGCAGGATAGAGTGTCTGCCGGGTGGGCGAGAGGGCATGAGCTCAGAGCCGAGGAACGAGAGCCAGACTGAGAAAGAGAGAGGGGAGGCTGCCGTGTCCAATCTCATCTCCCTGGTGGTGGGGTCAGCGGGGGAACAAGGGAACGAGGAGGAGGAGGAAGAGAGGAGGGGTTAGATCTCCAGAGTACAGTATGAATCCTGTTATATTTTCACACCCACCAGCGAAGCTACAGATTTATGCAGTACAAACACCTCGCACACACTGTACGCACGCCTCTGGCAAATTATCCAACCCCAACAGCCTTTGCAATGGCGTGGCAAGGGTTAACACACCATCGCTACGGGCCTCTCTTTGATGTAAGCTGTTGAGAGTGTGTGAGCTGGGAGAGAAGTAAGAGAAGGGGGTCAAATGCTGAGGGGGTAGAGAAAAATTTAGAGACAAAGTGGGAGATATAGGGAGGGAGAGAATGAGAGGTGTTTGTCCCACAGGACAGAGCTGGAGGCAAGGTGAAGAGCATCAATATGGAAGGGCTCACCATACAGCACAGCTGCACCGTGAACAAGCCGGCTTTTTTGCTTATGGCATAAACAACACTCATAGAGGAATGAAGTATTGTGTTTTACAGTAAGCAGAAATGGGTTGTAGGGGAGTTCAACTATTATAAACCCCATTTTACTACATGTAAATCTGGCATTTGACCAGACAAAATGGGTTCTGGCAGATGTTTATGTGCTGCAGCTCCTGTGAATATGGGACATGTCTTTTTTTTCCCTCCATCGGGAGGTCAGATGTGGAATGAATGATTGACAGCTGAACTAGCAGTCAAACATGGCTGCCTCCACCCACTCTTTGATCTGTTTTACATACTTGTGTGTTTCTATTTTGCCGTTGCTCAGACATCAGCTTGTCTTGTTGCTGCGTGTGACAGAGACCTTGGCGGTAACTCAGAAACAGGGTGAGCTTGTGAAAGAGAGTGAATAAGAGTGAAAGAGAAACAGAAATTCTACTGTAGTCTAGGCCATGAACATGTGGGGCTGATTAGCCATTTCATATTTTCTCAGTGTTTGCTGTACTGCCCATTCATCCCCACCTTGTATCCTCAGGTAATATATGACCATGTTATATGGCCATGTTTGGCCAGTGATAGCCTCACATTGTGCCACCCTGTGGCACAAATCAAGCACATTCGTTCAGTTTATTCAAAGCACAACTAACCTCAGAAAAGAAGGGAGACCAGATTCACTTCCAGTATATGGAACAAATTTCCTCTTTTCCCTTGCTCCTCCCCTTCTCCGTCCTCTCTTGCTCATTTTCTTTTCCTTGCCTCTCATCATTCAATTTGTATCCCTTTTTCTCCCTGTGGCTAGCCATGTCCACTCTGTTTCGAGGAAAAACCCTAAGCCAAAGGCTAGACCCATGCTGTGCTCTGTGTCTCTCCAGGATTGTCTTTGGGTGCCTTCAGATAAATCTTTAATTCCCTAGTGGGTCTGTTTTTGTATACTCTCAAAGATTTAGGGGGAAGCTCGCTGTACTCTGTTTAATTTCCTCCGAACAAAGCTCATTTGATCTTCCCACCCAGACTTGTGTGTGGCATTAAGTCTTCATTTTCATTAATGTTGGAGGCGCAGCACGGGAATCTCATTTTAATTTGACATTTCAGCATCTGTTTTCAATGTCCCCGGGAAAAGAGTGTGTGTGTGTGTGTGTGTGTGTGTGTGTGTGTGTGTGTGTATGGGGGATGGCTTGTGGGGGTGATGAACCTGAGAGTTTGGAGAGCTGAGAGCAGCCATCTCAGCTGACCTTTAAAGGGAGTGTGCGAATGTAAGAGATGATGGCAGCTAATTGTGTTAGCCTCAGCACAGCTCCAGCTTGCTACTGTGGACCTGGAGAGTGATTTATCATACAGTACAGTAGAGTGTGGTTACACTGGGCTTGGCAGGGCCTTGCAGATGTTTGCCACTGCAGACAGAAGCTCTGCAGTGATAGATATGGTTGTTTTATGCACAGTCAGCTGTTTGTCTGGCAGTGAGGCATGTCAGCCAGATGAGATAGGATATGTCTCAGTCGTAGCCCATTGAAAACCAAACAGAGAAAATACATTGCAGTGTGTATCGCTTTACCTTGAGATTGCATATAGTCAATGATGTACGTCCAGGTCCGGATACTCACACTGTTTCATCCCATCATCAACATATTTGAGCAAATCCAACTCGGACAAAGAGGCGTCTTCATGCTGGGACCTGTGACTTTGGCCCATTTCCACATATTAAGCCACAAACCGAGAATCTCTCAGTACACACACCCACCCACACACACACACACACTGAGCTTGGCCTCCCTGTTAATAGCGCAGGAAATATTATCTGCTAGGGGACAGCTGCAGGCTCACTAGAGAGAGACAGAATGGTAGAGTAGGCTCATTATCCCAAAAACAGACACACACACACACGCACACACATACACTCGGGACAGCACACAGCGTGAGAGCCTCTCTCCCATTTTCTACCCAATTCAATGTCCCAGAACAGAAACAGCCAGGCAGGCAGACAAACAGGGCCTCATATGTATAGAGGAAGGAGGGATGTGGAGGTGGATGCCTTACTGAAACCAGGGGGGCCAGAGGCAACCGGTTCCACCATGGCTCCGGATCTGATAGGGCTTCTGGCGGAAGAGTTGGGGGCTTTGTACCTCATCCAAATCTACTGTATATCTGTCTATCTGTCTGACTGTCCAGCTCTCTCTCTCTCTCTCTCTCTCTCTCTCTCTCTCTCTCGCCCACTCTCCCTCCATCCCAGAGGATTTTGTTTTCCACTACGCAGATGTTCGGGGCTGTCTGCTGTGCTGCACTCAGCTGTGTTTATAACAAAGAGGTGTTGGCTGGGAGGAGGAGAGAGGGCAGCGAGGTAGGGGGGAGCGAGGAGGGGTGGAGGTCACTGTGCTGTTGATGTAAACACTGGATGATGCCAGCTCTCCCTTGGGCTTCCCACTAGTCAATACAGCATCCTTTTTTCCAATTTCCCTCCCCGCACATCCCTCTTTTATTTTTCCAGAGAGACGGATGCGTCTGAATGTTAGCTTGTAGCGAGTGTACAGTGGAGGCCAGCAGGGGAGGCAGAGACCCACCGAGAACAGACGAGGTGCACTTAACGTCACAGTCAAACTTACTGGGCTCGCTCACCCGAGCATTTATCTCTGGCTCCGCGCAAGCTGGAGTCCCGCCACCAGCAGAGCAGGATAAGATGAAGAGAGGGAGGGAGAGAGAGAAACAAACATGCATTCACACAAACACACACACACTTTCCTTTTAATTTCTTCAGTACACATAGACCGACAGGATGTGGCTCACTTACCATCTGCTGATATGTGTACACTTTGTTTATACTCATTTCAAAAAACATTTGAACACACAAATACACAGTCCAACATTATAAAAGCTCCCCAAGGCTGATTACAGCCTCCTCTGTGTTTGAATCTTTGGCTGTCGCAGATGAGAACACCTTGATTTTCAAGGCTGACTCTTACAATAGCCCCTTCAGAACAGGTTGACCTTGCTGATACAAATGGAGACAGTGTTTCCACAGATGGAGCTGGCACTCTAATGAATCGGATGTTTACTGTTTACGTTCGCATTCCTGGATGACCATATCTGCTCTTGACCGCGGCAAATGAGCTCACTCACCACGCAGCTGTACTGTTGAGTTTGAGTTGGATGAGAGTGAGTGAGGCAAGAGTGGGGTGTCACACACGTAATGATTATTCATCTGTACACAGTACGGTGCACACATGTCTGTGAATGTGAATGCATGTCTGCCTCCTCCTCTTCAGCGACACCATATGAGGTACAAAACATTTAGTGAATTTCTTTGCTTTTTTTGGCGGGGGGGTTGGTTTGTTTTTTTTAGTTAAACAAGATATCCATGCATCTGAAGTGAGTTCATGTAGTGTTTCAGCTCTACACAAGGAGGTGTGGGGGTGATTTAGCAGCAAAGGACTGGGGAAGCCATTACCTCCCATCTTCTTCTAAAACCGATTTCCTACTGTGGGATTGGGTTCCCACTCGGCGTTACAAGAAGCAGAGAGTAGTATCTGGGCTTGGCAATGGCCAATTAAGTGCTTAAAGGGTTTAGGCAGGAATTTGTTGGCTGTCAGTAGGTGAGGGCTCCTGGGGTGAGCCTGACTTTGATCTGTGGCGGAGGTGACTTGGAGCAAGTTGAGGGGCGTGAGACGATAGACTGCGAAGGCTCTGTTCATCCTTCCAACAAAGACAAAATAACGCACACTCTCTCGCATACATGATAGACTTCTTTAGGCATGCATACTTATGACTCTCTCACAATGCCCACGCATACATTTTCATGTTTTTTTGTTTTTTTTATGTGTATATGCAGGGGAAATGGAGCTGGGAAAATGATTACTGGCACACTGTCTCTAGAAGGGAGGTTGTTGCTTTTTCATTACTTTCTCTCCTCTCATAAATCTCTTCAGTTTATCTTTAACACCAGAGATATGGAGGCAGCGCGTTGCATCTCCGACCCTCACAACATAGATATACATTGTTCTGCTTTGTTGCTACTACTAGTTTGTAATGATATTGAGGTGATATACTGTAAGCAAAAAAGATTAAGTGGGGTTCATTTGCGATTTCAGGTGAGGCTGGTTTTATCATTTTGCACTCAGCCCACATGAAAATCTGAAAAGCTCAATTATTCTCCTTAAGCCCTCACATTTACTCAGAATCAAGCTTTATACCTTTTAGACTTAAGGATGGGAGGCTATGGACCTCCTGTGTCCACATAATAATGTGAAAATCCATCGCCGGGTGTCATCTTTTTTTCTTTCCATGACATTACAGCACTTCCAGCAGGGAAAATCAATGCAAATAGGAATCATATCCAACCACAGTCTTCAGCAAGGCAGCACTGGTAGATTGGATCTAATGCAGATATCCATCTATGTCAAGATATCAGGGGTGTGTGAGCACAGGAGATGTAAACCTGGTGTCTCTGGGGGAGATGAAGAGGTGATGATGGGGAGGTGATGATCAGTGTGTTTTGAGGTGTTTGTGTGTGTGTACGCCCATACATGTTTGTATGTGGGACTGTGTGTGTCTGACGGTGACAGTCACAGTTTACAAAAAGGAAGGTCAATGCTATTGGAGATGTTGATATGTGTTTATCACCACCGGTATAAAGCTTATTGACAGTATGACCAAATGGAAGAAAGCAGGCCGTTCAATGTAGTGTGTGTCCAACACACTCCTAACTATCTGCAGAGACATTTTCATCACATTGTTTTTGATTTAGTCACTGTGTGTATGCTGTGAGCAAATCCACGTTTTGATGGGATTTTTATAGTGTCCAATAGCAGGCTACATTTAGTAAATTAATAGCAATTTGTGTCCAAAACGTTTTGTCATCTGTCCATAACTACTGTAATTACATGCATGTCAAAACAGCTTGACTGCCGTTTAACTAGCTGCCTACAGGTTTATGAACAGATTTAAGTGTTGTGCCTTTTTTACCAATGCAATTATCTGCTTCCTCAACTGTTCCTTTGCCGTACTTTTCTTAAGCAGCATGGACATTTAGACATTCTGTTAACCTTTCTCTTAATCTTTCTCTCCCCCTGCAGTTCTGCGTGACGACTTCAGACAGAACCCTGCAGATGTGATAGTGGCGGCAGGAGAGCCGGCGGTCCTGGAGTGTCAGCCCCCACGCGGCCATCCTGAGCCCAGCATATCATGGAAAAAAGATGGTACCAATATTGACGACCGAGATGAGAGAATCACTGTAAGTAGATCTCGAAATACTGACCATTCACTCCTTATTTTCTTCTTTTCTCTGTAACAATGCTTAACATATATATATAATATACTATTGTCACTGCAACGGTTATTACGTTGTTATTACAGAAACGTTACCAGATCTATTGACGCCTGACAACTGCCTTGTGTATAAGGATGACGTGTTTAAATGTATGAGATAGAATGACCCAGTCAGCCAGGTCAAGTCATTACCACCACTTCAGTGTTTGTTGAAAGATTGATTCTTTTGGCTCATTATTCACATATAGCAATTACCAAACCCAAAGCAGCCCATTTGGGTGGCTGCAACCTTTAATGAGCGAAGCATAGAACCAGTCTTGCTTCATTAGTCAGCAGCAGTGCATTGATTGGAGATGGCTTGCTGATGAAATCAACCAGGAGACGCGCAGATTGGGATGAGCAAATGAGCTGACTGGAATCAAAGTGGAGAAAGTCGTTCTCAGCAGAAGCAGCAGCAGCAGCGGCAGCAGCGCCTGCAGAATACAAACAACTCTCTACATCTGATTTAGAAGCACACCAACCACCAATTAGTCAGCTTTAATGAAGACAGTTGCACACTGAGCGCTGCAGAATCAAACAACCCTGCGTGCTTGCTCACCAAAGGTCTGGCTTGAATAATCCTCCCTCTCTCTCCGTTTCACCCAAACATAACTTTCTATACATAGTAATCGCGCAGGAAGAGACTTTTAGTTGTTGTGTCTGATTACACTGATTGGATGTGTGCTTTGGGGAGGGAGAGGCCCTGAGTCAGCACAAAGCTAACACAAGCAGGCAGTGAGGAGGAAGTAGTTAGCAGTGGGTCTGGATCTCATTCTTATAATCTGACTCGTGGGGTTTTAGGGTTCTGGCTGCACATTGGACAGTTGTTAAGTAGTCAGATAGTTTGGCCATCAAGTGCTGACCACTGCCAACTTTACAGTACAGTTATGGAACATCAGATCTATCCAAGACAATAAATACAACCTACTACTAAAGATGTTGTTCCACCCTCTATGCCTTTAACGCTGAAATCCTGCCTGGGCTGGTTGTGCTCAATACATTTTCATTACCGGCCAAGTCAAAACAGTGATTTATCACTGTTGGCTGTCTTCAGCAGAGGATTGTACATGACTAAACACAGGGTCTTCGCTCAGTGAGGTTTGGTTGAGGTTGGGCGCATTGAGCCTTAATCACAATTCTAACTCATAAACAGTGTGAGTGCTTGTCTCTCTCTCTCTCTCTCTCTCTCTCTCTCTCTCTCTCTCTCTCTCTCTCGCTCTCTCTCCCAGTTTGTAAACTGCACTGGCAGAAGATTAAGAGGCCGCGTCTGGCTGCTGAGCAGTATAATTGAAAGAAACAAGCGCATAATCTAGTTTAAATTGAATCAAATCATATCCGTCCTGAATTCAGTCAGTAGTCACTGATAAGCACGCAACCTCTACACCAACTCCTGAACTCTCGTGGTCTTTGAGAGCTTCAGTGTCGGTCTCTCTGTGTTTTTTCACATCGGCCTACATACTTGCATTGTGTGTGTATGCACACCTGGCTTTTCCTTGACTTCACGACTCGGCCACTGTCACACTCTGGATGGCATATTTAGCAAAATGCAACAAGCCGTGGCATCCTTTTTTTCTGAAATTTAAATGCAAGATGAATCATTTTAGAGATCTGCTCTTGCTCTTCTATAAAATAAAAAAAACAACAACACTGCGGTCATTAAGTGCTGCTTTACCATGTTGTGTCACATTTTCAGTTCTGCTTACCATCAAGGCAAACTAGCCTCATGCTGCTGACTGTAGTGTGTTAAAGGCGAGGTGCTTTGAGGACAAAGCAGTGCTGTTTCGAATATTATGCATGGCTCTCTTGCACTTGGCCTTTCCCGTAATTATGTTGCAGCCCCACTAAATAAAACACACATCGGCCAGTTCTGTCGTTTATAAATGGTTTCCACAATAACATCCGTCCCACCCCCTGCATGGTGGAAGTGAGAACTTATTCTCACTGTTGTATTTGTGATTTTGTGCAGCGATGTGTGAAATCCTTAAACGTTGTGAACAGTGCGGCTTTAACACAGGCTCATTGACTTGAAGCTGTGTCCTTGTAGCCTGCAGCAGTGTTGGGCCTTCTGAGGAATTGAAAACAGGGTCTGCCTGGTTAGTGATAGATTTAACAGCACCGCCTGGACCAGCTTGTATCGCTCCCTGTAAACTGCCTGGCGCAGACGAGATCTCGCACAATGAGTGTTCCCACATGAGCACTTTTTAAGTAGCGCTAGACATAAAGTATGACCATCCATGTGTAATGTGTCCGACTGGGCTGACAGATGGGAGAATGGACGTTGTCTTGTGGATGCCCGTGTTGACAGCCCAAGCTGTATTCTTAGATGGCTGATCATGGGATAATGCCTGGAGTATGTTTATGGTGCTGGGAGCTTGGTCTGAGTGAATATAAGTTTGTAGGAAGGGAAGGACAAACCAAGGCTCCATAATGTGATGAACAGCTGAGCTCATCAAAGGGCCCCTCAACCAGCCCGCATTGTTGTGTTCGGTTCAGACCATTCCTCCCCACCACGCAACGTGTTGGAACGTGCCGTCGCCTTGGTGATCACTGGTGATCAGAGTGAGCTCCCTAACCACCTGCAGTGGGGATTTACTCTCTGTGCCGCGCTCGACTGGGATGAGTCGGCCCGGCTTTGGTGGCTGCAACATGAAGAGGAGCGCAGTAAACTTCAGAGAGGCAGAGACATCAGAGGGAGCCCTTCTGTTTTCCTACCTATTTTAGTCAGCTGTGTGTAAACACCAGTGACACTCTGTGTGCCATCTTGCACATATTCATGCCTGCATATGGAGGGGTGGTGAAAAGTTTCCCACTGAGCCATAAAGAAAAGTAAGCAATGTCTTATATCCAGTAATGCTGCTGTGCCGCTAGAAGCAGCTGGACATGTTCTTCACACCTGTGTTAAACAGTTCTTCCAGGAATGACGAGGGCAGGATAAAGGAACAGAGACAAAGAAAAAAAAATCTCAAAATTCTCAATATTTTGAGTCTAGACCACAGTCTGCTGAGAGCGAGAATCAGTCAGCGGCATCGTAAATGGCCAACATGCAGCGCATTGTCCTCCCTCCTTTTGTGTAATAGTTGTGGCTAATTATCAGTCTGGAAAATGAACTGCTGTGTGAATACCAACAGAGCGCATGCTGAATGGGGGCTTTTGCATTATCAGCATTGCCAAATGACGTGAGACAAAAGGCAACGGGATAGAGCCATCTCCCTGTAATGCAGGGATAATGGTCAGATTGTTGGGGCTTTCAGCAGTTCTCTATGCGTTGTGTTGTGTAGAGAGAGGATATGCATGCAGAGAAAAAGAGGACCGCTGCTGCATTCATTCACTTTAGGCGACTCTCCCTGCTGCTCTGGCACTCCAAATATGCCTGTGGAGAATGGGAAAGCGCCACAAACACACAGAGGTAAGAAAATGGATGGAGTGGACTGGGCTTAAAGTGGATCCTCATGTCAAAGCCCTGTGGAACCGACAGTACACCCCCGTCTTTCTCTGCTGTATGGTCTGCCCTGACCTTGGGCCTTTGTGAGTGTCACAGTGTTTTAGCTGTTAAGCCTTTCCTCAAACAAACAGTAACATAATGACACTTCAAACCCCTCCAGCACCACGGGGTGTCCTAAATAAGCCTGCCTTCTGCAGCCTCCTCATGTCTCCCTGCCTCTTGTTTTACCATGAATATTAAACAGTGGTGAAGGGCTGAGGAATGCCTCAGAACCCAGAAGAATGTGTCCGGTTGTGAAATGGGTTGAGTTGTCCCTCAAGGATCCTTGACTTCCCCTGGCTACTCTATAAAAAATTAATCCAGTTTTTTCAGTACATCAAAATTGAGTATATACAGTACAAATCGATTCGAGGGTAGGACTGTTTACAGCAAGATACAATACATAAAAAATTCACAACTGAGAACTTAAAAACAAGTAAATCTTTTTCAGAAAGTAACCTGTCTTTATTCCAGTAAAATGAAGACGCTGGTCCACAGGAGTGCTACAGGGGGCGCTATACTCAAATTTCAGATTAGTCCTTTAATAGTAAAATAGGCTCTATATTTAAGGCAACTAATTACTTGTGGCATTTTGAAAGCCTTTTCTAGCTTTACCATACACACAGCCTTTTAAAAACCACACAGAAATTCTTCTTCATAGAATTTCTTCATGTGCCAAGGATGAAAGCAGCTTTGCGCTCGCCTACAGTGTGGAGTGTGGGCATGTGGAGTGTTTACTACAGTGCAGTAGATTGAGTGAGTCATAGCATAGCATGCAAGTCAACACACATGTAGGAGGGCGTAAGGAAAATACTGTAGTCAAGGGGAAAGCAGATTTGCAGTGCTTTTACAATATGGTGTGTCAAGTACTCAGTGTCAGTGGTTCTCTAATAAGGGGATCGATTACATGCATGCGGATGGTGGTCCCGGTCTTGCGGGCTGAGGTGTGCATTTAAAACCTTAAGCCCCATCAGAGCAGAGAGATCATCGGTGCACCATGCTATTGTCTGTCTCTGCTGTGACTGGCATGGTTGTCAGCTGAGAGAGGGGCTGTGGGGCCTGTGCCGGGGCCTGAGCTGCCTTTCTGACTGCCTGAGAACAAAGCACCTCCTCTGGCCTGTAATCAAAGCCCTGGGAAATAACAGACATCACATTCACCTGGACAAACACACGCGTTCACTGTTGGGTGTGTGCGCCGTTCGTGTGTGCATGAGTGTACGTTCGCTTGCTCTCACTCGTAGGCGTATGCGCGCATTAAAAAAAAAAACCCAGGAAAAGCGTTCTTTGAGCAGAAGATGGAGCTGTCCTGAAGCTCTTTGCGGCAACTGGAGAATCGCTTGCAGTCCTGCAGTGCCTCAGGTGTTCCCTCGGGGAGCTGCGGTTGTGTTGGATTGGGAAAGTGATTTTTGGCTAGGCTTACCCTGAGGAAGAACAGGCTGACTGATAGTGATTTAGACCTCAAGTGGAAGTTAAGTGGGAACAGAACAAAATGGGTAGAAAGATATAGTGGTCCAGTTGGTCTCTATCTCTGTGCGCTCAGAGCAAAGGCCAACAAAAAGAGGTCTTGAGCACCAGGCCAATTTTGTTTCTGTGAGTGCATTTCATCATGGTGTTGTAATGGTCTTTTGGTACGGGAATGCTTACAGGCAAAAGAAATTACAAGAAATGCTGAGATCAATCAGGGAATGTTTTGAAATGTTTAAACTTTGCTGCTTTCTGTTCTCTTCAAGCCTCTCTCGGATTCTGCCATTACTGTTAGTTCTCTCCAGGTTTAGCCTCTCACCTCTTCTTCTATTCCTCAGATACGTGGAGGGAAGCTGATGATCACCAATGCCAGGAAGAGCGATGCCGGGAAGTATGTGTGTGTCGGCACCAACATGGTTGGCGAACGAGAAAGTGAAATAGCTGAACTTACCGTGCTCGGTAATTAACCCTTTTCTCTTTATTATCTCTGTCTGCTGTCTCCTTCCGTCTCTCTCCACGTACGAACCCACACACACATTCACACACTCTGACCTTTCTGTTTGTCTGCAGTGAGAAACAGAGTCCAGATGTTGAGCTTTGAGTGTCTATCTCCCAGGAAACTAAATAGTGTCACTGACCTTTATCAAACCGAGTATGAGATGACCTCCAATCTCACACTTACCTATGAATCCCCCACTGACCCCATCAGCCCCTCTCCTCTGACCAGCTGTACCCTATTTCATCACGAGTGACCTCTGACCCCTCCACTCTCCTGTGTCCCAAGTATAGAGCATGGCCACACTCCGGATTTTCACTTCCTCTCCCCATAGAGCTTGTATAATCTCTGCCAGAAGGAACAACAACATAGTCTGCATAGTCCTTCCTTATAAGATAAATAATTATACATACCGAAATAATACTGTCACGGCTTCAAAGAGGACAGCTCATAGCTAATGTTTTTGTCTGTCTGAGTGAGCATCGTAAGACAGAAACTCCAAGAGTTTTGGGGCCAAGTCTGAAGGGAATGAGAGGAACTGAGAGCTGTGACTTTTGAGCCCTGGGAGATATTACAAAAACAAACTCTGGAAGAGAGAGAAATTGACAGAATTAGGAAATCTGCTAAGTACTCCCTGTGCAGCGTTAGTGTACTGTTGCGTGCCTTTAATGTTGTGGTTGGTGTCCAGAGAAAGAGCCGGAGCTGGATCTTAGAGGGCTGGAGTTAGCAGGACGGCGGTAGGGGTTAGATCCTTTTGTGTCAGGCCCTGTGCAATGTCCTGTCCTGTATAATTTAGTGTCTTGTCCTGTATAATTTAGTGTCTTGTCCTGTGTAATGGGGGCCTTGTACCATAAGGTAGTTACTGTGTCCTGCCTTTTGTCCATTTCTGTATCTTGTCTGATGTAATGTGTGTCCTTTACCATTGTCTCATCATGCCATATCTTTATATGCATTTAGCACAAGCAAACATTTTCAGAATTAGATTGCCACCCTTTATTTACACATTTGGAAAAATATGTGCAGCTTTATGAATATTTTCCATGGTTGTAAATAAAGCCTAGTCTGTAATCTAGATAATTTACAGAATAATGCACCATTTGACAGTCTGATTTCCAGTGCCTTTCCCCAATAAAAGTTAAAAAGCGCTAAATGTCAGATGTGGCATGACAAGACAATAGACACCTAATGGCACAAGATCCTTATTACACAAGATAAAACAAACACTAAATTACACAGGACACAACACTGCACAGGAAACAAAATGGTCTAACCCTCTCTCCAAGATGGATTTTTCCATTGTGCTTAATCCAACATTCAGTTTGATTTCAAACCCAGCTCTACAACTTCAGAATAAAAGCACAAAGCCAATATATTTTTTTTTTTACAAGTTTTAGCAAGGGAAACTGAGTCAGAGCCAAAGATTTGATGACTTTAATTCAATCATAACATTAGCTCAGTACCACCACACTGTGCTCAGTGTTTTACTGTGTGTACTGTTTGTGTGTATGCAGAGCGTCCCAGCTTTGTGCGTCGGCCGGGCAGCCAGGTGGTGTTAGTGGACCAGAGTGTGGAGTTCAGGTGTGAGGCCCGAGGTGACCCAGTTCCCACCGTGCGCTGGAGGAAAGAGGACGGAGACCTGCCCAAAGCAAGGTATGACTCATCAACTGGTCCCCTTTCATCGCACAATACCTTCCTCCCTCATTTTCTCCCTGTCTCTGTTTGATCCGTTGCTCGCTTTTGTCTCTGTCAGCTGATGCATGGTGCATGAGTAAGCTCTGTGGCTCTGTATGCATAAAACGTATTCGTACTTGACCAGCTTTGTGATATGTGAATAACCACTTTGATGCAGATATGAGATTCGTGAGGACCACACCCTGAAGATCCGTCGACTGACCTCGGCTGACGTGGGCTCCTACACCTGCGTGGCAGAGAACATGGTGGGCAAGGCGGAGGCGTCGGCAACGCTCACCGTCCACGGTAAGACCAAAAAGCTCTGTTACGGACCTCAGTTTCACACCCAGATGGTTCAGTTGGCCAAATCGTTCAGTTATAGTCCCTCTGAGTTAATAGTTCTGTATGTTTGAAGCCATATCCTAGGTCATTCGAAATTCCAATTTCTGGGTTATTTTGTGGTTTGATTCCGCAATTTAGCCCAGCCGCATTGCAATAATAGCCCTCAGCTTTAGTGCTACATGGTCATCACTTTCAACTATTCTCTCTCAATTAGCTGATTGATTTCTAATAAAAAGAGAATGCAAAAATCCATAGAAGCCGTAGCGTTGTGCACAAGGGAGCTCAACAGTAATCGATTTCATTTGGCCTATACAAGTGGCATTTCTCCGGAGGCCCGTCTTCCCTCATGTTTAAGACGTACAGTACCATTTGTGAGCCTATGGAATATCTGTGTGTCTCCTGTGGTCCCTTCTCCATTGGACATCCTATTAACACAGTTAGAATATA
Organism: Centroberyx gerrardi; assembly: GCF_048128805.1. Taxonomy (NCBI): domain Eukaryota; kingdom Metazoa; phylum Chordata; class Actinopteri; order Beryciformes; family Berycidae; genus Centroberyx; species Centroberyx gerrardi. Next base: position 24,371,347 of record NC_136002.1, read on the forward strand.
AAGCAGCCGGTCACAGAGCGTGAACATTCAGAAAGAAACCATTCAGTAGAACTGGGGGCTGGGATCACCCCCAAACCCTCCTGAGAACCAGAGGAACACAGGGGCCATTTAACGCCAAACTAATGGGAATGTTGGGAGTAGGGTGAGAGAAGGAAGGGGGGGAAGGAGGAGGAGGTTCAGCGCATACGAGATGGGGATTGGGTGGAGGGATAGTGAGTATGTCGGTGGTGGTGGCGGCTCACCACTGGTGCAGAACGGGGTGGGAATTGGGACTGGGGGCGATGGTGGTGGAGGGGATGGAAGGGGAACGGGATTTCTGTGGTGAGGTCAGTCATATTAATGTCACTCCCAGCAGTCTACCCAGCAGAGATATAAAGAGACAAGATAATTCTATTCTACTGCCAACCCCCCACCCACAAACACAGATACTTCATCTTCACATGGCTGCCCTTTGCAATTATTTCTTCATTTTCTCCACAAGCCAGCAATCTTTGGATTGCTTTGAGGAGAAAGATTAGGCACACCTGTCAATACGCCCATCAATATATCTAACTCTCTTATTGCCTTTTTTCACTCTTCCCCTCTCCCTGATGAAAGCTTAGCTAATGAAAGGGAACAGCATTGATGCGCTGGTTCGATAAGCTGTTCTCATGGCTTAGAATCATATTTGAAAGGCTAAAACCTCCTTCCCTTGTCTTCAATGTAGCTGACTGTCCTGACCTCAGGCTAATTCCCTCAGGCCTGCATGCAGAAGCAAGGAGAAGATATGGTAGTTAATGTAATTGACCCTCTTTTCTTACCAATGATTCTGCAATGCCATGCAACTCCTTATCTCAACTCCCCGTGTTATGAGAGAGTTAAAAAGGCATGGAGATTGAGGTAAAGGCATTTCAAATTGAATAGACCTCAGCATCGAAGAAACTGCCACGGGTTTAAAGGATGAAAGCAGATGCTTTCCTAGAGTGCAATATCAGGTGAAAGGCATAATGGTATATAAATGGTAGTCATCGTCTTTCTACTCTCATAGCTAGATCGGACTGATGCCTCGGCCTCTAGTGTGTCAAGCTTTTAAAGTTACTAGAACCTTTTCCATCTACTGTAAGATCCACGAATTTCATCCAGACCGGGACATGAGGAGGCCAGGGAGGTTGTGGGCACTAAGTAGTCCAGCTAATTAAAGACAAGCAGGCCACAGTCCCACGCCCGGAAATGACATGCTTCTAATTACAGATGCAGGCATAGGAAAGGAAAGGAAAGCCGGGTAATTGTAGGTCTAAATGGGCCGGAGTAGCAGAGCCGATGTGTAGGGAGTAAGATGCCGTTGAAGTAGTGAAGATAATGGTAATGTGGGGGGAGGGGGGGTAGTCTGTTGGTTTAGTCGTGACCTATTTGTCTCCTGCTTGATGGCTGTCAAAAGAGTAGGTAATGAAATGAATGTGCTGTCAGCAGTGTCATGCGATCAAGAATATTCTCGCCCTATATCAACAGTCAAAGAACAGCAAGCTTGCTGAAGCATTGCGTGAGATTTGCCGAATACTTGAAACACTGACTTAATAATATAATTTCAGTGGTAGTGAACCGCTGGCAGAGATACTGCACCGCAATATGGGTAATCAGATTTTTCTAGGCCTACAGTAAGTGGAATTAATGTAAATATTCCTATAACTCAATTTTCTGCCACATCTCCTCTGATGGATAGATGCACAATAAAACCAATTGAATTTAAAGTGAAAAAAACAAACAAAAAAAATAAACAGTTAAACATCAGAAATCCTTCCCACGGGAACCATTATGCAAGTCGTTTATCATGGCAGTACAGTATGTGAAAATAATATAAGCAATATAGTGTTGCACATAATATTGAAAGATATGATCCTTTCAAAGCAAATCCCCTGCAAGACTTGGACAGTTTCTAAGAAGAATCCAGCTCTGTGTGGACGGAGGGGGATTTTCACACCTTCCTCGGCCAGATTGTCAGTGAACAATGTGGACATTGTGCAGCGGCGCCCCGGGCTGTTTTTCTTTCTATGTGCTCTGCTCTCGTTACTAACTTAATCAGTGAATTATTGTCTTACACATGTGTTTGTCGGTCTACTACACCTCCTTTGGACTTATAAATATGTCAAGTCAGATATTTCATTTATTGATGGAAGAAACACATAATTGGCCAAGCCACCAGTCATATTTATGGTTTCATTGTAAAATCATTAATCTAAGCCACATGAGAATGTAGTACTGAGATGGGCTGTTCAGCTATTCAGTAGAGTCTGTGTGTGTGTGTGTGTGTGTGTGTGTGTGTGTGTGTGTGTGTGTGTGTGTGTGTGTGTGTGCGTCTGTGTCTGTGTGTATGTGCAGACGTGTGTGTATGTTTATAGATATCAGAATCAGATAAAAGTATTATGGTATGGTCTGGTTAGAGAATGTTTATGTTTTGTTAATTAAACCTCACCCAGGGATTTTCATCATATAGGAATGTGAATACATTATTTCCGAATGCAATGGAAAGACAATTCAGAAAACCAATGTTTTTTTTGGGTTTTTTTTTTCTTCTCAGCTGGTTAAATTTGCCGTTAGCAGTGATTTATGTGTAGAAATGTCTTGAATGGAATGATAGTCCCCAGAGCGGCGTTGCTAATAACCCATGTAAAGGGACTGGAAGGAGACTTGGAACTGGTGCCAAAAAAGACTGAATGGGAGGAACCTTCTTGTCAGCTGCGCTCATATTAATCAGGTCGGCAGAGGAGATGATAAATCCGAAAAAGCGTTTAGGTGCCTCATACGGAACTGACATTCTTTGCATCACTTCCTCTCTGCATCTGCGCGTTTGATTTGTAAGAGAAGGTCACATTTATCACATTTAACCATCAAATTTAGCCTCATTGTGAAGTGTTGGCTGTCACACAGTGTTGTGATAGCCACGATACAGTTGATATACAGTACAGTATACAAGGTCTCAGTGTGGGGCGGAGCATTTAAAGCCATGCACACGCTGCTACAGGCCTCCCAATGGGAGCTCCTATTAATCACGCTAAATCCTCAGCGTGCGGCTCTGCTCTAGTGTTGATGTCAGGCCCGCCGAACAGCGGCGCCCCTCAAATCCCCATTAGTATCTCTGCTGTGGTCTCTGGCACATAGCCTGCCCCCCCTGGTGGGCCGGAGGCCGCACTGCTCGGTGCGTTTTCCGTATTCTCTCTGATCAGCTTATTGATAGAGACTCCCCTCTGTGCTGTGTGCCAGCAGAAACCCCACACCAAAGTAACCCAGCCAGATTTAAGGCTCACCTCTCCCTCCAGGTCCACTACTGTGATCATAGCAGCATGGGAGAGGTAGAGTTACCTAATTAAAGGCTTAGACACACATGAATGAACGTGTGTAGGGGGTGTGGGGGTTTGCGTATTTGTATGTGTGTGTGTGTGTGTGTAGTCAATAGCCTCTCGCCTGGTCCAGCACACGGATAGCGTCTTCTTCTGGGAGCTTTTGATGTGAGCCTTATCTGCATTTTAAAGGCCAGCGATAGGCAGGGGGAGGAGGGAGGGGTCGGTCATTACTCTGACTGACAGCGTTTATGTTTCCGTGGGAGCCGTTGAAGCAGACAGATTAGATAAGGTGAGTGATTGGCTGGGGGAGATTTATGGCCAAAGAGTGACAGTTAACATTCACCTTGTGTTTTTACGGCCCAGGCTTACATATGCAAGGCTGTGTCTGAGAGACTGTGTGATCTAGCTGCTCCTCGGGGTGCTCTAAACCTCATTAAGGGCGTAGAGACGTTCACCTTCACACAACACCTGGGAAGAGAGGGGAAAAAAATAACATTATGTCACAAAGCATACAACATCTGTCTTGTTTATCTCATGATGATGTCTGTGTGCCTGCCTTTGTCACTTTATTTTACTAAATCCTATCTGCTAACATTATTTCTGTCCTTGAGCGTCCCAAGACTTAGAAGGAATGTTGAATCAGATGTTCTTCAGTATTTTCTTGTGTCTGTACATTTTTCAAATGCATTGCTCATCAATCTGATTATTATTTGTGGTAATTCTTTAGCGTGCGTATCACGTTGTCCCTAGGGTTTGAATGAATACTATACCATGTCTCATATTCACTGAATAACAATGACATGATTATTTTTACCCATGAACATCACATTGTTATCTTCTTTATCTCTCCTCTTTGTGTTGTGGTGTTTATTATTTATTTATTCATCTTTGGGTTTCTGTTGTTGTGTTTTTGTTTCCTTTTAGTCGTGTCTGGTAAGTTGAAATGTCACCCGTCACCTATTCACCGCCCTGACAGAGACAGGAAGCTGTCACAACCCCCTCCATCCTCCTCCCATCACCTCTCCACCCTCCAATCAGCACTCTTTCTGTTGTCATGGGCAACAGTGACAAAAGGACATTAATGGGTAAAAAAAAAAAAAAAAAATGCTCAGCTTGGGCATCCAAGGTAAAGCCGCATCATTTCATTCTATTATTTCCCCCCTCTTATGTGTTGCTTTATGCATTACCAAACACCCCATCTTATACATGGACAAATTATGTCTGTATTTCAAATGACAGTTTTCAGATTGCTTTTATTTATGTGTTACACAGCCCCCGAATAAGAAGCATTAAGATGTGAGCAGAAGTATGATATTTCAAGGACGTGTCTGCTGTCCTCTGAAATGAAGGTGTAAATCGGCCAGCCTCTGGACCTTTGCATTCAGAGTGTGTCTCCTCACATAGACGGCCTATTAGTACAGCAAGGCCTAGTGTCACCGTGGAGCTGCGCGGATGACATTGGGCTGTGACACCGCGCTTAGTCTGAGATGGAATTTGTCATTAAGATGCATGGATACTGCGTCCTGGTCGAGGCCTGCAGTATTGGAGGGTGTCAGCGTGGACAGATGGCTCAAATTTATCCCCCATTTCCATGTAAATTTTAATGGTCCGTGCCCTTGCCCATGCAAATGAAGGGGCATGGGAGTAACCCTTGTTTTCTCTATTTATTACATCTGAAATATATACGCCTACATTGTGGATTTGATCACCTTTCTGTTTAATGTTCTGTACACGCGCCATGCAAAGTTAAAAGAGAAACAGCCTGAATCCTAACAGCCAATTTGAATACAGGCACCATAGCTGCTGTCACAGTCAAATTTCTTTTGTTTTTTATTCAAATGACTCAGACCATTTGTAACTGTAATAGATGATACAATGCCATTCCCTGGATAATCATTCTCATGCCTGTCCCCCAGTGCCCCCAGCATTTGTGGTGAGGCCCAGGAACCAGGTGGTGGGTGTTGGCAGAACCGTCACCTTCCAGTGCGAGGCCACCGGAAACCCGCAGCCGGCCATCTTCTGGCAGCGGGAGGGCAGTCAGGTAAGGGGAGCAAGCGTACATTACAGTATGAATGCTTACAGTATAGAGGGTGATGATGCAAGTCCTACTAAAACCAGGTGAACTAAATATATAAGATAATTCAAGGTTTTCATTCCAAAATGCTCTGTATCTACACTGCCAGTCAAAAGTTTGGACACAGCTGATTGAATGTACTATGTTTTTCATTATCCTAAAGCCATTTTGATCTAAAGGCTTATGCTTAAATGCTTGAAATTTGTTTCTTAGACAAATATAAAAAGTGAAGTTGATGTCTATGTATGCATTTCTTTCCAAAGCCTTTGCCTTTCCATCAAGGCAAAGGGCGGCTACTTTAAAGAATCTAAAATATAAGATAGTTTTGATTTGTTGTTGTTTTTTGGTGACTGCAAAAAACTGCATTCCATTTGTGTTATTTCATAGTTTTGATGTCTTTAGTTTTATTCTAAAATGTGGAAAATAGTAAAAATTAAGAAAAATGTGGTGTGTCCAAACTTTTGACTGGCAGTGTATTCTGAGAAAAACAATTTTGCAGACATAGTTGGCTTATGGCTCAAGATAGATGCTTAAATTTCATAACAGGAATCGTTTTGTAAGAGTAAGTTCCAAGTTTTTCAAATGGTGGATAACCCATTTTGGAGTGAAAATATTCAGTTCATCCTCTGTCATTCTAACCATATAGCCCATGAAAGTACACGTCTGACTGCATGTGATCTCTCTTCATCCCCGGCAGAACCTGCTGTTCTCCTACCAGCCTCCTCAGCCGTCCAGCCGTTTCTCTGTATCCCAGACCGGGGACCTGACCATCACTGACGCCGAGCGCTCAGACGTGGGATACTACAGCTGCCAGGCCCTCAACATCGCTGGTAGTGTCATCACCAAGGCCCTGCTAGAGGTCACCGACGGTGAGCGACAGCCCTTTAAACAGTTTCTGGGTACAGCAAAGCCTCAGAGGGAATAAGAAGAACATCGAAAGAAAACTTGAGTGGATAAATATTGGTATTTCAGTAAATCCTTGGCTCATAAGGATAATACTGTACATCTGATATGCTGTGGTCGTGCTGTAGAGCATATTAATATCCGAATTGAGGTCGGTGAGGTTTGGTCTGGCCTGCTCAGTGTGTTCCTGTCAGAGGTAGAGACTCTCTGGTGCCTGTGCACCCAGACCCTGGCTCACTGTTTGGCTTCGTAGCCTTCACACTGGCTAGTGTCTCCTACGGTATTCCATGGCTGGCTTGCTGCTGTCTACCGTTGGAAGACTGCGGTCGTGTGGTGAGGTCTGGATTGGGTCCTCTAATTACTCTGCTGGCCAATCCCCGTCAGCCTGGTGGACTCACCTTGGCTTCATTCCCACCCTTCCCACAGCGATCTGGGCGGCTATTATTTCGTCTACGACACACCTAGATGCATCCCTTCATTTACCAAGTGTCCCTCTTCATTTCAGGCCTAGACCGGTACGCTCTCTCTTTCTCTCTCCTTCTCTCTCCTTCTCTCTCCTTCTCTCTCATTCTGTCTTGCTCTCTGGATAATAATAACAGTTATTAAAGTGAGCAGGCCGCTCTGAGGCCACCACTTCTCCACAGGCAGATCTGGTAATTACAGGTCATGCTGTCAATGTTTTAGTAATTGCACCATCTCCCTACCAAAGCAAAGACAAAGCCGCCCAGAGATTAGACCACAGTATGGTTCTGAGGATCTATGCACACATGCATACATCATTATGCGTCGCCTTTACACTGCATTAGGTATTAATTTGATTGCGTCTCACTGAATAGAACTTGCTTGTAAATCAGCGGGGCTGGCAGCAATGGTCATCAATAGCGGTATGAATAATAATGATCAGAGCCAGCCAGATAACCTACAGTAGCAGGAACATGATGGATCGCACTCACTAGAGACAAAATAAAAATGAAAACGTGATGGGGTGCATGTAATTAAATTCTCTCTCCTCTCCCCTCTCTCTCTCTCTCTCTCTCTCTCTATGTCTCCCCTTTCTCTCTTTTTCTCTGTTGTGCATCTCTCTCTGTATCTCAAGCTTTCTCTGTCTCTCACATGCATACACGCTATCTCTCTCTCTCTTTGTTTGTTGTGTGTGTTTGTGTTTGCTGGTGAATACCCGGGGTTCACAGACTAGCAGAGGGGGTGGGGAGTTGAAATGTCCTCATGCTAATAACATTGTCTGTGCTGCCTAGATGGTTTTTTTTTTTTTTTAAGCATTTCCCCCCCTTGTTCTGTGTTTTATGGCTGGGGGATGGGCCAGGGGGTTGTTGGCTGCGAGTGTTCATGTGCGTAGTGCCAGGCGTCTGCTGGAGCTGCAGCGAGAAGACTGAAGTATCTGAGGCCGTTTCATTTTAATTACGCTGCTTTTATTTGGCTAAGGTCAACTCCTGCTGCTGAATGATTAGAAAATTGCTTCCAGTTGTTAAAATTGGATTTCATTCTCTCCCACTACCCTTGCGCTTTTTCACATGCTTACATAGCTATATGCTGTTTGTCAGATTCTCACCCTTCTCTTCTCTTTTGTGTATTTCCTCAAACATCCTGGATATAATAGTCTGAATCCTCTGTTCCTCCCCCACTTACAGCACATCATTCTTTGCCATTTTTCTTCTCGTGTTCCTACCTCTCCACGCAATTGCTCATACGGTTTCGTTCTTTCCCAGTTGTGTCAGACCGCCCACCGCCAGTTGTCCGTCAGGGCCCGACCAACCAGACGGTGGCTGTGGACGGCACGGTGGTCCTGAGCTGTCTGGCGTCGGGTAACCCCACTCCCACCATCCTGTGGAGGAAGGACGGAGTGCTGGTGTCCACCCATGACTCCAGGGTCAAACAGCTGGACACGGGGGCGTTGCAGATACGCTATGCAAAGGTAAGACACTCGTATGCAAAGGTAGTACACTTGTACACATGCACAAACATGCACAGCTTCCTTCTTAAAGCCGCTCAAAGCAGAAATACTGATAAAGATAAAGGAAAGGCACAATGTACAGACATCAAATGTTGCACATGAATAACAGAGCATCGTGTGCCGCCCCAAGCCCGATATTCACTGTGGTATTTGGAATTGGAAAATCATAACTTATTACTTAATGTATGATAAGACTGAATGTATCAAATTACTTTAATATGTTTGGCCTTTGACGCCTCCCCGTATATTTATATATTTATATACATATATATTTAGGTTTTCAATCAAGCTTTTCCATTAGGATGCCTTTAATTTCTAAATTCATCCAAATTAACTTCAAAGCTGTCCATATCAAATCCATAATGTGGCGGGCAAACCCCTGCTGGCTGGTAAATAAAGCATGTGTTCCCTGCCAGCAACCAGCCTCAGTGAGCTGTCAGTCAGTTGTCGTGGGTTTGAAGCGGAGTCTGTGAAGTCGAACACTCTCTAGTTCTGTCAGTCAGCAAGCACTGTGGGTTTTGCACGTGTGTGTGTGTGTGTGTGTGTCCGTGTGCGTCGGTGTGTGTATGACGGCAAGCTGTTTTAGGCTGAACACACTCTTACGGAGAGACAAGTAGGGGGTGCTGACGTGTCTTCCAGATGGAGGCGTCACAGGGTCAGAGTTCGCGTCAGTTTGCGGTGTTCTGATGAAGGCTGGCGTGTCTTGTGGTGACAAGACTGCCGTGTGATTGGGCCGCCAGTGAGAGGCAGGCGGGAGGGGGGGCGCGCCGGAGCCCCGCTCACGCTGGAGCCCAGCAAACTCCGCAGGCACTTTACATTAATGAACTTGTCACTTGTCCCTGACGATATTTTAATGAAGATGTTTTTTGATGTGTGAGGTAATTTTTTTCCCTTATTAATGTGGTCATGATGTTGTGACCGTTATTGTTATTGAGTTTTAATCCATTTTCTTAGCTGTCAGACGGGAAAATACTCCGCTCACCTTGAGGGTCGTCGGCAGGACAGGTTCACACTCAATTATGCGAGCAATCTATCTCTTTTCTTTTGCTTACACACACACACACACACACACACACACACACACAGTGGCCCTTGGCATACTATACATCACCTACAAACCACAACAGAATTATTTGCCGTAACCACAAGCTTCCAATACTGTCGACTGAGCAGACATGTTGAAAAAAAATGCGCCAATGTGAAAATATATTTTTTCTTATGTTTAGTTATTGAAATGATGTTTATACACACAACTAAAAGCTGCTTTTAACCTACAAATGAGACTACAGAGAGCGTTTTAGCTGGTGCATGAATGCACGTTTTGGATTTTGAATAAGCTTTGCTCTGGAATTTCAGCGTAGTGAACATTTCAACCACCCGAACAAACTCTTTTCCAAAGGTCTGGGAATAAACGAGGTTCCACCATATATCCCCACCGCAGATTGTCACCACATCTGTTGCATGAAGCAGTCACTTCCATGTTTGGTACTCAAGGGGATGGTAGAGAGAGAAAAAGGTCTCCAATTAGTCTATGATCCTGTGAAAATCTTTTCCATTTGACTGGGAATGGTCTGCCACTTGGCCTTTCCAGCTGCTTTACCCCAGTTTCTGCTATGAGAGAGATGATAGTGAGATTACCAGGCAATGACAGCTGCCTGCTAGAGACTGCACCAGAATGTCAATAAGCAGACGAGTGATGGTGAGGGAGGGAGGGAGAGAGAGAGAGTTAGGAAGAGACAAACAGAGACAGAGAGAGGGAAAGACCACTACCACTTGAGGAAAATGTGGCACACGGTGCAGTAATTTGCATTTAACTGAAGGCAACCAATAATTTCTTCCCCTCTCTTCCTCCAGCTTGGAGACACTGGCATGTACACCTGCATTGCCTCCACTCCCAGTGGTGAGGCCTCATGGAAAGCTTACCTGGAGGTCCAAGGTAAGCCTAAGAGACAATGTCTGCTGGCTGCGTTCTCTGATTCTGCGTAGTAAAATGAGTCGGAAATTAAATTCACTCTTGTAATTGCTTTTCTGTCACAATCTTGGCTGAGCGTAATTTTATGTATGTGTGTAAATGAAGGGTTTCATATCTATTTTGTAAAAAAAAAAAAATGTTATTTGATGTCTGAGAAACAGATTATTATAATCTGGAATTATTATATGACATTATTAAATCATGTTACTAGAACATCCCCCACGCCTATCCACTTTATTTTAATATCAGTGTCATTTTCATGTCATTTAAAAAAAATAGGTGTCACAGTTTTCAATTTGCAGTTATGATTTTGTATTATGATTCTTACAAATGCAAAATTTGGTCCACATGTGTGAAAGAACAAAGCAAAAAGTGAGAGAAATAAAATGAAGGATGAAGATGTTTATACCTTTAGTCATTCAATTCTCACCTCTTTCCTTCCCTCTCTCTATTCCATGTGTAGAATTCGGCGTCCCGGTACAGCCAATCAGACCTACTGACCCAAACCTGATCCCCAGCGCTCCCTCCAAACCTGAGGTCACTGATGTCACCCGGACCTCTGTCACCCTCTCCTGGAAGCCTAACCTTAATGCTGGAGCTACGCCCACCTCCTACATCGTAGAGGCCTTCAGGTAAAACTAACCAACTCGGCCACACACAACCTCATGAATACGTGACCTCATTAAAACCTTTTGACCTTATCTCTGTCTGCTGTGTGTCCACAGTCATGCGTCAGGGAGCAGCTGGCAGACCCTGGCAGAGCATGTGAAGACTGAGTCATACGTACTGAAGGGCTTGAAGCCCAGTGCAGTCTACCTCTTCCTAGTACGGGCAGCCAACGCCTATGGGCTGAGTGATCCCAGTCCTATCACTGATGCTGTGAAAACACAAGGTAGGGACCCTCTTTCCACTTGTATCAATCTAATATATACACTACCAGTCAAAAGTTTGGACACACCTGATTGAATCTACTATGTTTTTCATTATCTTAAAGCCATTTTGATCTAAAGGCTTATGCTTAAATGCTTGAAATTTGTTTCTTAGACAAATAGAAATAGTGAAGATGATGCCTATGTATTCTTTCCAAAGCCTTTCCATCAAGACAAAGGGTGGCTGCTTTAAAGAATCTAAAATATAAGATAGTTTTGATTTGTTTAACACTTTTTTGGTCACTGCGTAATTCCATTTGTATTATTTCATAGTTTTGATGTCATTACTGTTATTCTAAAATGTGGAAATAGTAAAAATAAAGAAAAATGTGGTGTGTCCAAACTGTCAAATATTTTTTTTTCTTGTAGTATCAGGTGAGGTTATTCATTTTTGATGTATTTGTGTGTGTGTGTGTGTACAGATATCCCCCCCACCAGTCAGGGTGTGGACCACCGTCAGATCCAGAGGGAGTTGGGAGAAGTGCTCATCCACCTGCACAACCCCACCATTCTCTCCTCCTCCTCTGTCAGGGTGCAGTGGACGGTGAGTGTCTTTCTCTCCAAAAACTCCCGATCAGCTATGACTTTTCATACCACATGTGCAGCCAGCCATGGATTGTCATCTGGATAATTTGTATAGCTGGTCTCTAAAGCACCAAGGGTAGTTCTGGAGCGTTCTGTGCCTATGGTCAATTTGTCTGGCCACTCAGCAGAGCTAATGCGCTAACGTCCTAGCGCCCTACAGAGGAAGGACACTGCGGAGAGAGCAGCCTGGAACACAGTCCAAGTGTTCTAAGTGTCCATCTGGCGTGGGCCAGAACCGGTCGTCTGGCCGGAGACCAACTGACTCCATCCTTGCCCACAGCGGGCCACTCACAGCCACCCAAACCCAGACTACAGAGCCCAGCCTTCTGCCATAACGCCATGCAGTGCTGCATAGTACTGTGTGGCGTGCCAGTCTGTGCCCTCTCAGATTGAAAACACTTGACGGCTGTTAAAATAATACAAGTGAGAAGGAAGAGGCGGCCAACTCATGCTCTTAAGTGGAAATGGCTTGCAGATGTAAAAGCGGATAGGTGGAGGAGGAAGAAGAGTGGAGACGGAGAGAACTGGAGAAAGGTTAAATGGAGCTAACGTGTTCGGACTTTGATGGTGCATGCTGAATATGCAACACTGTGGTCCACCTGCAGATCAACTGGCTAACCGTCCTTCTATTTAGAATATGACAAAATAAAACTACAGATTCTAGCTCTCCACTTACACAGTAGATATTTGACTATAAGATGGCCCCAGTTAGAGCCTCAGAGTTTAACCCAATCCCTCCTTCCCCTTTTGACATAAGGCCACCCCTACATTCCCAGGTATAATGAAGTGCCATAGTGAGTGATGAATGGGACCGGGGAAATGTGAAAAGGATACTGACATGCCAGGACTGATTTAAAACACCACTGCCCAGTTACCCTGTCTCACTGGAATGTTACAGAAAAATTCAGGACTTTTTCATGAGTAACAACAAAAGCGCTGTGCATTGTATTTCCACGCCATGGTTTCCTTGTTTTTCTAGGGTATAAATGTGGAGTTTCTTGGTTTTACATTTGCCTTTGTGTGGTGGTAAATGGTTGCACAGTTTTCAGGCTAATGAAGACCACCTGAGCCGGCAGCATATTTTACAGGGGAGGGATAAAGAAAATCACTAAAATCTTTACAAGCCAGAGCTGCCTGCCTTCCACAGGGACTGGTAAGGATATTAGCATACTGGTTAGCGGTTATCCTTCGCTCCAACCATGCTGGATCATACTGCAACATTAATTATTTCTAGATAAAACCAACCAACAAATGCCTACCAACCATCCCCTTTTTATTAAGATAAATCAGACGCGTTTGACTTACCATTTCACTTCTCATATTCTCATGTTCTGGTATTCTCACTATAATGTGGCTCAGGATAAAGGTCCCCTCTACCCCCCTCCTCCTTGACTCCAGCAGCCAGTCAGTACACTAGAGAGCAGGACAGGATGAGACAGGCTGTTCTGGGAGCCCTGGCCCTATTTAACCAGCTCCAGACTTAGAGGAACCTCTGGCCGATGACCTCATACTGCGGTTTGCACAAATCGCTGCTGCTCCAAATGGCGCATAGACAGACAGATGAAGAGGAAGATGGAGATGTGGATGGATAAACAGAGGAGCGATGTGATGAGTTAGCACCCCATTCCAGCCAGGGCACGCTCTATCAGTCACACTGCTCCGTGGCTGTCTATTGATGCTATATTCCAATACACTACTGTAAGAGTTTCCACTGTAAACTACGGAGCACCTAATCGAGTCAAGCTGACCCTATCTTTTTCCGTGTTCCCATGCCATCCACTAGGTGGAGCAGCAGTCTCAGTACATCCAGGGCTACAAGGTGATGTACCGGCCTTCCCCGGAGGGGCTGCAGAGGAGCGAATGGGCCGTGTTCGAGGTGCGCACCCCCGGGGAGGACAGCGCTGTGGTGCCGCAGCTCCGGAAGGGAGTCACATACGAGTTCAAAGTCCACCCCTTCTTCAATGAATTCCAGGGAACAGACAGTGATGTCAAAATTGGGAAGACGCTGGAGGAAGGTGGGAGGGATTTGTCTTTGTAGTGTGCATGTGTGTGTGTGTGTGTGTATGTGTGCATGAGTACTTGCATGTGTACTTGCATGTATGTGCGTGTTTTCATGTTTACACAATTTTATATGCACAGCTTGCATGTGTGTGAGAGCATACAACAGCTGTTCGCAGCAGGCACGGAGAGGGCAGGATTATACTATGTTAAAATGTGGTGTATTCAAGCATGCTAGGGTGGATGCTCAGGCCTTTGAAAGCCCCATGGAAACCCATATACAACACTCCAATGAGTGCTGTACTAATTTTTCGCAGGGTGTGGTTGTGGGAGTCTCATGAGGTTTGGTCAAAACCCAACTCCTAATTTTAATCTGTAGTCAACAGTTTTGTGGAATTTAAGAGAATGTGACTAGAGAGTGTTTACTAGAGAGTGTTTACTAGTGTGTGTGTGTTGTGTGTGTGGGAGTGTTTTGAGCTCTTTTTGCTGCATTCTGCTTTGTTCCCAATTTTGTTGATAATTGTTTTCTGGGCTCCAAACATGATGCTTGTTCTCCCATGAGCGGAAAAATGCCTGCTTTCATTACACTCAATCAGCCTGCGATTAAGACGTTTATGTTGTGTTCATAATTAATTCACTTTAATTACCGTAGGACTCATCAGGGTGGCATTCACACACCACCATACACCCTATCGTCATAACTCCCACTCTATTTTGAGTAAATAGTGATTTCCCTTTATTTACCCTCAGAAACGCTTACATTGAGCACGGACTATTTTCTGATAAAAGCATCCTAATTTTGATTATCATTCCTTTGTTCTCACCTCCGCCTCAGTCTCACTGGGAGATAAAAGAGCCATTCTGACAGCTGAATGGGATGAGAGAAGACGGGGGAGACTTCATGCAGTTATGAAAAAAATACTGTATATTGTATGAAGGTGTTTTTTTATCTTTTGTCTACCCCCCCCCCCCCTCCAGCCCCCAGCGCCCCTCCTCGTGAGGTTACAGTGGCGGAGAGCGGGGACAATGGGACCGCCATCGTGGTCTCCTGGCAACCCCCTCCAGAAGAGGAGCAGAATGGGGTGGTCCAGGAGTACAAGGTAAAAAATCAGCCAGCAGCCACCTCGGGTCTGAGCACGTGGGACTCTTACTGTAGAGAGACACAAAGGAGACAACAAACACGGAGATAGACGCAACAGGGATGCAGGCGCTGTAGCGATAACAGAGAAACAGACAATGCGCAGACACGGCGAGGTAATGAATTCCTGGTTGAGTCACACCTTTGTAGGCTCATCAGTTCTCCTCCTCTGTGCGCTGACAGAGGCTCAGGGAAGGGGGGGGAGACAATGAGACGAGCGGGGCAGCTGGTGGAAATTGTTGTGAAACAGTGCCATCTGGTGGAGAGGGCAGACGCACACATCTTGTGGTGATTTACATTAAAAATGCACAGCAGTAAAGGGTTTCTGTGCTAGTTACTAGTGGGTTACTTTATTCCACTGATGGTAGCTTAGGTGATGATTACAGATGAAATAGCATTACAGGTATAGTTGAGATCAAGTGGTTGGTCATGCATGACAGATATGTTTCACGTGGAAACTGTAATTACTTGAACATGAGTAACATTCATCTTTACACAATAATTAAGGGGTCGTAATTCAGTGGTCTAAGGCATGTACCATGTAAACGCGATGTCCAGGGTTCGAATCCAGCCTGGGACCTTTGTCGCATGTCATCCCAATCTTTCCTGTCTGTCTCTACTTTCATCTGTGGAATAAAGGCAAAAATGCCAAAAAAAATTAATCTTCAAAAAAATAAGAATTGAGCATTTAAAGAGCAAGAACTATACAAAACTTGAATAAAGACATGAGCAATTAATAGAGGCATTCAAGTTAGAGGCAGTCAAGTAGAGGACAACAAGCTGAACAAGAATGAATGAACAAGGACAAAAGAGTGAAAAATGCAGATCTCTGTTATTATAATTCCAGTCATTTCTGAGGTCTGGGCTATGCTAATGCATCCTTCAACCTATAGCACCTCTCTCTAAGCCCTCTGTTCCTCTGCCTCAGTTGATAACGTATGCTCTTTGTGTAGTGACCTCACTTTGGGCAGCACTCTCCTCCTCTCAGCACTCATACATTATGCCGTGGAAGTCCTGCCATTTTAATTGGAAAGCCTTTTTTTTGTCACAGCGAATATAGGTTAGTGGTGGAGGGGGAGATGCGGCACAGTCAGTTAAAAAGTTAAGCTACTGTTAATTTTCCAGGTAAATGTTTTCTGGCGATAGGGTTTAGAGTAATTTCATGGTTGTTAAGTCCAGCTCGAGAGCGTTCCTCGCTCATTACTGCGCCTGCTCCCTAGCGGCGCTTCCTCCTCACCGCAATTCAAAGATCCACACAAACTTTCAGGGCTTTGTAGCGCCACCACACACGTACACACACACACACGCACATGTATACACACGCCCAAGGAAGTGTGTATGTTAACCTAGTTAACTGGTGGGAGGTGGTGGGGGGTAAAGAAAGCAGAATGTCACAGGTTCAGGATGTGGAGGTCTGCAGGCCGCATGCTGAGCTGAATGTATGCGGCTCTTTGTGAAGCTGGTTTGAGTTAGCCTGGGAGACCAGACCGCTCTCCTTCCTGGGAGTGACAGCACCTAGCTCCCGCTGTAATTGGGTTATGGAGGTGATTACTGATCCCCATTTGTTTTTCATGGGCTTAAGGCTACACTCCGACATGTTATGGCTACCCCAGCTAATACTGACTCTGTGTTGAGCACAGCCTGTAAAACATAAAGCTATGTTTTAAAATGTTTTCCTACCGAGGCGACCTGAGAGATGTAACGCAATACCTACGGTGCGCTGAAATCTGAAATAGCAGCACCAACCAATTGTCAGGACAAACATTAGTGGTAGCTACCAAACTAAATGTTGTCACGAAGCCTTCATAACACAACCATAATCTCCTCTCCACTGTTTCTCTGTTGTGGCAGATCTGGTGCTTGGGGAATGAGAGCAGGTACCATATTAACCGCACAGTGGACGGCTCAACCTTTTCCGTGCTGATCCCCAGTCTGGCCCCGGGGATCCGCTACAGTGTGGAGGTAGCAGCCAGCACCGGGGCGGGTCCAGGGGTGAAGAGCGACGTCACCACCTTCCAGCTCGGTGAGTAGAGACAACCTTTGAATTCCCTCCATATTTGTATCACAGGAAGCCACATTATAATTTCATTTAGCCTCAGGTGGATGGATTTGCTCTATGGCAATCAATGCACTATACAACCCAAGCCTAATCATCTGACAAATAATTATGGCATTACTGCAGTTTTCATCTCGTATGAAGAGCACTTAATCCATAGGAATTTTTGCCAGGTGAACATTACATAATCAATTTCTTTGTAGCAGCGGACACTTTCAAGCCTCTGCCTGTTTCCCTTTCCATTGTCAATAGCAATGTTTAAAACTGTAATTACAATTAAATTATACCAACATCAACATGATGAGTTTGAATGACAGGCAGCTCTCACAATGTTAATCTGTCTAAAAGGATTTACCATACAGTCTGTATATCCTGAAATGGCTTTTACCTCGCTGGCAGTGTGATCAAAACGGTTGCATTAGATTCTGTTCAGCTGGCTGCCCCACCCTGTTCTGTTCTCCAGTCAAGGATGCAATGTTTTCTGCCTCAGCTCCGCTTCATACAACAAAGGCAATAAACCCGGCACTCTGGGCTTCGACATGACATGCTATTAATGCTAAGAAACGCAGTATAGGCTGCATCAGTGCTACTTGTTATAATCTTTCCCTGGTTTTTGTCTTTTCAGTCTAGACAGACAGAAATTTTGAGATATTTTGTCAGTTTTATTCCCCGAAGCTGTGAGCCAGCCTACTCGAGACAGGGATGGAAAACACATGAATAGCAGTATAAGGCAGGGAGAGAGAGAGAGCTCCATCTGGTTTTAAATGTGTGTGATTGAGTGGGCTGGGATGGGCATGAAGAAGCATCGGCTGTGACTGATACAATTTCTCTCACTTGAGGAGTTCCTGTGGCGATTGTTGCCATGTTCCAACACTGGAGTGGAACAATGTGCCTCAGGGACCAGGCGCTTCACCCAAATGCATTTGTCACACTCGGAGCTTGTATGCGTCATCCCAGCCTAGATACCTGTACAGTCCCTGTGGGCTGCTTAGTCACATTGGCATACTACGTTCCCTCGGCCATGATAGAGCCACAAATTGCACAGAGAACTGAGAAGAGACACAGATGAACGGACAGACAGCGATACAGATTGACTGACTGACTGACTGACTGACTGACTGAGGCAAAAGGCAGACACAGGGAGACGGAAGGTTAGAGGCAGAAAGCCGGTTTCTTTGGAGAAACGTTTTTTTGCCTCTGGCTGGGAGAGTCGTTAGAAAAGCCGTGGCTGCAACATGAAACACGCATGAGAAAAAGAGATGAAGACAGACAGACAGAGAGAGAGAGAGAGAGTAACATGAACATGGCGAAATTTCAGAATGGGGGGTGGGGGAAGGCAACTCGGAGCGGTCTTTCATGTATGACGCATGAGGGAGAAGCACAGAGAGAATAGACAGATGAGAAAAACAGACCGAAAGCTGGTTGTTGTGAGCGATCCTGCAGACGGTTCCTTTACAGTGCATTTCACAGCAGAAACAGCTTCGAGACATTCACACCCCAGCTATTCACAGATGTGCTTCAGTTTGCTAATTACTGTGGTGTCTGTGTTTGAGGATGATCTCATTGGATGCATTAATACGATTATGAAAGCGGCATTGCTCGGTGTTATCATGCCTCTCCGTGTTTTCCTATCCTGGTTCATCTGGCTTGTCTAGTGAACAGGCCCTATTTGAATCTCTTTTGGTTGAGACTAGCTTTTGTCTGCCCCACTGCCATTGTTGACTGGGATTTGCTATGAAAGCCTTTTGAATAATAGAGAGAAACGACTCCATCTCCACAGCCCAGCCTCACACTCACCCGCTGAGATGAAGAACCTTTTTGTGTGTCAGAAGAAAAGAGATTGTTCATATTTATGTACTCTCCTGACTCCCATTTACTTTACTTAAATATAATTTCCCCATTTCAGGCTTTTCCATTTGAGTTTTACATTTTGAAAAACATGCCTTTCCCTTTCCTCTCTCTCTCTCTCTCTCTCTCTCACCTGTTTCCCCATTTCCTAACTCTTTATTTCTTCTCATTTCGTGAGCGCCGTCCAATTCTTGCACCACTGAATCTGCCTTCACCTCCACCTCATCATTTCTTTTCATCCCTTCTAATCCTGCTCTTCCCCTTCCCGCCCCCCGTCCGCAGATGCATCCGGCCGTATGACGGAGAGCGTGGTGAACCAGGAGAACCCCCTGTCCCAGCAGATCTCGGATGTGGTCAAGCAGCCGGCCTTCATCGCGGGCATCGGAGCTGCTTGCTGGATCATCCTCATGGTCTTCAGCATCTGGCTGTACCGACACCGCAAGAAAAGGAGCGGCCTGTCCAGCAGCTACGCAGGGATACGCAAGGGTCAGTTCACGTCTGCAACAGCACGCATCTTACACTGCCAGAGCTCTACACTTGAATGTAAATTTGCTGGTTTAAAACTCGCAGGGAGGTCGCTTGGTTAAGAAAATGCAGGGCGCAATATTTGTTAGTGCAGTTCGGGGGTTTATTTCTTGCTTCAATCCAGCACCCTCTACCCTCTTCATATGAAATGCCGTCAACGTATCTCACATCTCCCCTGTCACACACACACACACACACACACAGAAGTCTTTGTAGAAGTCACTAGGTGAAGTCTCTCACTGAAAGTACTCTCCACTAGAGTACTTTCAGATGTGACGTGAACTCCCGCAGAGAGTGCTGCATGAAGATGTCTTTTATTTCTTTTTCATATTTCTGTCACACTGATTCTGCCGGGGTGTGTGAAGAGTGTTTTCAGTGAAGTACGTTTTGAGGTCCAACGGCTCCCCTTTTCAGCAGCTCCCCTCTGACTGCGCCGGGAACTCTGGGAATGTCTCGCCATAATCCTTCTTTATCGAGGACATACTGACATTTTTGCATGCTTGAAGTGCTCTTGCTGTTCTTTTAGAGCCAGTGCTTTTGATGTGGAGGAGTTAACAATTATTGAGAAGTCCTCTTAATAGCAAATACTTATATATTTTTGGAAGCCCAAGAAGAATCCCTGCCCATGTGTGTTTGGGCTGCGTTTCAACTCTCTCTTTTAGGAGTGGCCACCGGATAACCTGCACTGGGTTTGTACCTGACTTGAGTTGAAGTGACAGAGTTCATGACATGCACAACCTCTGCCCACAATAGTTAGAGTATAAAGAGAGCTATTAGGCTTTCTGTGTGAGTCTCGTTTATGTGTGGGTTGGCTTAATGTGTGGCCTTGGGCTGTGCAGCTGCTGCCTGTGAGCGCTACCTGCACCATCCCCACTCCAGGGCTCAGGTTTACTGCTGACTGCCAGGGTTAGAGGAGATCCAGCCTTCAACCTTGAGACACACACAGACAATAGGCTGGCTTAGCTGTTGCCGCTGTTGATCTGTGGCTGTCACACCGAGTATACAGGCTGAATCCCAAGTTCTGAATCCACTGCAGTCATACCGATACTGGGAGTTATGAGTCACGAGAAAGACGGAGACACCCCAGCTAAGCTTTTCCTTAATCTGTGGAAGACTTTGTGGTCTTTTTACATATACGTGTGCGGTCTATAATGGTCAAAACTGTTGTCTTTTCCATTATGGTTTAGATTAGCTTGAGCACTCTCTCAAAGACAACGATAACATTTCAAAGAATCTGATGCCAGTGTCAGGTTGAACGGTTTGTTTTCTAGTGTCAGTGTTGCTATGGGAAGAGATGATGTGCTGGCAGGCTGGGACATTTTCGTACAAAACGGATGCCTGGTACGATCAAAATAGAACAATACCCATATTCTTTTAACTGAAGTTGCTTAAAAACAGAGGGCAGTTAAAGGGAACGTGCGGCTACAGAATGGGACCTCTGAAGACTTTATGAGTACAGTAATGTTCTGTGGCCAGGGGAGAGGAGTATACTGAGTAGGCTGCTGAGGTTTACCCTCTGGTTCTATGACTCTATAGGTCGATGTTTGCTCACATAAACGCACAAAGCTCTTCAAGGGCACAGTAGGCAAATATGTTGCTCCCCCGCCTCCTCCTCCTCCTCCTCGTCCTCCTGCGCTCCCAAACCACAAGAGGCCATGGTCTTTGTTGGAACTGGTAACTAAGAATGTTTTGAGAAGAGGAGAAGAGTATAATTGCAACCACATGAAGCAACAATCTGCACTCAGGGTGAAATAGGTTGAATTGGGAGGCTGTACACAACTCATAAGTGAGTGTGTGTGTATGTGCATATATGTTAGTGTTGTCTCCAACAAATGAAATTCAAATTAAATAGTCCCTAATAAAAAAGTCCCTTAACAAAACAAAACATGTCAAATTGCTTTTTCCTCATTATTTCCCTGCCAGTGAATGCAATCATGCAAAATAACCTCTTAGTCAACCTCTAGTGCTCTAGTGTTTGTGAAAAACAACACAAATACAGTACAATACTTTGCAATACAAATTTCTGAATATTAGTGTGATGCCACAGATGTACCAAATTAACCAACTAAGAAAAGTGAAGTCTGGCATTGCAGCAACCTAATATTTACTCAAGTAAGAGGAGAGATATGCGTCTTTTGGAAGTGTGTTTTATTTTGTGACAGTTGTAACACAGTCACAGTTTCATCCAGCCTGAGACTGAAAATGTGTGACAGTCTTGTGTCAGAGTGGTAATCTGATTTATTTATTTCAATCACGTTAGCATTTCTCACAGAGTGTCTTGCATACCAAGTGTCAGTCTTTTCTCCCCTTCAAAGGCTCGCATCAAACAGATAAAAACCATCCAAGCACTCAAAACTGTTAGACTCCTTTGAGCTTCAAGGGGCGAGATACAAACATGATGAGATGATTGTGGCATTTACAGGACATTTGTTGGCTCAGGTATGAAAGGATTGTTTATAGAAATAAGAGGAAATGAAAATGTGACAACAGCAATATCTCGGTTCTCGGGTGTCTCAGTCAGATGCATTGTTAAGTTGAAGGCAGACAGCAACAATCTTAAAAAAAAACACATATCTATGGCAGTATACTGGATGACAACATACTGCAATGCTGTATCAATTATGATGCTTATTGTAGTATCACATGTTTAGTACTTCAAAGAGGCAAACAACAATATACTGAAACTAAGTACAGTTTTATGCTGGTACAGTATAGATACCCAGAGGCCACAGCAGCCGTAACAGAGGCAAACCAAATGTACTTAGGTTGAAGTTTTGCACAAGTGCTCCTTCCATGCCTAAGTGTGAGTAATTGAGCTGTGTGGGCGATGATGTGTGTGTAAGAGATAGCAACAGATATCTCCCTGGTGTGTGACCTGCTCGCAGCAGGCCTCTGACAGCCTGGGCCTGAGTTTGAACCAGCAGCTGGCTCCACACTCGCTTTCCCCAGTTGGGGTCCGGGGATGTCTGATGGGATCAAAGACTAGGGGGCAGCAAGTAGCGTGTGAATACAGCTCAAAATACACAAAATACTCAATATACTGTTTAGCGGAAGTGCAGTAAATAACTGTGTTATGCTTGTAATGAGTGTGTGTGTACTGTAACTGAAAGTCTGTGGTAATAAATGAGATAAATAACACTAGAGCTAATTCCAGAGAGTAGAAATACATCCTGTTCATGTTGGTGTACAGTAATTGAGTGTTAATTTTTCCTAATGTTATTTCTCCTTTTTCTCTCCTCCTGTCTTTGCTTCGACCGACAGTGCCATCCTTTACTTTCACACCTACAGGTAAGCGCTCAGCATCTTGTCTACAAGTGGCATCTCTTTTTATTCATTTTCCATACCTGTGAAACATTCCCTTTCATGCTCTGAACAGCCGCAGTTATAGCTAATTAGAGCTATTGACTGACTGGAGAGAAGTCAGAGAGGGACACTCAGCTGGTATCACCAAAAGGAGCCAATAATTGTCACATTTTTAGGATCTACCAAGAAAAAAAGATGTTCCACCGAATGTTTGGGTCATGTCAGAATGTAATCCTTAAAGAGGAGCACACCACACTACTAAGAAGCTCTTAAAACTGGTGGTAACTTGATCAAAGGGCTGCTGGCAACCTCAGACGGGATTTAAGAGAATGACACACCACTACTCCAACACACCAATTAGATAGGCGAGGAGGAGCGGAGCTAAGGAGGTTATCTGTGAATTGAAGTGACACAGCGTAAACAGATAAAAGAAAAGCTCTCTCTCTCTCTCTCTTTTTTTTCTCTCTCTCTCCCTCTATCTCTCGCTGTGTGTGTACGTGAGCGTTTGCATCTCTGCAGTCCACTCCTCCTTTCTCTTCTTTCTCACTCTCTCCCATGCACTTTCATCCATCTGACATTCTTTGTCCCATAGAAGTGTGTCAGAGGTGCTGGCAGGGCTTGGCGCGAGGGAGAATGTGAAACAGCGAATGGGTGAAAGGTAGTAAAAGTGAGAAAGAGAGAGAGAGAAAGAGACTTAGTGTGCGTGTTTGTGGTTGAACTGACTAATCCTGTCTGTGCAGAGGCTGTGTCTAAACTGTAAGAGCGTTGTTTTTCTCGTCCGCCTCGAGGCTTGCGATCAGGTCTAATAATTTTACTGTTGCAATCTTGTTTCATGAACTGCTGGAACTTTTTCAGGTGGAACGCATTTAGTCAGCTGGTGTTTCATTGGCTGAAGTCCTGAGTGCTTGAGGTTAGGGTTCTGTCTGTTTAAGCAGAAAATCCCCCCGCCTTGGCACCCGGTATAAAACCAGGCTGTTACAGTATATTATGCTGATTTTAATCTAGAACCAGATTGTGATTGGAAAGGCTCGACTTTGGTTTGCATTAAAGAGAGCTAATCTGAGAGCTCCTCTGGCTATCCGCAGAGGCCAAGTCCTGCAAGTTTTTTCCCTCTTCCTGTTTTGAAAGGGAGTCAGAGAACCAACACAGCTGAGGCCCTGCCACTCCCCCCCCCCCCCTCCCCCTCCCCACCTCCCCACTCCCACCTTCTCTCCTCTCAGGGAAGAGATTGTAATTAAAGTTGGAAGTTTATCTCTCCTTCACACACCGGCAGCTTAGAGCTCCTTGAAAGAGTCCAAGTTGCAGTGCACAGAGCTTCAAACACACTGAACCCATGCCAGACGACCAAAGAGCTCTGCATCTCCGTTCTTCATAAGCCTCTTACACATCCTCCCCCTGTTGCTGTGTGTGTGACTCAGCCTAAATTATGCCACACACATACACAGCCTCGTACGCACAGAAACACACACACACACACACACACACACACAAAGAGAAGCATAACTGTTATTACACACTAGGCTGCCAATTCAAAATCAAGTTAATGTTATTCTGTTTACCTTGCACTTAGTCCCTGGCTGATGATGATGACGATGATGATGATGATGATGATGATAATGATAGTGGCAGTAATGATTAAATCATATTGGAAACTCATTATTGTGCTAATGTGTTCCTTTTCTACAGTGGCATATCAGAGAGGTGGAGAAGCTGTAAGCAGTGCTGGGAGGTAAGGAATTTATTAATTGTTTGTAGATATATGAGTTTGTATCGTGATATTTCAAATATTAAAGACATTTAGAGGAACTGGGTGATGATTGGAACTGAATCAAGTTTAGGAGCACAAATAAAATAGGGTGTTAAATCTCCTGAATAGTTGAGGATGGGTAAGTGTACTTTTGCCAAAGGAACACTAGGGGGAGTGCTGTGACTTCCTAAATCAGCGTAGAGCAGAGGAGGGGTAAGGAGGCGCATTAAGTATGTTATGATACTAACAGGAACAAAGCACCTTCTAGTCTGCCAACCGCCCATCCTCATCCCAAATGGAGGAAAGCCACATCTAACCACAAGGCTGTGCCATAGCGTCACCATAAAACATGAATGGAGATACATGCATAGCAGTGATAGCTTTTATGTGTTGTGGAATGGCGCATTCTACAGAAAGAGTGAGAATGTACAGAGAGAGGCTTGGCAAAGACTGCATGAACTTGCTCAACACCCACATTTGTTTATCCATAGGATGATGTTTGGCATGTTTTCATACAGTTGGAAAATACAAATGGAAATTGAGTACTCAGGCAAATAGAGGCAATATGTATTCATGTGTTGCCCTCGCTTTACTCACAGGGTAGAGAATGCACATCACAGTATGTGCGTATGTGTTTATGGGTAGTTAGCGTCGAGCCACCAGTGGTGAATCTATACAGCCATCGTATTATCCAATTCTGTGATTGAATCCCATACGCAGCATGGCTATGTCGGCTCTGCACAAAGACAATGGCCATTCAATATCAACACGCAACTGCCTGGGTGATTGAAGGGCTATTGTGAGATTGTATTTGGCTGTACAAGACAAATGTGTTCATTACTAAAAATGAATCCAACAACTGAGTCAATTGAATGGGAATAGGGAAAAGAGAGAAAATGTAATTCAATGCTAATTTAGTGTTGGAATATGCAAACTGGGAGTCATTCTGTGGAGATTTGAATACTGAAACAATATATGGCTCTGGTAGAGTAGCCTGCGGGCTCTTTGTATGGTAGATTGATTCATTTCTTGAGAAATGGGAGGCTATTTAGTCTCAGCTCTTCAAACATCCAATGTTTGGCCTGAGGTCAGATTGTAGAATCCTGTTGAACAAGTGATCTTGTAGTGTTGGGATTAAAAGCAAAAGAAATAGCTGCAGTAAGGAGTCAGACATGGACACAATAGAGATGGATAGCCAGACGATCATGTGAAGGACTGGTATCCATTACCCCCATGGCTTTCTCTTCTGTTGCTTGAGTTTCACTTCTTTCCCTCTGTGTAGCTACAAAACTTTTAATATGATAGAGATGTTCTGTGACACCATGGAATCTACTGGGGGAACATTCGTGGTTCACTGGCTGTTGAGGACGTGCATTTCGTAACATTGGGAGTGAATTCTATCTGGCTGTCTAATCCAAGCGGATCGCTAATGCTCACGAGGGCTCAGGGAAAGTGTCATCGGCTGTGGGCAAGTCAAGCGCACACAATCTATTTAGCTGGGCTTCTCTCTAATGTGCACCCTGGGCCAATGGAGGAAAGGGGGGGTGGTGGGAAGGAACAAGAGAAGAAGTCGGGAAAGGCAATATTTATATATAGGCAAAAAGTACTGGAGCAGGAATCCTAGTTTTCCTATTCTTAGCCCTGCTGAATAGATAGACTGGGTAGATAAACAGAGCACAAACTCAACCCTAGTCTTCTCTTTCACATGTGTTCTATATTTTGTTACTGTAGGCGTTTCAGTTCACTGAATCCAATGTCATTGTTGTGTTGGCCCGGTCCCGTGCTATTGTTAACCATTTGGTCCCATTCGCTGCAGGCCTGGTTTGCTGAACATTGGGGAATCTGCCACTCAGCCCTGGCTGGCTGACACGTGGCCCAACTCCTGCTCCAACCACAACGACTGCAGCATCAACTGCTGCACTGCAGGCAATGGCAACAGTGACAGCAACCTGGCAACGTACAGCCGCCCAGGTAAGTGCCGTAGACCCTGCCAGACTCGGGCAACACACCTCATCAGCACACCCCCCAGCTGCACTGATGCAGTCCTCGACAAAATACTCCCCGCAACTGTAGAGATAAGAATCACAGAGACTAGCGGATCTGCAGTGCAAAAGGAAGTAAAATCTGATATCTGGGTTAGCTCCCCGGAGAGTTGTTCTGTGTATCTCTCTTTTCTTCAGGTCTCCACAAGAAAAACCTGGAGAAATATTAGGATTAAGAGTGCCTGTGTGCTTGTGTGTTTGATTTATTTGAGGTTAAAGTGGAGCTGTTTTAGGCAGGAAATAAAAGGAGCGCACTGGAAGGGGCTTATGGCTTTACTCTGTTGCTAATCGAATTGCTCTGCTGATTTCCATACTGTTGTTATAGCCGGTAATGTAATTTCCCCTAAGTGCTCAGTTATTTAAGAAATGTGGAGCGGGCGTAGAGGTCAAGGCTGGACTGCAGACGGTGGCCAGAACCAGAGAAAGAGATGGAGCGAGAGAGAGAGAGAGAGAGAGAGAGAGAGGGAGAATGATGGAGGGAGAAAGGTGCACCTGGAAGAGCAGATGGAAGGGGGAGGAAAAGAGTGATGAAGAATAAATTGTATATGCTGAAGCATACACTGAAATGTGTAGGGAGAGGGAGAGAGCGTGAGTGGGGGTAAAGTAAAGGAATAGGGGGAGAGATGGACAGTAACAGAGGGAGAGAGAGTTATGGTACACCACCAGGTGGCCTTTTAGTTTAGTCAGCACTACTGCAGCTTTCACTAACAAAAGGGAGCAAAATCTTCGGAAACGTGTACGCCTGCGCACATACGCTAATGCACACACACACACACACACACACACACACACACACACACACAGAATGGTGACCTATCTGGAAATAGAAGAGAGCAAAGCTGGCAGCAAAACTCTTGATACAGATTGGATGACACAGGACTTAAGGTTATTAATTTTTACCCGTGACCCTAATTTTAAACAGCCTCATCCTCGGAAACTTGGACTACATTGATATGCTTTATGTGCAAAATCCTGCACGTTGGGACTATGCCTTTGAGGGCAGCCCATAATTTCTATCCAGCTGTTCTGCCTAATATCCATCCAGCCATTCACTAGTTTCTCACTCCAAACCTTTCCCAATGAGGCTTAATAATTCATGCTGTAGACTTAAGCCAATGAGTTTTGTACATCATTTGGTTAAACATCTTACCCAGGGTCGAAAAGACATTGTGAAATCCAGGTGTAGGCTATTTGTCAAACCAAACCCATCACCATCAGGATAGGGAAAACCCTAATCTGACTTCTGAGTTTGAAGTGTTTAACCTTAACACGGTGTGAGTTGTATGAGAGGGAATAACATGCTACAGGCAGCCCTCACTCATCGCATGACACCCCCGTTGTATGACACTAAGGAGCTTGCCAGGCGCATGCTTTGTGTGCGTGCCAAACCTAAACTCTGTGAACATTAAGAGGATCACTGACTAGGTGACAGAGCAAAGAAATAGGAGTTAATGTCCCTTTATCTCAGCCATAGGGGCCCTTTCACACATCAACCTTTGAAGTGTTGAGCTATTCCGCGCTGCAGAAATGTGAGGCGGGTGGCACGAGCAATGTGCACCTATGGCTGTCCTTGGTATTTACCGCAAGGCTGGCTCTCAGATCTGCTGGAGGATTTGAATATTTTATGAGCCAGGGAAAATTGGATCTGTCAGTGGAGCTGTGCTTTTACTGCGCGCCTCATTCCAGGTCTTTGATACAGACATGTCTCTCTGTCCCTCTCAATGAGCAAAGCCGCCCCCACCGTCAGATGGAAAAGAACAGAGATGACACCCACGTTGAGTCACGGGTGAGACTAAGAAGAGACTGAGATAGAAAGGCAGAGCAGAAAGGTGTAATACCGACCGTGTCACTCACCTAAAGCAGATCATCATTTGGCAAACAAAACGGAGAGTTTGAACTGAAATAGACGTGTCTATCTGAGAGTCACCTTTCAAAAGCTAGAAATGAATATGTAAATTGTTTCTCAATTTGCAACACTCGCTTTCCTCTAGTAACTTCTGTCAGTGCTGCATCTGATGATCCCCTGTTGTTTCAAACTATACACCCTCCTGGCACACTGCTACTAAGATGATCAGCAGTAAAAGCCAGGCAAGATTGACTAAATACCCTCCCCATGTTCTCCAGCCGACTGCATCGCCAATTATAACAACCAGATGGAAAACAAGCAGACCAACCTAATGGTGCCAGAGTCAGGAGTCTATGGAGACGTAGACTTGTCCAACAAGATCAATGAGATGAAGACCTTCAACAGCCCCAACCTGAAAGACGGGCGCTTTGTGGGGCCGGGGGGCCAGCCTACACCTTACGCCACCACCCAGCTCATCCAGTCCTCCATCATGGGCAACAACATGAACACAGACAGAGGAACCGGAGGGAGCGGAGGAGGAGGAGGAGGAGGAGGAGGAGGAGTCGGGGGTGGAGGGGAGGTGAATGAGAAACATTGCTGGAAGCCCCCCCCAACCCAGCAGCAGAAACAACAGGACTTGGGCTCCCAGCTCCAGTACAACATCATGGAGCAAAACAAGCTGAACAAGGGTGAGTGTGCGGAATCCCCAGCAGCCATGGTTAAAGGGGTCAACTCAAAGCCATGATCTTCCTCCACTTGATTTTTCCCTCCGCCCTCTCCTCTCCCGGCTCTTTCAGCCTCACTGTGGAAGCCTTTAGAAGAATTTCATGTTCATATTTTCCTTGGTTCTGTCTTGCTCCCTTTCAGTCCTATCAATATCAACATCATCACTCTTTCTTTCTGCCCATCTTTGTCTGTATGGCATTCATGTAACCCCTCGTCACCTTCTATGCAATCACATAATAATCTCTGCCTGGACTAAACTGTGGGCCAGGCCTGAATTTCTATCTCTGTACAGAATCTGGGTTGTCTTTCTGTGATGAAGACAGGTGTGAGGGTTTATCTCTGGTGTCAGATTTCTCAAGGAAAGACAAAGATAACTGGTGGCTCTTAGATGCTTTGATTGAAACTATCATCACCTTGTTTCGCCTGCAGAAAGGAACCACATCTGGTGTGATAGTTTTGAGATTTATGTGCAGATATTGCATGTTTTATCACTAGTACTCACCCGCAAATGACTAAGCATGAACTGCATGTGTGTTGCCTTCAATAACATTCTACACTGTGTTTGGTGTGCAATTTCAATGTATAGTTTCACATAGCCAATGTGAAGTATTTTTACATGGCTAAGAACAGAGATTTCTGCATTCTCCGTTCTCCTTCATCTCCCTCTCCATTACAAACTACAAAGTGGATGCTTTGCTTTGCTGGAGAGATATCCGCCCAGGGCCGTACTAACCATACACTCCATTCTCCCCACCATCAGACCGCTACAGAGGAGGTGACAGCCCAATGCCGGCCACCATCCCCTACAACCAGGCCCATGAGAGCCACACTGGGGGCTCCTACAACAGTTCTGACCGCGGCAGCAGTAGCACCTCCGGTAAGGGGGGTGGGGCAAAAAGGACAAGGCTGGTCGGGGGGGGGAAGGGCAATCAGATATCTCACATATCCAAAGACTCGCTCTCTTTTAAAGTTGTTTGGAGTTTTATTGTTGAGTTGAGGTATTTTTACTCGTTTTTTATTTAATTGCCTAAGTGTTTTTCCAGCTTATTATTGTTGTGAACCACGTAATCACATTCACCCCCCAAGCTCCATTTGAAAATCCCAGTTTTCCTCTAAAGCAATAAATCACTTTGAGACGCTAATAATGCATGATGCTTTAAAATGGTAATTTGATTAATTTCCATGTCAGCCTATCTTGAAGAGAAATTGAAAAGGAGATGCCTTCAGAGAGTGGAAAATTGCTAAATAAAAAGAGATGAGGAAAGCAACAACAATGCCTCCACACAAAGGCATGAGATCCATGCCAGGCATTTGCTTGTCCCATTGTTTTGTGGGTGCAATGTCATCCAAGGGATGTTTAAAGTAAATTTGATAAAGGGATCTTTTTTGTTTTCTCCCTTACTTCATATCATTTTTTTTCTTTTGTGTTCAACTGCTTTCTGGCTATTTTATGTGTCTGTTCGTCCTTGCTTAGTTTGTGGTGCATCCATTAATTGGCTTTACTTTAATTCTAGTATAGAGCAGCTTAATTTCATCATAGCCTCAGTGTCTGTCTATGGACAAGGACAAATGATAACACATTGCAGACGGCATGCAACACTGCCACCTTAATGCCATGTATCCATTCTGATATTGCATTTGAAGTTCAAGCCATTAAAGAGAAGCCTTTAGTGCTCCCAACACCTCACAGCTCATTGGCTCGCAAGTCTAATGCTTTGGTATTAATTGGCCCCTTTTCTACTATTTTCTACCTAACCTTTCTCTTGGCTGTTGAAAAATTGCTGTGTTTTTGATAATATCTCCCATTAATTACAAACTGAGAGGTATGTGTGCACATTTTGCAGTGACTACATAAAGTGTGTGTGTGTGTGTGTGTGGGGGGGGGGGGGGGTTGCATTAGCCTTAGCACTCTCGTGTAAAATGACCATTTCTTTATCCATGTCAATCTTTAGCCAAAATAAGGCTTGTTAATACATTTTATCTGCTGTCAATTCTTTCTTTATTTTTTTGCCTTGCAATTTCATGGACATTAATAATGGAGGTGTTTTTCACAGACAGAGAGAATATAGGAGTAATGAGGGGTGGGCATGTGTGCGTGGGTGTCTTGTGACTGAAGGAGTTCTTTTTTTCATTTTTTGAGCAGGGAGTCAGGGTCAGAAGAAGGGAGTGCGCACCCCCAAACTACCCAAACAGAGCACAATGAATTGGGCTGACCTGCTGCCCCCTCCCCCTGCAAACCCACCCCCATGTCGGAACACAGAGGAGTACTCTCTATCGATGGATGAAAGGTGGGACATGTCTGCACAGACACATACAGACACAAAGACACAGACAATCAGACAGGCACACACATGCACACACACACACACACGCTGCATTTGAATACTATTTCATTCTTCCTGCCATTTTTCCCGTGTCTTTCACTCATTGCAAGTATTTGCCCTAAGGGTTTTTCTATGTATTAATGCTAGGTATGTGTCAAACCTTGATAGAAGGACGGCATGAATATTTAGTGCATGTTTTCCTGGTTTCAGTATATAAAAACATTCATGTTTTCAGCGAGTGATATGAAGGTAACGAGGCTTGTTTCTCTGTGTTGACAGCTATGACCCAGACATGCAGTGCCCCATGCCCCCCTCCCGCATGTACCTGCAGCCCGATGAGCTGGAGGAGGAAGAGGAGATGGAGAGGGGGCCCACTCCCCCCGTCCGAGGGGCGGCCTCGTCCCCCGCTGCCGTGTCTTACAGCCACCAGTCCACGGCCACCCTCACCCCCTCACCCCAGGAGGAGATGCAGCCCATGCTCCAGGACACAGCCGACTGCCACGAACGCAGGTACACACACATGACGTCACATGGTCTACTAAGAGTTTTATCAGCCTATGTTAAGATGTTAAGGAAATGCATCTCCTCTGTAACCTCCTGCAAAAATGGTCTGCAAAGCATATAAATAGTCAGTGAATCTTAAAAGCCTTTTATGCATAATATATACACTACCAGTCAAAAGTTTGGACACACACATTTTTCCTTTTTTCACATTTTAGAATAATAGTAAAGACATCAAAACTATGAAATAACACAAATGGAATTATGCAGCGACCAAAAAAGTGTTAAACAAATCAAAACTATCTCATATTTTAGAGTAGCCGCCCTTTGCCTTGAAAGGCAAAGGCTTTGGAAAGAAATTCTCACATAGTCATCAACTTCACAAAACTCACTATTTGTCTAAGAAACAAATTTCAAGCATTTAAACATAAGCATTTAGATCAAAATGGCTTTAAGATAATGAAAAACATAGTACATTCAATCAGGTGTGTCCAAACTTTTGACTGGTAGTGTATATATAAAATATTCTGGGATTGATGGGATTCTGATGCCGTGTGTTTTCACTTTTTTGCAGACGCCATGCTGTGAGCCCCCCACCCCCTCAGAGGCCCCTCTCTCCCTCACACACGTACGGCTACATCTCCAGCCCGTTGGCCCTGGACACCGACGGCATGGAGGAGGAGGAAGAGGAGATGTTGGAGGAAGAGGAGGAGGAAGGCGACGAGACAGACGCAGAGGTGGCCAAGATGCACCACCACCACCACCACCACACCCACCCCCACCCGCACCCTCACCACCCCCAGATGCATCCGCGGAGGTTGCTGCTGCGGGGGCTCGAGCAGACGCCCGCGTCCAGCGTGGGCGACCTGGAGAGCTCCGTGACCGGATCCATGATCAACGGATGGGGCTCGGCCTCCGAGGAGGACAACGTCTCGTCGGGGAGGTCCAGCGCCGTCAGCTCCTCGGACGGATCCTTCTTCACAGATGCCGACTTTGCCCAAGCGGTTGCCGCGGCCGCAGAGTATACAGGCCTCAAGATGGCCAAGTATCCCAACACGCAGGGCCCGGAAATGGGAGGAGCTTCAGGTAAGGTTTATATTGGCTAAAGAGGACCACATCCACAAGAAATGGCACTGCATACGGTCTGTTCAAGCATTTTGAGGATTGGAATAATCAGAGTTCCCCTTCTTTTTTTGTTCTTCTCAGCACGAAAATACCAAATGACCCCGTCGGGCCACCGTCCCGGCAGCCCGGTGTCTACAGACAGCAACATGAGTATGGCAGCCGTACAGAGGAGGCCTCCTAAAAAGCAGAAACAGCATCCTACAGCCCACCCAGTGAACCAGCGACGTGAAGCCTACAACGAAGGTACACTTATTATTACTACACTACAGTACGTTTAAAAAAATACAATCAAAAGGTAAAATACATTAAAATACACTTTGCTATGTCAACTCCAAACAAATTCTGAAAAAACAACACACTAGCAGGATATACACATGTCCCTTGCTTGTAGATTCCTCCCAACTGAAGATATTAAGATTGTCAGTGAGCCAAATATCTACTTTGTATTTTCGGTGTGATTGTCTGTGCCGTCAGACTGCAAAATGGTAAGTATTAAGACTTTGTAATGCTAACGGGCTGAATGAGAGCCTGGTAGCATCAGTAGCGAGTTAGCTGTATCCCTCCAGTACACAGATGGCCAGTTTGTATCTATGGCTCTCCCTCTAGCCCCTCTACAGATATGGAAGGGAAAAGTGCGGTTTACTGCGATGCACTGTCCACAAATGACTGAGTACGGGTGTGTCGTAAGCCAGAGTTTTAATCATCTTCCCTCATGTGTTTATGCGCGCGCATACATGGCATCACTCCTAATCTGTGGCGGTGCTGAACAGATCGGGCTGGCGGTGGGCTGGAGGCCAGGGGCACGGTGGGGAAGAGAGCGGGGGGGGGTTTGTCTCAGGGGAGCTGTGCCCAGCCCGGCTCTGCTGACACTGGGATGTCTCTCCACCCCAGCCACTAATGAAATTGATCCAGGTGCTCTGGCTCATACAGAAGTGCCGCCCTCCACTCGGCAGGAGCCGTGCATAAACCAAACCGGGGCTAAACACAGGAGCAGCAGTGCACAGACAGAAAGGGCTTAGCCTTGTTAAAGTAAAGGAGAAATTGACTTTTTCCAGCATCATTCTTTGTGACGAATACCAGTAGAAAGCTACTCTTTTTCTGTCCGTTTCCTCTTGTAATTGAGCTTGTGGATAGATCGTTCTTTAATTTGTCTATGTGTGAGTGTGTGTGTGTGTATGTGTGTGTGTGTGTGTGTGTGCTCGTGCGGCCACACTCATACTCATGTGTACAGTATGTGCTGTCCCAGAGCTGGCTCCCCTCTTAGTGTCAGGTGTCCTTGAGTGTTGGAAGCACTTGACAGGGAGATTTAATATCCAGCTCACTGGGAGCCAGACCAGCTATATCACTGCAGAAAATCCTACACCCCCCCTGTTACACACACACACCCCCCTCCACTGTCCTCCACCCTCCTCCTGCCATCATCCTTCTATCCTGCCTTCCTCTCCCCATCCACTTGCCCCTCCCTTTGAAGTGATCTCTCCATCCCTCTCCACTCTCTCCTCTAGCTCTGGTCGCTCTCCTCCGTCTTTGTTTGAGCGGTGAGGGGGCGGACTGACGGCTCCGCAGCTCTGTCTGTCCATCAGTCCCTCCTGCTGATTGCATTTGATCTGAATGGATTGTTTTTCATTTGGAGGTTATTGCCTCAACCCATCCCCCCACCCCCACCCCCACCCCCATCCCGAATACGCCGTCTGTGGTCTGGAAGAGTGGTGCTGCGGTGATAGGTGAGGCAAGGTGATTTAATGAAATTTAAAGGAGGGCGGAAAAGAGATGAAACACTGACCATGCGTACTAAACAAACGCACACACACACAGTATGTCATGTTGTGTATTCATATTCGTATGAATTTTATGCATTTCTGTGATTTTTTTTATGTGTCTCCACCTCTCCAATTACTCTGTCTGAAGTCCATCCTAGTGGAGGTCAGACTGAGACCAGTATCCCGCCAGCATGACCATAAATACACATAAATACCATCGGTTAAGACAGCGGTAAAATGGCAGAGAGACAAGTGAAGCAGCATGGGAAGCAACCCCCCCGCCCAGCCCATCTCCCCCTTACCCCTCTTTGACCTACTCATTTCGCTCTTGTTTGCACAGTGGATGTGGAAACGCCCAGGTTATATTCCCCACATAATTCATATATGGCCCTAATGCCTTTGTCTACCTGCTCTCTGAAATTAACCCCCTCCTGTCTCTTTTCATCAGTCACAGCCCTCCTGCCCTAATCATCCTTAGCCATCAGGAGCCTCCAATACACCTTCCTCAGCCCAGAGATCCTCTTCAGACCCGAGCTCTGTCCTCACCTATATTTCCTCATAAATCTAACCGGCGCTCCGCTCCTGCCTTGTAGTGAGCTATATCTCACAGACAGTGGCATTGATCGGACTCTGACTGAGGCTGGACTCAGGAGGCAAGGGAGATATTAAAAAACTGCAGACGCCTCTCTGCTGTATGATATTGACTGGCCCCTTTTGTATTCAGGAGGAGTGGATGGAGGTGGAGGATAATCAGGAAAGTGTATTAAAGCTGCCTGATTCAGCCAACAAGACACGGCAAAGACATCACCTGCCCCTTTAGCCCCGAGTGTTTAAAAAAAGCGAATAAAAGCTTTGATTCTCCTCAAAGTCTCGCCCGTTTCATACAAATGTTTAAAAATGCCTAAGGTGGACATTAGGATGCTAGATGTAATGA
Source organism: Centroberyx gerrardi (assembly GCF_048128805.1). Taxonomy (NCBI): domain Eukaryota; kingdom Metazoa; phylum Chordata; class Actinopteri; order Beryciformes; family Berycidae; genus Centroberyx; species Centroberyx gerrardi. The sequence continues at coordinate 24,406,969 of NC_136002.1, forward strand.
GTTAGCGGCGGTGCTATGTGTATTAACTTTCTAATCCGGTGTGGATTATGGGTCCGGCCACCAACAAAGCCATCTTTCAAGTCGGAAGCTGATTAGAAGATGAAAAGCCATCGATCGCAGGCGTTCTCTAGCAGACGAGGCTTTTCTCTGTGTGTTTTGTTTAGATGGCTGTGTGAAGTGTGAGTGCTCGGGCGGCCCACTGGCTGGCCTCATATGAATAATGGCTCAAGGACAAGCGGCATTGATTCATCGACGGGGGAAGTAGAGCAGGTCAAAGAGCCAGCTGCTGACCGTCACGCTCCCCTCTTCCCTCTCCTCCGCGGTCTCTCTTTCTCCAATCTCATAATTCTCTCCCCAGATTCCGCCTCTCTAATGTCATCTGTTCTGTTTACTGTCTGTCCGGAGGAGTTTCCGCTCAGCGTGGCTGTGCGTACAGCTCGGAGTGCATGTACACACACTGCAGCTGTGTTTGTGTATCACCTTGCAGGTGTGGGACAACTGAGTGACAGATAATACACATTAAAGTTCCTAGAGTACACAGATTCCTGTCCCCCCAGTCTCAGGCAATAAAACCGGAGTTTTTGATCTTGCCGGCTAATGTTATCTTGCTTCCTGTGTTTATCCTTCCAGATCTTCCACCTCCGCCCATCCCACCTCCAGCAGTGCTCAAGTCTCCTACACACCCTTCCAAGGCAGCGCTGGAGGGCCGGGGAGTGATTTCCCCCAAGGGAAGTGAGGGTCGGGACAAGAGAGGAGGGTCGGGGGGCTACCGGCCCAGAGAGGGCTCAGACCCCAGAACCAGCTCGTCTGAACGCAGAGACGCTCAGGAGAGACAGAAGACGGCTCACGGAGGGAAAGGGAGTAAACATGAGGGTAGCACCGCCAACAAGGCACGCCAACACCCAGGTACAGCACCATGTAGTGTTAAAGGGGAATGTCATCCATTTTAAGAACTCACAAATGTTATTCCTGTGCCCCAGGACAGTTCAGTCAGTACTTGTGAACATACACCACTCTTTCCTGAAGCTAGAAACTGGAGAACAAACCCTTGAATTTGTGATGTCATTGGGATGTAAAATCTGACACACACATTCAAATGAGGCTTAAATTCTTGGTGTGACGACTCAACTCAGCAGCTTATGGCTCCACAGAGCTACTAAATTGAGTTGTCACACCAAAATTAAGATTATATTCTAGCATTACTAACAGGTATGAACCAGAATTTAAGTCTCATTTGCGTGCAAGAACTCACACGAAAAACGTATGGATCAACAAAGTCAGCCCCTGATTTTACATCCCAGTGACACACACAGGTTCAGAGGTTTTCTCTCTGATTTCTAGTTTTAGGAAAGAATGGTGCAAGTTCACAAACATTAGCCGAATTGTCCCGGGGCACAGAAATAACAAATGTGAATTCCTAAAACGGGTGGCATTCCCCTTTAAGGAGTCCCTCTATTCATGATTTATCAATGCCATGTGCAATATGTTGGATTATGGGCTTTTTGCGAGTCTACAGGGATAGATTTTATCTTGATGCAGCATACAATGTAGTGTAATTGTGTTCTGTGTCCCTAGGTTCAGAGGACATTCTGCCCTACAGCCGGCCACAGTTCCCCACAGTCAACAGCCCGCGGGACCCAAGCTCCTCCAGCTCCATGTCCTCCAGGGGCTCAGGGGGCCGGCGGAGAGGAGAGGGGGGTCCGGGGGGCCGCAGGAACCCTGCAGACATGGGCCTGAACACCACAGGGGCCTTCCAGCCAGGAGATGAAGACCTAGAGGTACTGGACGACATCAAGTATACAAGCTACGCCTCAACAGATTTGACTGTAGCAAATTTAATCACAGCTGACAGTTATGAAAGATGAATGCTAACCGAACTGTCTGTTTTGTTTGTTTTTGTTTGTTGTTTTCTCCCCAGATGGTGGAAAGCTGAAGAATAGAGAGGAGGAACAGGAGGAACTGTCCTGAATTTTCCCAGAGTGGAGCGCCATTGTTTCTCTTACAAGTTTAAATATCTCAGTATTTCACCATCATGTTGGCTGACATCATACTGTACATCAATAGTGTTTCTTTACATCCGGAAAACAGACCAATTGTTTTTTCTAACTTATCATTTTCTATGTCCATTTTGAAAAAAAAAAAAAAGAAAGAGTGTCAGAGGATAAAAGAATGGTGCATTCAAAAGCAAAATACGCAGTAGTATATTTATGTTTTATTCCAATGCAATATGGAGTGAAATCGTACTCCAGACATTGACATGACTCGGCTTGCCTTGACAAGAACTTTGAGAGCCCATACAGTCAGAAGTTACTGTAATAAAATAGCTGCAAGCAGAGAGGGGTGGACTGTCCTGTAAATATACGTGTAAACATGATGTCCTTTTGTTTCACCCATTGTGGTACCTCAAATTTGTCTTCCTTGTTTTATTTTGCGAATTCTAATTTTATTATGCCAGTAAATATAATTATTTTATCATTTCCATCCATGTTGTAAATTGCTATATTATTTAGCCGCCCCAAGAAAGTGCCACTTTGGGATAATTTTTTTTTTTTTTTTTTTTTTTTTTGTAATGCACTGTTATGTTTCGTGTTGTCGTCAATGTTTGTTATTTGTTTTACTTTGGTTTTAAAAGCACAATCACTAAACTTTATTTTAAACCATTCTATCTATTAACCTTTTTGTCTTACTGGAGGAAAACAGGTATGACAAAAGAGTCTAGTTAATCCTGATGATGATGATGATGATGATGATGACGATGATAATGATGTAGGTAAAGGTGATATTCTGTTTACGATGGCTGTGTTTGAAAGGAGACTCCTTGCGTTATGATTGTCTCCCTCTCCGGTTCTGACGCTAGCTCAAGTGATGGAAAAAGACAGTTAATGTGAGTCATAGCTGCAATGTAAATATCTTTTCGCATTGACCATAAATCCAGCTATTGCACATTAATCCAAATGGTTACGTTGTCTACTAATGCACTTAAACGAATGTTAGATACAGGAAATAGGAGTCACTTTGGGAATCTGGAGAGGTTGTGATTGGACAAGGAGAGTCTCTTTTCTTGGAGAGAGAGGGGCGATCGAGCCCTGTTCTAAAGGAGAAAGGGTGCTGTTGTTTATTCATAGGACATCTGCAAACATTTGTTTCGTAAAGCAAAAAAGTAAAAAGAACTAAAAAAAAAAATGATGAATAAAAAAAGTTCAAACTACACATGTTCCTTTGGTCCTTTATCATGATTCTTTTCTGTCTAAATCATTTACGATGCAATATCATAAACCTCCTTCACCCTGAACATGAATGCAGTATCAGTTTCTCATGATTTAGTACACAAGAATATGAACCGTGTGTGAGCAGTATACCAGATAAAACACCATAAACACCTGTGGAGATATGAAAACCTATTCATAAAAGTAATGGCAAGGGAATATTCTGACATGAATTTACTTTTATTGACACGTTTATCATAGCTATAATTGAAAAGCATTGCCATCATAAAGCTCAATGTCACTGCATCTATTGCATTTTAATTTGAAATCCATTTGAGCCAGCCTCGCCCGATAGACCACAATGCACCTCAGCATCCTTACACCCTGTCAAGGGTACTAGGGAACTATCAATATCCTTGGCTCAGTGGCTAAACAGCTATTTCTGTTCTATATGGTAGCTATTCAAATGTATTACCCAATGCCAATTCCATTAGCGCTCTCCATTATTCACAATATCAGCATCCCATGTCATTCAGTAAAGGCATTTGGAGCCATAGAGAGCAGCTAAAACCAATGGTGAAGGGATTATATCCAATTTGACAGGCCTAGATTGCTGCCAATTAGGCGTAAGGAGGCTTCAGTGAGGTTACATAAGAGAGTGCATACAGTAGTCATCTTTTTTCTCTCATCACTTACCAGCCAGCGAGATGGCTGCTGACGCGGCACAACAAAATATCCATAAAATCAAAAGATGACATTGTCACCAGAGAGCGACTCTAGACAGCGACTTGTCCTAATTGGAGACCGAAATACATTTGTTCCAGTTTATTACATCTAACCTGCCTACTGCTTGTTCTCACAGAGGCAATAACCTGGCCTATGGGAGTCTTTAATGTCAACCACTCTCTGTCGGGCTTATTCAAACATCAGTGATGGAGAAAGAGAGATGGTTCCTCCCCTCTGTACTCCCTTCTGAGCCTCAAAGAATTGGAATGGAAGTCCTGTTTTTACAAGCTAATGACTAGTGCTGCCCACCTCAGATGGTGGAGTCTCCAGAGACGCTCCGAGTCCTCCACTGAAATCCAGCAGAGCGATGAGAGACCCTACAGTTATATCCAGTGGGCTGATTTATGGCGACAGTGGTAGATTTTTGGCCATTTATAGATATTAATAATGGACTCTGGATGCGGGTCATTTGTGTTGTGGCCGCGCACATTTTAAATGTGAAGAAGGAAGCAGAAATTAAATGTACAGATTATATCTTCTAACCAAAAGCATAACAATCTTGTTACTATACTTATAAAAAAAAAAAGATGCATGGCTTGTTATCTTAAGAAAACAAAATAATCTAATTTATGTTGACATTTGATGTTTACAGAAACAAACTAGAAATTGTAAAGACAGCAGTGTGTTTCAGTAATGGTTTTATTTTAAACGGTTTAGGCATGACGACTGTGGTGTGTGTGAATTCCCGCTCTCCTCCCCTCCTCCTCCCTCTCGGTCTGTGCTCCCTTCCCCCCTTCATTCCCCCAGGTGTTCTCTAATAAGCACCTTTCTAAACAAGAACAAATTTGGAACAGGGGAGAGCATCCCCCTTATGCCTCCATCCATCATTTTAATGAGTGGAGGTGTGTCCAGGCCTCACAATGAGATGCAGGTGATTAAGGATATTAGGCGGATGCACAGGCTGCCAGGGTTACTCGCCCCATAATGGCATGAATATGCAGGATGTGGAGATGAGGCTGGATGGCGTTTGGTTCGGTCTGGTCCTTACAGTTCATCTACCTGTCTGCTGGTGGAAAGGCTCCAAGATGCAGTGGCATGTTCAGGGTGTGTTGAAGTGGGGGAAGGGGGGTGGAAAACCTGTGTGTGTGTGTGTGTGTGTGCGTGGTTACATCCACGTCCGTGAGCACATTTAAATAAATATGTTTAGGAGATTAACAGTATGTGTAAAATAGCATTACTTATAATATAATCTAATATAATCTTTTTGCATTCATTATATTTTTTTCCCATTTCTAGAATTTCCTTTGGTACCATGGTATTTCACAACAGTTTTCATTTTACAGTGTCTGTCACATAGCTTTATTGCTGATAAAATAGTTAGATATTCACCACTTCCCTATTATTAAAGGGAATACATGTTTTTCTATAAACTTTGAATTATATTAGAAAAATTCCTCCAAGGCAATGATCCTCAGCCTTGGGTTTTTGCAGCAGGGAGACAATGGCTCTGAGACAAAGAGGTTGGGAATCACAGGTCAAGGCAATTTGTTTTAATCACACCGTGTAAACGAAGTCATCCAATGACCCTTATATTTTTGCATGTGTAAGTTGGCAAAGATGACCAAAAATGGCCTGATTAGCTGTAAATCATTTGTCAAATGATCTTTGCAAATTTAGAACATGCAAATAAGGGTGAAAATGAATATTCTTTGGAACTATTTTAATAGATTATGTGGCTTAAAAATTCCTCCTTAACAGATGAGATTCATGGTCTTCTCAGGTTTAGGGTTAGGTCTTCTCTAAACTCTAACCCTAACCCTTCAGCTGAGGGACCGCCACTTTCAAGGCTTACCGGATCTTCTTTGGAAGTAAGTTCTTAGATGGAAGTGAGTTTAAAGACAAAAGGTTGACTCATCAGATTTAATATGCCCCTGCCAGGATGAGGCCTCAATACTGTTTCCTCTATACTGTGTATATTCTTTATCTCAATATGCCAAAGATGTACAAATGTGTAAAACAGTGTACTTCTCAGTTGCAGATTCCCCGTTCTTTACGCCTTCAATTTTTTGTTTCAGTTTTTACAATCAGTAGTTTAAACCGCTGTTGCTTCCAACTCCTTCACAGTTGCGACAAACTAATTTCTTTTGTGCAAATTCAGGCAGTCTCTCAGTTCTGGTCCCCAAACTGCTTCATTAACCTCCTTCCCAAACTAGAAGGTAATTAAGTGAACAGCTGTGTACTGTCTGACAACTCATCCTGCTGTCGCTACCCTCCACAAGGATGCCAGCGAGGAACCCATCATCACAGGTGCACACTGTTTAGACAGCTTACCAGCACCTCTCCACAGCCATTTACGCTGCAGCTGCAGGTCAAACGCCACCTCTTCAGACAATCAATCAAAACTCATTTAGGTTTAATGATCTTCCCAACCAACTCATCACAAATTCACATCATTACAAAAAGTTGTTTTTAATCAATGTTAAACACTTCAGCTTGTTTCAACTTCTAAAAATTTTACTGAGATGAGTTATTGTAAAAGATAGCCGTCAGTGGCGAGACTCCCAGACGTAATGAGAGAGGGAGCGTGGAAGCGAGCCAAATCCAAGTTTTTTTAATAACTGGGAAGTAATCTGGGTGATTTGTACATCCATTTGTCACTTAGCCAGTCATTCTAACCATCCTTATTTAGTGCCGATGGGGTCCGCACAATTAACCCAGAGGAATATAGCCTCCACATCGCGTCCCCTGGAATCTTCCCTCCCTCAGCTTTTTCTCTACTATCCTCTGTAGGCTGATCTCACCCTCCTACATTTAACATCTCCAATGAGTCACGGACATAGTCGTTATCAATATGCTTATGATATTCATTAACAATGATATAAGCCTTTTCATTGGTGCAACACATAGGATAAATTCACCAGATTCACTGCACCAGTGCTGTAGATTCTGGATCATGGTGTCCTGTCCGAGACAATTTAGACCATGTTTCTCATTTTACAAACCTGATTTCTGCTTAATTATCAACAATAAAAGCACACTGATAAAAAAAAATACCCTCCCTCAGACAGAAAGAAACAGTGTAGCTGAGTGAATCTGCCATCTAAAATTATTCAGGGAACTGTTGCGGCTATGGTTAGTCCTTTAGTGTGATTGGGAGCAGGTGCGTAGGTTCCAATTAGTAGAGATTTCATGAGAAAAGGCAAGGAATCCGCACACTACTTAAAATCACAAAGACAAAAAAGGCATTTATTGAGCCATGCTCTGCTCACAAAAATGTGCAAAATGTGCAAAAGTGAAATACAAATGTTTTGATACTACATCTTCATCAGTGTCTTGCCTGTAAGACACTGATGAAGCACATTTTTGCCTTTTATTTTTGCCTTTTATGAATCTGCCATCTACCCATTTTTCCCTGGATCCAAATGAATTCAAACAGATCCATTAGAAGACGGCTCTCAGTTGAGGTGTTAGGTATACCCATAATGACAGCGCTGAAATAACCCTTGAACCCATGTGACACCTCCTCAAGGTTAGGAATGTCCAATGCAAACACACAATCACACCATTGAAAGCGGCATGTTTTTACAACAACGCCGCCGAACGCGCGCCGCCAAAAAACCTTGACACGACCAATCACAGAGGCTAAATGTAAATGATGACGGACAAAAGCCTGGCGGTGCTTGATGTGCGGCGAGGGCACATAATGGGGCTAAATTAGAATGTTTTCTTAGTCAAATGACCTGGGGAGCGGTGGTGATTTGAATGGCGGCTGATCTTCAGGCATTGATAGATGGAAGGTGAGGACATGGGTGAGGGAGTGTGCAGGGAGGGGAGGATCGTGCTGGTGGTTTTTTGAAGGGTGTGTGTGCACCATGGGAGTTTTTCTGCCTCTATCCCACCCTCTCTCTCTCTCTCTCTCTCTTTCTGTCTCTGCCTCTCTTTCTCTCTCTATCTTTCTTTCTGCTGCTGACAGGCTGCTGACTGACGGAGTCGGGGAGATGAGACATGGGTTCATCACGCTTTGTGTGGCCTTGGGGCGGTTTTCCCTGCACATAAGATGGCTGCTGTGCTTGTGTTGCCATTTTAGCTGTTGTTTCACGGCCCCGGCTATTTTTCTCTTTTATGATGGTGACCTACTTGAGAGCACAAGCAACACCCTTTTTCCCTTCATTTTTCTTTTTGTTTGATGTGTTCGTATTTTAGCCAATTAGAGTAATGTGGATCAAGGGGATAATTGCGAAGGGCAGGACAACATCATATCAATGGCTTAAGGTTGTATGTTATTGGACTGCAGTATATTTCTAGATCATGTCCAGAGCTTGTTCTATCGATTATTATTTCTCTCCCCCTCAAAAAAGACTAATGAGCGCCAAGAATTCCACTAGAAAGGTTAATACAATATTGAAATGTCAGGAGATTAATGATATTGTTTTTTCTTCCTATGGACCTGCAGAAGAGGGTGACAAATGTCTTGCCCTTTTCACTCCGTACCTCCCTATTTGTGATCTCTTTCTCCCTCTCATTCCCTTGCTCTCTCTCTCTCTGTCTCTCTCTCTCTTTCTGTCTGTTTCTCTTTTATTCTCCAGCCCCCTTTTTTTTCTCCCTTTGTCTCTTCCTCGTTCTCCTCCGCTGACCATGGTCTCCAGACACCGAGGACTTATCCCCACTCCTGTGCGTAAATGCTGTTGCTATATGCGGTGACACAACACAGGAGATGGGCTGTGCTGTACACTGTGTGCGGTTGTCAGTAAATGAATAGCATTGATCCATCTTCATTAGGAGGCTATGAGATTTCAACACCAGGAGTTTGCCTTCTGTGGAGAACGGAAACGCTTCCTTATGCACCAGACCATCAAGCTGTATATTGTTACTCGCTGCAGCTTCACACCATGGCCATTGAGACTTCTGCCTTGCTAGAGATACAGAAATTCCCTCTCATGTGTTTTGGTCTTCACGGTGCAGATGCTAACTGGTCTTATGTGGTCTATATTTCTATGGTCCAGATCTTGCCTGAGACGGTTGACTCCTCCCATGCTCCTTCAGTACCCTGGCATGGGGTCCAAGTTTTAATCAACTCTGCATAATTGGAGTGATTCCCTGTCTTGCTGTATATTTCAATCCATCTGTATAATTACGGTGAATTAAAGTCTTTGTCAGAAGGAACGGGGAGGGAGAAGGCTTACACAGACCCTCCCCTGCCAATTCCCCCTCTCTGTACCACACACAATTACACACCATCTTGAGAGAAAGAGGAAATTACCTCTTTTGTCATCTCATTTTTCACTGGTGGGGGCTCAACATGCGCACGACTATTCACCGCTACTGAGCGTCAACAATAATTAATGCTTTTCTACAACCTGTGCGTGTGAACATCCCCTATATCCATTTCAATACTGCACATTAAACAATTAGCTCCACACTTTACGTAAAGTCTCACAGTGTGTGTAAGGTATTGTTCTTAGAGGTGTTTTTTTCTGCTTTAGGACTAGCGGCGCGAAGGACGGCAGGGAATTGCGGTCTTCCTCCTTGCTGTGGGGGCTTCTGCCCAGCCATGCCTCAGTGCAGTAATTGCATCGATGAGAAGAAAAGCAGTGGCTTGAAGGCGAGCATGGGTCATCATTACTCTGCGTGAAGCTACCAGCCCTAAGGTAGGCCATTACTGCAATGTGTCAATAGCTGATGCTGCTCTATGATAGAGGCCAAACGTTAGACCTCACAGTATCATGTGATCACTTCCTGCCTCCAGGTTGAAGGTCCAGGCAATTACAGGGACGGCAATTTATCTTCTGTCTATACTAGGTGATCGCCTGAAATGGTGGAACTAAGATCTTGTATTGCTGAGAATCGGAAACTGGACTAAAAATGCTGTCTGACTCAACAGAGAAGTAGAGATGTGACGATTGCATCTTTCCTCTGCTCGCTGTTCTTGGCATTGCTCCTGGAGAGGCGTTGCTTCACTACAATGTCACTGGCATCCCAGTCGTGGGCCGATCCCTGGTCCGCGTCTCTCTCATTTCCTCATCTCATCCATCCTGCAGCAGACAGCCACTATCTCTACCCCTATATGCCAGACATCTGCGGGGCATCGCTAAATCACTTTACTACCCCACGAGGGGAACAGTCCCCAATAACTTCCACCTCAATCCAGGAAGTCCTGCATTAACCATGAAGCTACTTTGCCAACTCAAGGATGAGGTTTCCTCGCCTTATCAGACCTGCCAGGTCCTTTGAATAATTACTATATTGTAGTGTGGCTCTATTCATTTTTGTTATGAATTCAAGCTAGTCATTGTGCAACACTGAGGTTGCGATAGTGTTTATGATTTAGTTCACAGGAGATAAGGTGTATAATTGAAAGCATATAAGCAATAAAAAACATGGTTATTATGATAATGCTAATGGTCGTAGTTGCAGCAATAATAATAATCATTTTGATGTTGACTGTAGATGTATTTCATCGTGGAAATATAACTCCAATAGCCATGTGCTTACTATATCTGTGGCTTTCTTTGTCCGTAATTGGATATAACCCATCCTCTTCATCTTCATTTGTTGTCCTGTCTCTGTTATCCTCTTCATATCCTGGCTGGAGCATCAATTCCTGTCTCTCCAGTTCTTTTAACCTGCAGCAGTCCTCTCCCAATCTCCAGGCCTTCGGTGAAACATTTAACACTGACCTTCCCCTTTTCCCAATTTTCACCTCACTCCCTCTTCCCTTCTGACCCTCGCCCTACCTTTCCCCCCCCTTTTCATCTCTCCATCAGTGTCACTCCCCTATAACTTCCCAGCAATTGCCACTTTCCTAGCACAATGTTTTTGACAGCCAATTTACACAGTGGCAGGATGCATCTATCTCCAGTGTGGCTGAAGAGTGCCTGGTCTGTCTCCTCCAGTTTCCTGACTCGCTCAGAGTCTTACCTGGGCCCACAGCTCTCCATGACTTCATCTGAGCGCTCGGTCTCTGCAGGCTCTGCTTTGAGATCAGCATCTGTGAATTCAGTGGCATCAAATGGGAGGCAAGGCAAGTCACAGAACCAGCAGAAATGGTCAAGTATCCATCTAGGATCGTTGATGCAAACCCGGACGAGGTTAACTTACTCAAATTCAGATACTTGCATAAGTCTATGAATTCTAGGTGAAGTTAATTATATTGACTGATTATTACCAGAAAAGCGAATTACCGTCTATGCCTCTGTTGTTGCTAGATAACAAAGGTTTCAGTGAAAATTAAATGAAAAAGTGAAATCTGTTTCAAGACAGCATCAGAGGTATTAAATAAAGAAAGCGAGGCGTAAAATGTCATAGTTTTAGTAGGATTGGAACAGAAAAGATTAAAGAATAAATTACTCGGGTATGGTGGAAATAATACGTTTTCAGCAAACACTATTTAATCAATTATGCAGCAAGAGCCACCGCAAAACTTTTTGTGCTCAAAATGATACCTGTACTTTATTTGAGACCCAAATAAAGTAAAATTAAAGAGATCTCTTCAAAATAAAGAGATCAAGTCCTGTGGCATAGCAGTTTTAACTTTTGTAGGTTGGCCCTGTCCCTCAGCGAGACTCAGCGTTAAGAACAAAGGACCCATTGGATGTGACTCCGAGTTCACATGCATTAATGTCCCACTCAACGCTACTGGTTCTCTCCTCAGTTACACCACGATTGGCCCTGACTCCCTTGCTACCCGGGTGCTCTGTTACTCCAGGCATGACATTTGTGCAGCCAGCAGAAACAGCGACACTGCAGTGAGCTTGTGCAGCAGCAGTGAAAAAAAAAACAAAGCAAGCTGTAAGTTTACACTGGCTTGTGGTGTCTTGTTAAAAGTTAGCTCAGACAAGTTCTCTGTGTTTCTCTGCTTACAGCCTTTGTAGCTTTACACAGCGCTATGAAGCACTGCACTATATTTGACACCCTCATGTTCTGTCACTCTCTCAGTGTATCCTATTAATCAGTCGTGTAATGAACTACAATGGTACCAGTGTTTAGAATAATTAGACATCAGTTCAATTAGATACATCCGTGCTACAACTTTATCTGATTACAAGACCAATAGAACGATCAAATAAGTCTTACTCATCACATTTTATCATAAGGAGGCCTGCTGCTTTTCAGAGAGCAGTTATCTCCTTGAGGATACAGAGTCGCAGTAAATTAGTGTAAATATTTTTCTTGGAAAGGAGGACAAATCACATGCTACATTTTTTGTCACAAGTTGCATTTTTCCAATTTGTGTTTGTAATTAGGGTGTGCAGCACCCAGACATCCAGCGGATAATCTGGCCTTTCTGTATTAGATGGGAAGTGGACCGTGAAAGTAATTGGTGAGTGTAGCACAAATTGGATCTAAGCGTGATGCGATTTTTATTCCTCTGAGGCAATATTTGCAAAGCGATTAGAACAATGCTGCTGCTGCACATTTTCAAAAAGCTTTATTACATACATGTAACGTTTATGATCGAATGTTTAACAGGTCCAGCAATCAACCCCAAGGTGGGAGGTGTCACGCGAAGCTTACCTTCAACTGGGAGGAAGGGAAAATCTTGAAGTTTACAACCATAGCCTTGGCTGCCTTAAATGAGGATTAAATAAATAATGAAAATAAAATTCAAATGGTTTTCATCACTCAACTGTTTCCAAACTGTTCCAATTAGAATTCCTATTAGATGCCTCTGAAATAAACTGCCAAATCAACCACAAAAAATATGGATTGCAGAGTTGTTTTACAACAAATCCCACAGAGCGAAAAGGGCTTATTTCTGTTCCTGTTGGGAACCAGAGGGAACTGCAGCATGTTTCACCGAACGTTGTGTGAGACACTTACAAATAACATGATTAGAGACAAATTCATTAGCCAGTAACACCACTTGGTAATGAGATCTTGAGCTTGAGCGGTAATCACTGGGGGGTTCGGTAAGCCAGCCAGAATCATACTGGTGTGACCCTGGCATCAAAAGCACAGAGATTGGATATATCTGCAGTCCACGGACGCTTCCAGCTGATAAATGGGGTTTTATCACTTCGGCAGAATCCTGGCCAGCATGCCTGGATGAATACTGAACAGGACTATTGTGTGGCGAGGGAGTGAGGACTGTTCTGTTGGGAAGAGGTTTTACTCTGAGGACAAGGAGCCGTGGGAGAGCTGATGTCACCTGAAGTGTATTGGTGTTGTGCTAACACAGAGGCAGAGATGAGCTCCTTCGTAGATAGAAGAGAGGGGCTTCAGAGGTGGTCAACAGGTTTTTGGATACAAGAGGCTTGAAGCAGAGTTTTAGCTTGCATTGGCAATGTTTTGCAGATCTCCCCTCTCTCTCTTTCCAGCCTATTGCTAATCTAATTGGTGGGGTTAAATTGGTAGAAACTGGTGGGGTTCCTCCCACATTGTGCTGGGTGCCTGTGGCAGTAAGCCCCCATCAATTACCTGCTACAGTTTGTTTCATGCTGAACACGGAGGAACGTGTCAACACCCCAAGATACTGTTCTGCACACACATGAAAGCCTGGCCATCCAAACAGAGGAAAACCCCTGACAGCATAAATTACTGGATGGAAAAAAAAAAAAAAAAGGTGAAGGCACTGTACATGTATCAAGCCTTGTCTCCTGTCAGAGATGGAAGAGAGGGAAACAAAGGAAACGCAGAGGAGAGCAGCAAAGCAAAGAAAAGAAAGAGCCGGATGGAAAATGAGCGGTAGAGAGGAGTAGAAGCGTGGGGAAGGCAGATAGAGGAGGGCGGGCAGAGTGGCAGACAAGCAACTGGCCAGTCAACAGGCAGAAAAATCCTCCGGTAGTGTCTTCCAGGCGACTGTCAGCTCCCATAAGAGTAACATGGTAAACAGAAAGTAAAAATAGCCTTCAGTCTCGTGTGGTGGCAAGACAAACAACCCCCAGCGCAAAGCCAGTGTGCTTATTGTGTAGTTTGTGGAAGGAGGGAGCGGTGGAAGTATTTGATGAGGGCTACGTCTGGGTGCCTCTGCCATTGTGGAGGCGCAGTTGAGAATCATTTATCACAATGGGAGCACCTGGTGTTCAGGAAAAGCTTCAGCAGAGCAGGAGCTGGAACACCACAAGCCGAGCATCCCGGCTAACAAAGAGGGTGAAAATAGCGACGCCTCTCTCGACATCCACCCCTGTTCCCCTTCGCATCGCTCCCTCTTCCCTCCGTCTCCGCCGTTCCCTCCCCTCCTCTGATCCTTTTAAACGTGCCTCCATCTCCTCATGTTAATTTGCTGCTTCAGTGACACGCATCATTGGGGGAGTCATTTCTAATAACCCCCGCCAGCCCCCGCGCAAGTGCCTTTGCGTCATGCACAGAGATGTCATTCAAATTATTAAGCATAATGGTGACAATGATGCATCTCTCGAAGCCTTGACTGCAGTTAGCTCAACACTGCCAGCCAGTCCTCCCAACATTTTCCCTCCCCCGTGCTCTTCAGACGCGAACCCCATGTTCTCCTTCTCATCTCTCCGAGGGAAGAGCACGTACTGAGCCGCTCTTTAGGGGTGAATCATTTCATTTCCCTGAGCGGCTTGCCACGAGAAAACTCTTTTATTTCCAAAGGATCTCCGCATGTCACAGCCTCCTCAATGTCACCTTCTTATCACGAGTCATGATGCGGGGTTTTTTTCCATTTTAAGGGGGTTTGGAGGAAAAGGAGGGTTAGCGGCTTTTCTCTACCTTCTTTTTCCTGACCTGAGTCAAAGTGGAGTAATTATTCATTCTCGCAGGGCCGTCAGGGATGATGTGCCGGTGACATTTCCTCTCCGCTGCTTTGTTGTTGCAGATCCAAGGCAGAAAGGATTGTCAGAGCCCAACATCTGCTGCCTCCGCCCTCAGCCTCAGCCCAGCACATACCGTATCAGCTAAGAAAGTACCTGAACAGAGCCAAAGGGATTCTCTTTCTCCCATATACAGACTTTTGAGTGTAAGCAACACATGTGCGGCAGATGGTTAGATCCAAACATAACCACACAATAACATATTAGATTTCATTAGGTCTTTTTTTGTTTTTTTTATTGGAGCAACACAAGCAGAAGTCTCAGCTGGTATGTTGTTGTGGCACCGTATCGGATTCAGCAATTCTCCCGCCCTGAAAAAAAAAACCCCAACTTCATTTGCTGGGTTGTGTTTTCTGCAGTGTCCAAAACAGTACAGAGGGGAATTACCGCAATCTGACTGAAGAACTGTTTCCAAAGGCTTTGAATTCATTCATTTGTCCGTGTTTACTTTGCAACTTCTCAAAATGGCCTCGACTGCCTAGATCATGCTGCGGTGTTCGGGATTAAAAAAGCAGAAAGCAGATGCCTTGGTAATAAAGACAATTAAACCGGCAGCTGCACCATCTGCTATTGTCCGTGACCAAAGTAATGAGTGGAGAAGGACTTGAAGTGGGATTTTGAGAGGACAGCGGTGAGCCGGCGACAACCAACATCCTGAGTCTCAAACAGCAAGTACCCGCAATGCCTCATCAGCACCAGAGAGACACGACAACTAAAGGGAAGAAGCACAAATTTAGACAGCTCAAATGTCTGCTTAAGTTTTGCAACCTGTAAAGATATACAGTATATATACACTGTAAGTCAAAAGTTTGGATACACCTTATTGAATGTACTGTTTGCATTATCTTAAAGCCATTTTGATCTAAATGCTATATGCTTAAATGCTTGAAATTTGTTTCTTTGCCTTTCCATCAAGGCAAAGTGTTGCTACTTTAAAGAATCTTAAATATAAGATAGTTAGATTTTGAGAGTTTGTGATATCTTTACTATTATTCTAAAATGTGGAAAATAGTAAAATGTGGTGTGTCTAGGCTATGTATATGATATGATCCGTTGTAAACAGTTAAACAGTGCTGACAAGTAACTTCCATCTATTTCTGAGGAACCAACACAGATTATAGATGTGGTATAATATGAAATAGCTCTTTAACCCCGTCTCTTGCCTCATCCCTCTCTCCCCCTTCCCTCCATCCCCAGCCCCTCCTCCTGTCTCCTGTGTGGCTTGAGCTGGAAGAGATAAGTGGCGGGGCAGTGTGTGTCTACGGTGACCTTGCCCGTCTGGGGGTGATTAACTGATTATGCCTCAGAGAGTGGTGACATTCATGCTCGGAGGCCGGCGATTGTCCTCCTCACAATGGAGCTGCTTAGGACAGAGAGACACCGCATCGCTTCCCAGGAACATGCAGCAGGTAGAGAGGACAGACTGTTATATATATTTTTTCCAGTAAATACATCATGCAGCTTTGATTGTATTCCAAGAATTTGCTTGAACGAATAATGATCGCCATATGAACTGGGCCGCAAAGCTTACATCATCACACATGGAGAAAAAAAAACACGTGAAAGTATTGTTGCTGTGTGAGAGCTGGAATATAAAGCGCTGTGCATACCTGATGATCTGGAATGAAGTCTCAAATTCGCACAATAAACAACAGTGTAGGAAGTCCCCGCATATAAAATACTGTGGACTCTGCGGCGAATTAGTCCTGCGAAATGAGGCGAACATCTACAAATCTGTTGGGTTGGTTATTAAAAAAATGTGTAGAGCGCACACGAGCAGCTCCAGACTGATTCAGTGTGAGATGATTGTTCAGCTGTGTCACTGAAAACAAAGCCACAGCCTTGGAATAGTCAACAGCGAGTGCAGGTTGTCACTAAGTCCTTGTCAAAGTATTCCATTTGCCCATCACACATGATGCTGGAGCGCTATTGTGTGGAAACCAAGAGCAAGCCTCCATAAAAGTTCTGGGGTTTTTTCTCAATCTTAAGTGTGTGTGTGTGCGTGAAAGAGAAAGATGGATATTTTTGCATATTTCCACCCCACTTCAGCGCAACAGGAGACAAAAGCTGGCCTTGGCAAACCAAACGCCGCTTCCTTTTTTCCCTGACATGTTTTTCAAGTGCGGGGAGGAGCGCCGGTTTAGAAACGGCTCTTTATGGAAGAAAGGATTTGATGGACACACCCCGACGCACACATGTCGTTTGGGCTCACATTCAATGAAACCGCTACTGAAGTTATCCTTTCATTTACCGTTTGATTCATTTAGATATTACATTACACTTCACTGGATAAAAGAATCTCCCGATCTCTCCCGATTTTTCTGAAGCACGCTTGGCGATTTATCAACCAGAAATCATCAGACAGAAGATAATAGAATGCTAATAAATTCCAGCACTCAATTGGCCTGAGCAGTTCTGCCTTACAGCCACAACACAGACATTAAACTGAGGATATCAAATATCTCTCAAATTCACTGCATATTCTCACTGACTCGCCATACGGAATAATCCAGTCCAAGATACTGCGGTACCCAGCCTTTAATTAACGAGAGTCAGTGAAGGTTTTGGGGTGTCTCCCACTGTGTTCGTTAACACACATCATTAATCAAGGGGGTTTTCCATTAAGCGGGTCAGTCAGGATCATGCTAAACAATTAGGCCTTGATTAAGAGATTGTTCATCAAGTCATCCCACTGGAAGACAATGGCCTGTAAAAGCCAGAGGGACAGGATGCCTTGTACATAAAGCAATGTACACAGAAATATTGCTACAGCCTGTCAGTAAACATCACGTGTACTCACATTCAAACATGTGGAGGCAATGTGCATATAGTGCTCACACACACACACACACACACACACACGCATGAACTCATTCACATGCAAACACACACATGCACAAACACACAGACTATTCAAGCCAAGCAAAGTTAAGTCATGCAAAGTTTCTTCTTGACATCTTTTACCTTCCCTGGATGCCATTACAATACATGACAATCAATTACTGTTTATTTCTGCCAAACAGACGTTTCTTTTTCCCTGAATAAAATCTCTTTGCTTTCATGAACATCTCTGCTCTCAGCGTGTCTGAATAGTCCCTTTTGAAAAGCACACAAGGTGAAACATAACCCCCCCTCCCACTCTCCTCCACCT
Source organism: Centroberyx gerrardi (assembly GCF_048128805.1). Lineage (NCBI taxonomy): Eukaryota > Metazoa > Chordata > Actinopteri > Beryciformes > Berycidae > Centroberyx > Centroberyx gerrardi. The sequence goes on from NC_136002.1 coordinate 24,424,824, forward strand.
AACTGAACCGCAGTCCTCAAGGAGAGCAGATGAGTGGAGAGAAAGGAAAGCGAACGGCAGGCGAGAATATTGGTGCATGTGAAAAGAGGAGAGTGGGATGAAGAATGAGGTAGAGGAGTTGTATGGAAAGCCAATCTCAGGGTTACATCACATAGAGACAATAGAGCTCAGCAGTGAAGGATGGGGAGGAGGCACCTGTGGGAAAATCATAGAATACAGCTGTCTATCTATCTATCTACCTATCTATCTATCTACCTATCTATCTATCTATCTATCTATCTATCTATCTATCTATCTATCTATCTATCTATCTATCTATTTTGTCCATTTGTATGCTTTTCAGTCTATTGTCGGTTTAAGGGACTGGTAAAGGAATAATTATGATGCTGTCTCCTCTGAGAAAGATAGAGTGCATTTCCTGCATGTTTTTTGGATATTAAAGAATATGCCATAAAATATATTTGTGGTGATTAAGCTCAAGACCAATTGCTTAATTTAAAAAAAAAAAAAAGAAAGAAAGAGAAAGACCGTTTGTGGTTCAGGCAACAGAAATTGGTGTCATTTCCTTTAGACCTATTGCAAAGGCTTTGTGTAATTAAGCCACATGGCCTTTATGCGGTCCTCAGTTGGTCATCCTAGAAATACCAAGTGTCAGTAAAGATGTATGCAGATGTTTCCCAGTAACCTTAGCATGAAAGAAGTCTTAAATGAGATCATGAGAGAGAGACAGCGCTAGGAAATACAGTGAGCCTGCAGTATCACAGCCTCTTCCTGAAGCTATCGATAGTATCAACAATTTTAAAAACATGTATCCAAAGATCTGCTTCATGCTTTCATTTTGGACAATTTGGGAAATTTTGAGTATGGTTTTGGGTATGTTGGGATTGTTTTTTGTCCCTATGAAATTGGGGGAGGACAATGGATCGTTTCTCTTCTGTTCGTTCATTCGTTCATCCATTCATTCACAATATCTCAGCCATATCTCATTCACTGATCAAATTTTGACAAAACTTAGAATAATGATGCATCTCACCAATGTTTTAGCATTTTTAAAGTTGCACCAATTGGCATAAGGGGGGCACTAAAATTGCAGATTAAAACAAGGTGACATACTGTATTTGTCACTGATTGGCTGTGAGGGAAGACTGAACATGTTTACCTTTATTTGATAGAACTGGTAAGAGACATTTCTAAAGCAACAGAGGATGAGAAAATGAAATATATTGATCGAAAGCAGCTTGCTTACAAGGGGCTTACAAAGGCTATGGAACATAACAGTGATAGTCATTATAACATTACATTTTTCTGTGATGAGCACCGTACAAGTAACGTTTTCCATTTCTATACAAGCCAAATGTTTAGTTGGGAATACATTTGCGCAGTGTGTATGGAGAGCTCGGTTTGGCCACTTGTATGTATTACCCTCCACATTAACCGATAACATGGTCATTATCGTTCCCACAGCCTGTCATTAAGGGCCATTGATCCTCCCACAGTCAGCAGAACGGGACAGTGTCTTATCAGAGGAGAATTGCATGGAACCAACTACTCTGCTGTTTGACACCGAGCTCAATACATGGAAAGTGTACAGATGATTCTGTACTCCTCCTGGTCAATAACGTCATGTTTTCATCCAAACAGGTGGAAAATTGTGTGGCTTCTAGAGTCATTTATCAAACGTGGGCTGTGAAGGTAATACATAGAGAGATAGAGGCTGAGACGGACAGAGAGAGAGAGAGAGAGAGGGAGAGAGAGAGAGATGAAATGCTAATTTTCGGCGCTTGTCCCCAGCAGCTGGTCTAGCTGGTTGACATGTGTGATGAATGGTGTTGCATTGGTACTGCTGCCCTCTCACCTCCACTCATTGTCACCAGTCCAGAGACAAAGGGGAGGAGAAATGCAGGAGGAAAAAAATCCCCCAGCACCAGCAGTGGATGCTTCCTTTGATCAACACACACACACACACACACACACACACCTACACACACACACACACACACACAAATACACACATGCACACAATTCCTTCTCTCTGCACAGACACATAAAAAAGTACACATGCAGACATCAACACACACACACACACACACACAGACGCTCCCTTCTCCCTGCACAAACACAGGTACACTAGTCAAAGCATACACACATGCACACACATGCCACACACAGACACATGCTCACTCTCAGTCACACACACACACACACACACACACACACACACACACATGCACTGATAACTGTATCTTACTGCAGTATGCATTTGCTGAGCAAAGCTTATTTCCTTCTGCCTGCCTGGCTAACCGCTTTCTGCTCTCTCCACAGACCGCCTCCGCCTGATGTCTGATGCAACAATTACACAGCCATATAAATACACTGTAGAGACAAAGACGCATCACCGTGGACTGCACACTTGGGTGAAGGAGGTGAGAAATGAGAGAAGTGGAACAGCGCACAGTGGCAAACAGTTGGAAATAAAAGATGGGGGGAAAAGTTGCTTTGTTGGCAAAAGAGCGGAGCAGTCATTACTCGTCCGGCCCCCCAGGCATCAGCAGAGGCAGAGGTGTGAAATAGGAGCAGCTCCCGCCTAGTCTCCGCTGATGGGTTTGTTTAAAGGGTCAGGATAGATTGGTGAACCTCTGCCATAAATATGAATGCAAAGATTTCCCAACCATTCCAAAGAAATATGTCTTATATCACTCTGAAGGCCCTGATCACGAGGGAGTGTGTGTGTGTGTGTGTGTGTGTGTGGTTGGGGGGGGGGCTGTTTTCTGCTTATACACACTGTTTAGTTGGAGGGAGGAGAGTCAAGAGGAATAGAGAGAGAAAAGGTGACATAGTGGCTATCAGAAAGAGCCAGAAAAATAGAGAAAATACACATCAGTAATTGCTCCCATTTACTTGATGAGGAACAGAGAGAGTAAATTAAACAGAGTGAGGAAGTTAAAACAATCCTTAATTAGTTTGCTTTACATGTCATTATTCCTTAATGCCAACAGATTCTCTAGTTTATATATTTAAAGTGAAGTGGGGACCTTCTTCGAAATCTTGATCAAACACCATGGAGGGAAATGGCATCGGTTTAATGCCATTGCAAAGTGATCTCACGTGCCTGAACAATGACATTCCTCATTGGTCAGTGTAAAATACAAAATTAGAGATGTAAAAAATAATGCTTGTGTTTACATACTAATAACATTCATAAATGAGAGGAACAGCTTTCCTTCAGGAGCGAAGATAAGACCGAACTGGGAAAAAGGAGCAGAGCCTTCATGTGCATCTCACACATGATGCTGATATGGTTGTTCCTGGGTTTTTTTTTGTACTTCCATTTCTGCAACATTTCTTTCCAAAGTTATTTTTCTGCGAGTTCCATGTAAGGGAGCTTGAAAGCGAGCTGCCTGTCTCAGTGATTTAAGAGATTTGGATTTGTGTTTGAAGCTGGCCCTCTAGAAGGATCAAGTTAGGGATTGGTTTGACATAAAAAGCACAGCTGAGTCAGGAACTCTTTCACAAACACACCCAGTGCACATATATAGCCGTCAACACACACACACACAGACACAGACACACACACACACATGTACACACACATGCAGACGCACACTCACGGACACACACACACACACACACACACACACACACACAGGCATAGTGTCAAAATAACACAAAATCACACCATAAAATAACAATGGAGCGAGTCACAGTCAATGCCAATTTTGATATTGTTGTACAGTATAAGGAAGTTCAAAAGCTGAAATATTAAGCTACAGCTTAGAGACGTACGATGACGTTTTTGGCCACAGCAGGAGAAACGGGTCTCCAACATCAAAAGTGAAATGTTTCCAGCACACATAAAAGTGCATGAGGATGCAATGAACAGCTCAGAGGGTTTAAGCTTCTCACAGGCGAGGAGCAGCAACATGGGCAGCCTGCTGACTTCTACCCAGAACCTGTCCTCAGCTAGTTAACTCCTGGCTGCTGCTGACAAGTCTCCTGCCATAGGGACAGTGTACCAGCTAAAAGACAATTCACATCTCCTTATCTTGTCTTCCAAAACGTTAATCCAGGTGTAACCAAACAAACCTGTTTGCATCCCAGACGAGTTACTAAGGAAAGCTCCTGCCAGATAAACGTACAGCTAGCAGTTTACAGACAGCTGTCAGACTAGTCTAACTAGCATCCTATCAAAATATATAGAAATCTCACACACTTGTTTGACTTCCAGAAAGCCCCTCCTGGATAAAAAGGTAGTTGTCTATTTCCTAACTAAATTAGCCTCTTTGTCAAGTTGTTTCCTAATATATTTTATGACGTCCAGATGGAAAATGTTAGTAAAATTATAAAATAATGAAAATACATTACAAAAACTGCATCTGCATCGTTCAATTTCACGTAAAAAGTGTTATGCATTTTATTTACTAAATATAAATCAATTCATAAATTACATATAATTATGTAACTATTTACATTTTGCAGTGTAATTTGAACATAGTTCTACATTATCGGCTTATAAGTTATATGTTTGTTTGGCTCCAACTTCCACTGAACTAATAAAGAATGGAGAAGGAACTCTAAAATTACAGTATCACCATACTACAATGTGTGGAACAGGAGCACCTGCTAAACAAAATAGTTTTTTACTAACTTAATACACGTCTGGATGTCACACTGCTGTCCGTAGCTTAACATGACCTTAAACCTTTCACTGTTTTGCCCAAATCAAATAAGCCTCTCACAGATAAAAAGATATTGGTCTGAATGTGAGACACTCTCATTGACTCCCAGCCAAAAAAGAAGCAGTCTAGTCTGCCTGACTGTGTTTTCAGTGAAGATGGAAATAGTCAGAAATGAGAACTGCCAATAACGTAACCATGGAGACTGCATTTTTGGTGTAACGGTTTGCTGACTGTTTGGAAACAGCAGTGATAGTTTTGGGCCTAGATTTTTGGTGTTACTATTTTTTAACAGGTATAGTAAATGGAAATTGGGAAAAAGAGAGATCATCATTTTTATACGGAGTCTCCCGGGAAAATTGGGAGAGTTAAAAAGTGTGTCCATGGCACTGTGCCTGTAAGACAGTGTTGAGGGCTCAAAAACCCTTTGAGCCCATGTATACATGGTGTGTATACATGATGGTGCTGTGGGCGAATGAGCCTGTCCTCAAGCTTTTTATTGATTGTTTTATAATTAGTGGTCAAGCCAAATGGGTTCTCATTAGCTCTCTAACAAGCCACCAATCACTTAAAAAAAGGAGGCTTAAATTGAATTTTGCAAAAAGTTATATAAGAGAGGAAATTTATTCAGGTTGTAGATTAGGCAACAACAATAAACACACTATTTGGATGAAATAGTGTAAAAAAAATTAGCCGTACGTTGGGAAAACACCTCAGTGTATCTTTAACTCATCAATCAAAGAATTTAAGGCATTTTCATTTTTCAAAAATATTTTATTTGATAGTGATCCAGGTACAAGGAAAGAAAAGAACATGGATTTATCTTACAGGACATGGGAATGAGACTGTAAAAGTTTATTTTCTTGATCCACTCTCTTCTTGGACAAGGACATGCAAGTGAATACAGAAGGTTGTTTACAGAAAGAAAAAAGCAGAATGTACTGTAGAAATGGCATTGGAGCGGGGCGTCACCTTGCCCCATACTGTACAGAAAGACTCCACCCAACAACTTTCTCTTTTTGTCGTTTTTAATCCTCTTTTATAGCAAAAAGGCAACACACAGATAGGCTACAAAGAACCAACAATATTGAGAAAATGAACAAAAGAGAGGGAAAGCCAAAGTACTTTCATCCTTCCAAAAAGAATTTTTTCTATTGTCTTGACAGGCAAATTGTGAGCGTTTTTGCTCCTTGTGTTCAAAAAGGTTTTCAGTTTCTTTAGTTCTGACATGAGAGGAGCAGTGTGGTGAACATGCAGGACAAAGAGTGACTCAGTATTTTGGAGGACTACTGACCCGGCATTTCACCGTGCTGCGAGTGCAGAGAGCCTATCAACTCCTTATGGCCTTGCTGCTCTGCTCTGACAGCAAACTTTACAAGGAACGGAAAAAAAAGACATTTTATATTCCACAAATCTTTATGCATATTTCACAATATACTTTTATTATCATTTTAATAAATACAAAACAACAACACTGTGATTTAAAAGAAAACAATGAGTATTAAAGAGACACTAAAACGCATTAGACATTAGAAATATCAATATTAATTTGGTATGTTCTTTTACTGACATCTTGTCTTAAGGTGGATGAACCAGCACATTATACTCGGAATCAAAATCCACAGCCGAAAAAGAAAAAGAGGGGACGACAGTATCGGACATGAAAGGGATATTTTTCAGCAATGAAAATGGAATGGCATAATCAAGTGGAGATGCATATGGATATATACACATATATACACACACATGAACACCACCAGAATGTAAAATAACCTGAGATACTCTTTGCACCTCATTTCCAGAACACTGGCCACTGGGTGGATGATATGAAATGACGATGGCGTAAAGACAACAGTACAACAGCATCTGACGGCCTTTAGTTTCCACCCCCCTTTATCAACATTAGCAGTACAAAAAAAGACAAAACAAACAGTCATTGAACCAGAAAAATCCTGAACATTAATATCGAAAACATTGTTGTAAGCAGCGTTTTGGAGTCCATAAAAGGCATACAAAGAAACAAGCTTTTCATTTTAAAAAAAACAAAACAAAAAACAACATTGTCTGAAAAGATAGAAATTGAGAATCAGAGGCTGAGAAGTTGAAAGTGGCAGATGGTTAAGTGTGTGTGCGTGTGTGTGTGTGTTGTGGCGGTCAGGCAGATAGAAAGTGGTCTGCTCCAGACTGTGGCTGTAGAGACGGAGGCAGTGGGACCTGCTAGTTAATATACAAGGCTTTTTCTCCATAATCACTGCACCTTAAACAGCGGCTCAAAGCTTCACTGCAGACTGTACACACTGCCGTTTCTTCTCAAACACGACTGAAGGTTATCGACCCAACACTGTGCTAATCATAGTATACTGGCAACCGAGGCGCCAAGCTTCAGAGCGACGGCTGTTTTAACAGATCAGCTGATATACATACAGCACTTCAGTTGGACCGAGCGGGTCATTGCGTTGTTTTCTTGGATGATTCTGTACCATGGAAAGTATAAAAAACAAAAAAAAACAATAAGTGCTCTAAAATAAGCAAACAATATTGAAAATGGATGGAACTAAAAGACACAAAAAATGTTAAAATGGGATCAATGTAAACCAATAATGTTGCTCCATTGATGATGTTTTAGGTAGTGTGTCATCTCTACTGTCAAATCGAACAGTTACTGCACATGGTCTACAGTGGGATGATCATAAGAAACACTCCTTTGTCTGTAATGTCCGCTTTCTTATTAAGGCTATTTGAAGAATCACAACTTTCGCGAATGCACCGATCGTTAAGTGCCATGACTGAGCTATGTGAGACGCTTGCCTCCCTTCCTCCTCGTTTCACTGCGAGCAAGCTGCAGTCGTGTCGTGTAGGGGAGCGTAAACTCGGTGCGGTAATATTACGTAGGCAGTAAAACATATAAAAATGAAATAAAACTCGAAATGCTCGGAGACCCCTTGTACAAAAATAATGACTACACTCCCTCAGTCTGTTTCTGAAAACAAGACAATGCCTGGAGTCGCCCCAAACCGTGGAGGGCTGCATGATTCTGATATCAAACTTCTTTTAGGACAGTTTGTAGGAATTAAATAATCAACTCGCTCGCCCGGTACAGTACCCTCTGTGCGCAATTCTTCCAGCCTCACATCTGCCCTTTTCCTAAAAAGACCCTCAGGAACTCTATGTCTGCCACCCAATTAGTCGCAACTATGGAAATGGGCGTCTTATTTGTTGCTGTCCGTGAGCAAAGCCTTACTCTTTAATATCTCTCTGTACATTAGTATATATTTTCTTCTCTCTACTTTACAGTACAGAAACTCCTCTTCACATATTCTTCCGGTTCTTCATGTCAGCAGGAGCTATGTTTTTGTGCTTATCACCAAAATTGCAGTGCAAAAACAATAATTAATAATAATAATGATAATAATTAATGGTAACTATTAACAAACAATGGATTATAAAACAATTATTTTATGGCACAACAGCCACTCAATTCACATATAATACAAATAACCAGATAAAACCAACTGTACCTGTATATGGAAATAAAAAGCTCAAACTGAATTAGGCTTGCATAGCAATGCAACAACAAGGTAAAGAATATATTTACAGGAAACAAAATTCCCTTTTTTCCCCAAGGGCGGTTACTCAGAAAATTAGTTGTTCTCATATAGATGTTTTCATTTTTTTTTTTTAACTTGCCTTTTTCTAACAAAAAGAAAATTACAGTAAGGTAGGAGGTGGAAAATATTTTCTTGAGGACGTAAAACATAGTGAGATGTACAGTATGTCTGTGTCTATACATCACATTTACAGTTCTGTGACACTGCCGCTCACTGGTTCCCTCCGCCGCGCTCCTTCCCTCTGAGAACACACAAGGTAAGGACAAAGTTCATTGCCCCATCTAGCGAGGCGTCTTTCTTTCCAGGACGGGCCAGGCTTTCTCCAGTTCACACCCCAGGCAGGTCACTCTGTGAGAAGCGAGGGAAATGAAGGTTAGTCAAAAAAAAAAAGGTCTGTTAAAATGAAGCGAACGGCATTTTCATTCATAATAAGTTTCATTCATTTAATCATATTCGAAAGACTGAGTTACGCACATAACTCCCCCGAGTATTGGCCCTGTCCATTGGTCCCCAGGAATTCGGCGTGCTCTGTGGCGGTCCACTGCTGCGGCTGTCGCGGGCCCTCGGCCTTGCGCGGCCCCGTCGAGCCCTTGGAGGAGGCTGTGCCGGAGGAGCTGTGGCCGCCGGGGGAGGGGAAGGAGGGTTTACTGTAGGGCAGGCACCCTTCCTCTGGAAAACACACACAAGGACCCACAGACACCCGTTAAGTTGGAAACGTAGCCAGAAAAATTGGACTTTAAAGTGATAATACACAAGATTCTTGTTTTTCCTGATTTTTGGCGACACCTTTGGTGATAAGCGGCCATTACATTGGTGTTTTGCACTGGCCCAACATACTGTAACATTAAAGACACTAAATGTAGACTGCAGTTTCTTACATTTCTTCAAACTTTCTTATATTTAGTCCGAACAAACCGCTGTTGTTGCTTCCGTAAACGTAAAGCGCATCACTTTCTGTGCAGCAGGAGGATTTTCCCGGGAAATATGGACCATATGGTACAAACTCGTTTTGGTTTTTAAAGCGCTATATAAATAAACTTGAACTTGAACCCCCTCATAGGCGTTTAGAATGGCAAATGTAAAAGCTTAAATGGATAGAGGTTGAATCACTACTGTATGGTATCAATCGGTGATAAATTAACATTTATTCATATGAAAAAGTTGCTGATTATTACTTGAAGTTTTATCGATGCACTGAAAAATGCCTGACTAACTAACTATGTGACCTACGCGCTGTAGAGATTAGCTGTTTGCTGCAGTATGGCGGGCTACACGGAGACAAAGAGTCTGCACTTCGCAAACCCCCACTCTCCCTGACATCTGCAGTGTGATGGTGCCAGCAGACAGTGCCAGGGCGTGCCACAGAGAGGACTCTCAGCCTCACACATGGGCCTTACAGCTACCAGCCTTGGGAGGGGGTAAATACAATAACAGAGGGACCACTGGCTGCTGTGGCACCCCCCGCTGCAGGGCAGTATAACATTGACCCTCAGCAGTCTCCCCCGTTGCATGAAATCTCATCATACTACTCCCCACCGCTCCGCTAATGACTGTAATAGAGCCTGCCCCGACCTCGCCGGATTCTACTGTGCATCAGTCAGCGCTGGGAGCCGTATGGGAATTCACTTATGGTTTTTTTTTTTTTGCGAAGATGCTGATTGTGGCACCTGTCTTTGTCTCCCAGGCTCTCTGTCTGTCAGATTGACTGTCTGTGAAAGTCCTGGCACAAGGAGGGCAGGGGCGCACAGCATGGAGATATCTAATGATCACACGCACACGCACACACACACGCACACACAGATGGGGTGTGTGGTTTTCAGAGTGGCTGCTGTTTGTGTGAGAAAAAGAAAGCTGAAGCGATTAGAGTGCGTCTCAGTTGCTGGGGCCTCCTGCCTTGGTTGGAGCGGAGCAGGCCAATGTTGGCCACAGTTACAGGGGGAGCGGGGAGGCTGGGGAGGGGGGGGGGGCGAGGGGGGCATTCTGGAAACAAGCAAGTGGCAGACAGTGCAATCTGTTCATGGGAGCACAGTCTCAACTCAGCGTGAAAGCTAACTTCAACACAAGAACTTAGTGGAAAAATCGCTCACTGCCAAAGCCGGAGCAGCAACAAACTTCGGTGTCCTTGTTTTGTCTTCTTGCTATTAATGCAATGAAATCACTCTTTAACACAATGAATGCCAACTACAGACTACAGACAGCTAAAAAAAAAAAAAAATCACTCCCATTTTGATTTCAGTATTGTTAGATTATGAAACCTAGATGTTTTATTTCCTTGTCATCAATAGAATCATCAGTAAGGGGAATTATGTAAAATGCAAATTGAACACTGATACAGCTGATGGATGCTGCCTTGTTTTCGTTGGTTACCATGGCATTTGGGTTAGCAGTGTACCAGCTTGGCTTTAGGATTGTGTTGGGCTGGGAGGTGATGCAGAGCTGGCATAAATCACACATCTTTTCGACATCTTTATAAAGAAATAAATGTCAAGTAGACGTTTATGTAAAGCCTGTTTATGTGTTTAGCTTCTTTAAATTTGATTCACTCGTACCTGTTTTGTGTCCCCTGCGCCCATCGTCCGCTCGGTCCACGGAGCCCAGCCTGTCTTGAGCCTGGCGGTGATGTTCCAGAGTGGTGCGTGTCTGTCTGTCAATGGAGCTCTTCATCTCCTCCAGCCCAGACAGGGGCCCTGACATGGGCTGGCGCTCCAGGGATGAAGCCTTCCTGTCTGAAGGGGGTCCCATGCTGCCTACACTGCGGGCCCCCTGGATACGGCCCTGTCCCTGGCAGGGAGGAGGCTCAGGGGGAGGAGGTAGGTCTGCACAGAGGGGAAACCACAGAGTAATCAATTACCTGTCAATAACATGCTACAAAAAGCATGCATTACTTTAAATTGTAGTATTACTTATAAATTGTACTCTCATCATGACACTCATCACGTGTGGAAACATTTCCACTGGGAGCTTTATAATTGCTACTTGTTTAAAGTCATTAAAACAAAAGAAATAATGTTTTTCTATGTCAGTTTTGTATTTTATGATTAACAAAATATGAAAAAAGCAATTTTGATCCAAATGTTATGACAGAGTGCCACACAGTTCCAGTGATAAATGATCAACAGTAATAGCAATTGTGGCAGTACACATAATAACACAGATGAAAATGTGAAGATCAGTTAAAAAATGTTTTAAGGCAATCTCTACATAAAATATCTAAAATATGTCTTAAGCAACGGACTGACCGTCTGCGCTAGGATCTCTCCGGTGGGGTGCTGTGCCCTGGCTTCGTGGCTTGCGGGTGGGCCGGGCGGCCCTCTGGTGGCCCAAGCTGTGTGTGCCCACTGTGCTGCCATCTGTTGAGAATGGACTGCTGGGCCGGGGCCTGTGGGACAGGCCTTTACCTGCAGGCAGAGACACAGGCACACAGGTCAACTTGTTAGTGAAGATACCAAGGAAGGGAAAAAAGCAAGAAACGAGATGGGGGGGCTGAGGCCTTAGCTGTAGACTTAAAAAGGTGCAGTTTATTAATCAAAGATCCAAAAACCTATTAGAAATCAAAGATAGAGCTTTTTTAGAAAAGAAGAAACACTTGTTAGAAGCCTGTAATGAGGTCGCCAGTGTAACATATCACCCAGTTATTTCTTCAACCCAAGTAAGCTAGAGTGCAAAGCCAGGGGAGTTAAAGGAAGTTAAGGATAGCGAGACATCCTCGGTCCAGCCAGGTACAACAGGTGCCATGCACAACCTGGGCACAGCATCCACAAGCGGCAGCAACAGAGAGGAAATCACCAGCGAACAATATGGGGGAAAACACCAGCCAAAGGACGACAGAGGAGGAGCAATCAGAGGAGAAAAGAGGAAATCTTCATCTTCCAGTGGTAAAAGTTCCAGACCAGCAGGTTGTGGGCCGCTGGGCTCCACACACACACACCAACCTCTCTTGCTGAGGCTAGTGCCCTCCAGGCGGTAGCCAGCCTTGTCTGCAGCGGCCACCAGGGCCTGGGCAAAGCTGCAGTGGGTAAAGATGGAGCCGTCAGACGAACTGCCCAAACTGGACCTATGGCTGGAGAAATTACGCTCGTCCTCCGAGGCCGAGCCCCACCCGTTCACCATGGATCCTGTGGAACACCACAGCTACAGTTTCAGCAAGTGTGTGTGTACAGTATGTGTGTGTGAGAACTTGTAAGCCTCTGTGTGTGTGTGTGTGTGTGTGTGTGTGTGTGTTTTTTACATTTGAAAACATTCAAATTCCACCACGTCATGTTTATAGCTTCTGGCTCAATTGGAGGAAATTCCATGGCCACAACTTTTATGAATGTATGACCTGCCATACTGAACATCTGTGCAGTGACTATACATTTGGATGGATGAATGTAATCTTATAATGAGAGGTAATATTAAGTCAAAGGTCCCAGACTTAAATGGTTTTCTGTTTGCTGCAGGGCATTACTGTTCTCGCAGGTGAGGAGCGCTTTTGTACAGTCATTCTGTTCTGGCCTGCCCTCTTTCATCTGCTACAAACATATGCATACAGTGCATACATAGCATACACACACACACACACACACACACACACACAAATGCACACAGTGGGACAGCAGGACTGAGATCTACTGAGTTTGCTCTTCTTTTGATAAAGAAGAATGAGCGCACCTGTGCAGAGCGGAGTTAGCTACAGCACTGCCTCAGGTGACACAGATGAAGCAGCTCACAAAACAGTGTGTTGGATCAAACACCTGGTGGTACACACACCTAGCTCTCTTATTCCTGTTTGGAAACGCACAGGCACTGCTGTCTAAAATGGGCTGCATGTTTAAGAAAAGATATAGTTTGAATACAAAATCAAGGTAGCTCAGTTATAGCTACCTTGATTTTGTATTCATGCTATTATGTTATAAAAACCCTGAAATATGGAACCCCATATGTCAGTTTCAGGATTAAAAGACAGGAGGAAAATGTTGCACGGCTGATTTAATCAATAGCCTAGTTAACATGCTCGCAATACTGAAAAATGATGGAAAATCTGACAGGACTAAAGGGGTTCCTGGAAGTTCCTGCAGCTTTCTGCTTGTGTATCTGTGCTACTGTAAGTATGTCTTCATGCTCTGATTTTTTTTCTCATATAAAGAGCCAAGCCAGCACTTTAAATATAAAAGTATCAGTCTGCCAATAAAAATATGCCACTTTGGCAAGCAAGAGCACAGAGCACAGTCGGCTAATGTGACAGCTTTCTGTGGGACTGGTTTGGCAGACTTTGCAAAAGTGGCACTAACCCAAGTGCTCTGTTCACACACACACATACACACATACACAGACGCACATACACACACACACTCACAGTGAGGTGAATGAATAGAATGGTGGTACAGAGAACTCGGGAGGTGTGAGGGTAAAGGTCGTGGAGGGAGAGAAGGGGACAAAAAGTTAGCAGCGGGGTTTAGAGGAGGTCAGCGGAGTACAAGAGGTGACAGTCAGAATCCTGGCCAAGACCGGCTGGCAGAGCGGCTGAGAGATTCAAATTAAGCCAACTCACACATGTATCAGCTGTGGCGAGAGAGTTTGGTCTCTCAGATGGCACTTCTCATTGGAACACAATACGACACATTTAAAAATGGGCATAAAACTTAAGAAATATGATTGTGGTTTATTAAGCCAAATACATCGGGATATCCCCTTGAAAGTGTTTCCATTTTCTCCATCTGCGAGTCTCTACATCTTCAACCACATATCACAATGATGTGGTTATTCAGCCACTACATGTGACCTTAGGGAGTTGCACCTTCAACGGCCAACGTTTCAACAGCTTCCCACCCGTACTGCAGCAAAATTCTCACAGATTAAAGGAAACTTCTATAAACTATAAGCTTGCATAAGGCAGAGAACCCCTTACACATTCCATTTTTACAGCGCTAACTGAAATCCACAGGCAGTAACTACTTTCAGTCCTCTATCTTGCCAAGCTATTTTCTTTGAAATTCTTTTCTCAGAGTTTTTCTCTAAGAAAGAAAGACAGCAATTCCGCTGGGTCCAATCCTCCCACAAAGAATAGAGCAGATAATGAAGTATAGGCAGTGCCAGCCAAAGCACTGAAGCTTCCAACTCCTCCGGCTCAGCTAAGGAACACTGCCTCAGCAAATCACATCACAGAATGACTTTTCAGTTGCACTAACTGCCACTTTCTACTGCTGCACCTCTGGAGCACTTCTATTCTCAGAAATAGCACTCCAATCAAACTGTAATCACTGTAACATAATTTGATAAAAAATTCAATCTAGTTTTCTCTTTTTGCCCTAGAATTGTGGATTTTTTTCTATAGCCCTAGACCAAGGTTTGCACTATGGATCTGTCATTTTATCATGTCTTGAACCAGAGCAATGGGCCAAGCCATGTACTCTAAAAACCACTAGCTGACACCTCTCGTGCTCCACGCACTAATAGACCAAGGCCAGTAAATGGGAGGTGGTTGGGGGCAGTAAAATCCAGCCTAGGTCCCTCCTGCCACTAAAACTGATTTATACTGACGGAGACCCTCATCTGCATGTCGTTAAGCGGCGAAATCATTCCCCCTGACGAGCAGGCGTCTCTACCTGCCGTCAAGAGACGTGACCCTGCTCCTCACAAACCTGGCAAGGCTTTATGGGAGAGTAATCGCCCAGAACAGCCCAGCTTTCAGCTCATTGTAGACATAACAGCCTTACCGCTACCGCATCTCAGCTTTACGCGACCTATACCTCCTGCTCTACACACAAAGCCTGGTAATACCTGTGTGTTCACTTCATCTCTCCGGCTCAGGCAAAACACAGGCCCGCGAATACCCACCAGAAGATCGGGATTTACATTTATCTGCTGAAAAATGTGTTGTATTATCTCAGAGCATAGAATAACACATTGGAAAGACCGAACAGACAATCTGCTGGTGAAAAATGGCCCCAGAGGAGAGGGTTGGCTTTTTTCTGGGGCAGCAGGGAGAATGTTTGATTTACTGGCCTTTGGTGTAACATTAAGAAAACAGACCTATTTCCATATTATTAAAACAATGACAAATCTATCAAGCGGGGCTCGACAGGAGTCTCACTCCTACCCCCCTCTTTGCACAGCCTCAAAATGGTGGCCACAATAAATCTCGGGCGGTTTTCCCCCCTATCCTCCCTGTGTTCCTCCCGCTAACCCTGGAGCTGGGACCGTGTCTGTGTTGTCAAGCGATGGGGAGCGAGGCAGACTTGCGGAGCGATAAGAAGAAATAGTGCTGTCTTCAGAGTAATACAGTGGAGGAGAGATGCAGTAGATTAGGGCCCAGTTGCTGCTTTATATTCCTCTAAATATATCAGCAGTAGCATGTGTCAGCGCTACCAAAGCCACTGTTCCATCATCCCATGGAAAACTAGTCTTTAGGGCTGCCACCGACAGGGAAGACCAACAAGCAGCGCTGTCAACCCTTCTACTCCCATTCTCTCTCTCTCAACTAGCTCAGCTCTTCTAGCTTCAGATACATTCTCCGCTCCCTCCCTGTTCCTTTCCACTCATAAATTTCCAAATACCTATAATGCGTATTCTTTTTTTTTTTTTGGTATCCGTCAGCCTTGTTGGAAGAGCTGGAAGACAGTCACGGGGTCGCACTACACCGGCATTTTGTATCACCTCCTGTCCCCACGGTACATGATAGCCCGATCCCCGACATTATTCAGAAACACCCCTGCAGTTTTAACCTGGAGTTTTACGGAGGGCTAGCGTGGCCCGGTCAGTTGGTATGAGAGCGGCAGTGCGGGACCCGGCCCCGCTGTCTCCACCGTTCCAATGTCATGCCCTTCATATGTCCCTCCGACAGACGGCTGTAAAAGCTTTCAGCGAGTTGTAAAAATGGAAATGGTGCCTCTGGTCTGGAATGGAATATGCCGCACGTGAAATTTATTTCAAATCTCCTAGGGAAGATATGGGTGGCGCTGGCTCCGGTGCCGTGTGCGAGTTAAATCACAGTCACTCTCCCCTGCTCGCCTTGCCTCTCCCTCCTCTTAATTTCCCTCTCACTATCCTGTTTAAAATTCATGGACTTTCTTATCTCTTTTTTGGAAGCGATAATTATAATTCCCCAGAGTCTGCCAAAAGTGCTTAAAAAACTTGATTGAGGCATACTCAGTAAGCATGTTCACATACAAATTAGCACATAACAGGCTCATGAAGAACATGTTACGGACAACAATCTGTTCACTGCAAAACAAGACAAAATAACAACGCAACCTGAATACATTTTACTTATACATAACGGTTAAATCACAGTCAGTAGCATTAGAATTAAAACAATAAAATATATAACATGCTGACTGAAAAGTACCTAAAAATAATGGCATCATAATTTTCTGTTTTGGTGAAATGATTTCATGTTTGTTCGTTGAAATTTTGCACAAAATTACCATTGGGTGTTTGGAAAATATAAGGGGAAAACCAGAATATACTACAATACAGTTCACATTTGTGTACATCAGAAAGACAGAAAGGTAATACGGACTACAACTAAACCATACGACTATGCTGACTATCTCACCTGTTAAAGAGCTGTCCAGGTTGTCCATGCTGGAGCCCGGTGTGTGCTCAATGCCGCGGGGATGCCTGGCCCCGTAGCCTTCATCCTCCTCCTCCTCCTCCTCTTCCTCGTCCTCATCAGGCAGGTCAGTCTCCAGGTCAGAAACCAGTGTGCTAGACACATAGCCCACTGGAGGAGCCGGAGCCTGGGGAGGAAGAGAGCCGCTCTGCATGTGCCTGGAAGACAGAAAGACAGCGCACTGTATGTAATTACCCGCCTGGTATGCACATCTATACACACCCAGGAATGTGGAGGGGTGATGAATGCAGACAAAATAAAGGAAATATGACATTCAATAAAAGACAGGATGGCATGAAAAAAGGAAAGACGGATGGAAGTGGAACTGTCAAGCTAATTTTAGAGACCTCTTTCACATCCGACGCGCTGAATAAATTTGGACAATTCCACTAATTCTACGGTGCTGCTTGCATGCTAACACAATGACCCACTAATTGCAACTGTAGACGGTACAAAGGCACGCTCTCCAGGCCTGTCGACACAAGGCTGTCACCTCACAGGCAGCCCGCTCCGCTGACAGCCGCGTTTGTTTGAGGAGGGCGATGTCTTTGACGCGGTTTGCACTGGGATTTGGTTGTAATTACTGGCCCTCTCCTGTTGTCAGAGATGCTCTCTAACCAACATAGTCATTACTGGGTAACATGACATCTCCTTCCTGACAAGGCTTCCATGTCCCCCCCCACCTACACTATTATGAATGGATGCCAGTCTCTCATTCTCTCTGCCATGCCGACAGAATGAAGCATGGCCTTCATCTGACTTGCATGAGCACAACAACAGTGGAATGTGCCGTATGGGTGGGTGGGTGGGTGGGGGGGAGTAAACAACCGTAAGAAATTGTGTCTCTTAGAGTGAGCAAAATACAGTAGTCGCCTAAGTGGTAGCATGGGCCCATTAAAATGAAATGATTAATGGGTATATCCACAGCCACAGCACAATGCGTGACTACACACTTGACATGAAGAATATTGTAGAGCCAAAATAAATCCTTGAAGCAATAAACACAGACCGAAATGTACAGTAAGCATTTTAAAATAACAGCAATATTTTTTTTTATAATAACCATATTTATATGGTGCTTTTCTTAATAAAGTTACAAAACCGAACAAACCATATTGGACTTCTAACAAACAAATTAAAGTTACTATTACAGTGTAATGAAAGCAATAACACAGCTGAAGAAAATTCAGTTTGGTAACTGTATTTCCTCCATGTTTTGGGGCAAAAGTTACCCAACTTGACTCTTTAAATGCCGTTTTACCATGACATTTTAACGTGCTTACCATGTCTGTTTTGCCATGTCCAGTTGGTATGCTCTAGTCAGCTCATCCAGATGTGCCTGGAGCATGGGCTGCATCTCCTCTCGGGGGGAAGGGGTGAGGGTGGCCGTGGATTGCTGGCCAAAGGACACTGCTGCTGGGGAAGAGGCAACCCCACGGATGGGTGGGGTGGGAACCCTCTCCTCCTCCTCCTCCAGCTCATCCTCCATGCCCTGGTGAAGGTAGGTTTGCACGGGCATGGGCGGGCCCCAACCATCACTCTCATACCTGAGGGCCAGAAGATAAGTTTACTTCACAAAAGTTCTCACAATCACTTGATGTGTGAACGTGTGTGTGCAATCTTTTATTCTGATCATCTGCATCCCACAACCAAAGGTGACAAATATAGATCACTTACATATTTTTTAACTATTAAATGCACCTCATCAACTTATTACTTATGCTAACTGAACAAAGAAATTTTGATAGTAAAATATCTCCTGTGGACAGAAACAGAAATAGAATAAAGTGCAGCATCCATCTCCCAAAAGTCACCAAATGTAATAGGGGACAAAATACAAATATGGGTATTCTAAGTGGAATTCATGTACGCTAAACAAATTATTACTCATGTACTATAAACAAATAACTTACACATGAAGCTCTGTGACCTTGTCAAACTTTGCAAAGAATTTGTTATATGACAGTCCTGAGTGGAATTACAGAGGTACTCAGGCTTCCATTCCCCATAACTGTGCTTATACATGCTGAAATAATACTGGTCATAAAGAAAATGTTCATTAAAGGAATTTGTCAGTGCACACTCCATAGGACATAACTGTTTTAATCTGCTGCCATTAAGAGCAGCCTCAGATTTACAGTGCACAGGACTCTTCATTTGCCAGATAGCCTATTAAAGCAGATGACTCTCCCAGATTGGAAATGGGAGTGAGAGGACAGAGCACCTACTGGACCAGAGAGAGACACACACACTATCACTTCAATAAGCTACTCTTAGTGTGCACGTACTGTATAGTATGTTTGGGAATGTGCAGGATTTGAACAATGTTTCAGTATACTTTCTATGTTGAACCAGTCAGATAATTAGCGTAGAGTTAAACAAAAGAAGTGATTGGTTTTGCATCAAATATCTAGAAGGTTTTTTATTTCTACTTCAGTCTCAGTTCGTGGATATCACTCCCTGCAGATAAATTCCCCACTCTGTCTCTCTCTCTTTCTCCTCTCTGTCTCTTTTCGAAACAATGCAATTATGATTTTTTTTTTTTTTTCCAGTGTGGGATTCAGCAAATAGATTAATCTGAAACCATCTGTGTGCCTATGCGGTAGTAGCAGCAGGAGACTGCTAGAACAATGTTTTTTTTTTGTCTTTTTCCAGTCATGAAGTTTTCCCTTAGATTGAAGACAGGATCAGCAGAGAGATTGATCTGCAACCATCTGTATGTGAGTGTGTGTGTGTGTGCGCCTGTGTGTGTGTGTGTCTGTGTGTGTGTATCTGGCTGCCTGAGGAGACTGTACACACATTGATCCTTCAGGTTTTCTCCAGACGTACTGTAGTACAGTAATTAGCTGCAGAGAAAACAGACAGTCTCGAGAAAAGCAGAACCCTGTTATTACACACAGCAACTGGCTGGTGTTGTCATTCACATTCACATTCACATTCATATTCACAAGCGCTGTCTTGTTCTTTCAAGCAAGCGAGCAACTTGTTTCCCTACTACTAAGGTGGCCAGGGGAAGAAACATCTGTCATAATAGCAAAAAAGGACGAGCACACAATTTGTAGTGCACATAGTGTTGAATATCTCTGCGAGGAAAAGTCAGCAGGCATACCCTCCTCCTTCATGGTGCTCATTAGGATAGTGGTCCATCTCAGTGCCAGGGAGAGGGTGAACAGGGGGAGGGGGCAGGGGAACGTTGGCCCAGTTGGACCCGTTGGCCTTGGTGGGTTTGGAGCCAGCCTTGGTCTTCTTCTTCTTGCCTCCCTTTCCACCTTCAAATGGAGAGACAGATTCAATAAAATTGTAAAAAAAAAAAAAAAAAGAAAATCAATTCTAATATACAGGTGGGATAGCTTTGCGAATTATTTGCTGTCGCCATATAACAAATAGGTATTCTAAACAAAGTCAGTTTATTCCACATACTTTACTTAGAAATACAGATCCATTTTAAGTCAATTGCAGCATAGCCTACCCTTGGAAAGTCGTACACAATTTCAAACACAAGATTTCAATGGGCTCCTGCCTGTCAGCGCTTACACAGAAAATCTCAAGGTTGCTTGATGAAAAGCATGCTTCCATTGACTGATTGGCTGAAAAGCCTCAAATCTCCATAGAAACAGGAGAAAACGACAGTAAACGAGGCTGAGGCAGACCTTTGTGCTCCACCCATCCCTCAGTGTCCCCTTTCACACCAGGCTTTGGGTTCCACAATGAAATATCTCACTTCACGGCATCATCATAATGAATGGCTTGTGTAGTGTCAGTGCGGCCCTAATGGAATTCACTGAGAGTCTATTACTACTTTCATTTCTTTTATTACACCAGAGAGCCGCTAACCCCATCCATTTCTACTCATATCCCTCCTACACCAGATTCTCCTCTGCCCCATCCATCTTTATAAATCTGCCAGCTAGGGCCAGGTCAGTACTGGGTTTTATACGATTCGGTCATTCTGGAAGAAACCTTTTTTTTTCCTCCAAAATGACATTTGACTTAAAGCTCAAATCTGTTTTCAAAGCAGAGGTATATACACATATTCCTGAAGGGCAGGACTTACTGATGGAAAACAACCTCTTCACGAGGGTCAGATCCCACCACAACTCCAAAATGCAAGTCTATTTTGCTCCAAAGCTTACAAACGCAAACGGCTTACTTACAACCTTAAAATACATTTAATAGTTTTCTTTTGCTGTTACATACTGCCAGTCTTTCTATCAAGAAATCAGTTGGAGAATAAAATATTAAGAAAAAAAAAAGCAGTCAAAATGATCTTCTATTCTTTCCTAGCCAGTCTATTCAGCTGACAAACTGTGGCAATATACTGTTGATGCCTCCACTAGGGCAAAGCGCTCTCCCTTTCTATAATTAAACTGTACCTCCTGCCAGTCCGCTCCCTGCGATTCAAAAAACTATAAAGGTGAGGTACTGCAGTCTTGTGCAACTCACTGGGTAGAGCATGTCATCCATGCTCAAAATGTATTCACTCATGGTTTTGTTCGAAGCTTTGGGATAAAAGCAACCACCAAATGGCATACACTGTACTATTATTATATTACTTTCCTATCCTATGTTTCTCATTGTGTGCATATGGAAGTGGTGAGAGAAATTTGCATGTATGAATCCATTTGTGGCAGGCTACAGTATTTCTCTGCCAGTAAACACCTTACATCTCAATCCAGAAAACACCCCGAGTTGACGTCGCCAGCCACACAGGCTAGTGAAAGCCATCTTTGGGAGACTCTGTTGTACACATTTGTATCTGTCATCTGTTGGTTAACCCTCATTGCCAAAGGCCTGTAATCACTTTTCCCAGTGCCACAAAAAAGCTCCCGTTGAAGGAATCTTGCATCTTCTGCAATGTAACATCATGTAATCTAATAAACTGACTTGACTCAGGCACAGCTACAAATTAGGTCAATGTCATCAAAGGAAACTTACAGAACCAATCAGATACATTTCTATTGATCCACATAGAAGGCAGATGACAGACAAATCAGAAATGCTGTACGATATGGCGATTCTTTTTGCACATTTCTTTTTCAGGAAATGTATAGTATTATTCTGTTACAATATAAAAAAAGGTATTTTCTTTGACCAGGAAAAAGATGACTGCATGGCCAAAATGTTTGGGCAGGAGACGAAATATAGGGCATGGGGAGGAGAGAGAGGTGTCAGAATAAGATTAATAAAGAATGGGAGTAATAAAAGAAACAACTGTAAGCCCAAGGCAGGAGGCACCACAGTGTAAGTACAGTCTGAAAGTAATTGGGTTTCCTAATCGTACCTCTGGGCGACGCTCGACTTTTACCAATAAATGGTGAGTTGACGTGATTGTTCAATCACCCCCAGTCCCCCCACACAAGACAAGCCATCAATATTGTAAATGAGCCTCTTCTGGGGAAGGATGGTCTGGCACTGGAATTACAACAGCTCACCCCAAATATGAAAAATACAGAGAGAAAAGCTGTGGCTAGGAGCTACACAGGAATTACACAGCAAACCCATCTCCTCTGACAAAACTGGGCCTCTCTTCAAAGGGGAGCTAATACTAAATATAGATATGGAGTTGGGTATTTATACCTAAGGTTTGGGCGCTCCCAGCCTATAACTGTAGGGCTGCATAGCCTTGAGCTTGCTTTGTTTTCATTGGGTGCGTCAGTGCTGAGGGGGAAAGCCACAGAATGGAGACTCCAGAAGGACTCTGCAGCCAGATATAACTTAGGAGTGGGAGAATAATTTCAAATAGGGCGTCCAAATAACTGACAGTCATTTATCATAATTCTTCAGCATGCAAATAGGTTTGTGCAGTTTATGGGTTACTGTGATAACTTTCACCATTGTGAAGTCCAACAAAATAAACCCAGAATATTACATGTTACATAATGAGATGAGATGTAACAGATGGAGAGTGCAGGAGCACAAGCAACTGTCTGTGTCCCCCACTCATATAACCATGGACTTCGTATCTTTGTAGGAAGCCCGAGTGAGAGTGTCAGTGGAGGGGAGAGGGGGTCTTTGGGGTCTGAAAATGCTACAGAAAACACCAGCTACCTCTTCTCTCCTACACTTAGATAGTTTTTAATGAGCAGCTCCGCGTCCCCAGTGGAGATCTATGCTGCCATGAAAGCTGCTCTATTTCTAGTTCCTTTTCATCCTGCTCTCCTCCTTCAGACCTGACATTCATTATTCCCTCCATCTCCTTAGAGGGAGAGCAATGCGCTGGAACTTCAACTTTTCCCCTCTTCAAATGCTGAGCTTTACTTTAGTTGAAGTCTGAATCAAAGCTCAGTTTGTGCTGATTCAAATGTCCTTTACTGCTGTAAGCTGTACTGTATGTAGCACATATTGTGCAGAAGAGACATATATTTGGAAAATGATTTTGGTGCTTACTCCTTGATCACTACGAGGGTACTACTGAATCAAGTACATCTTTTGTTCAACAATTCACTCTTATGGCACCATTAATCCATCTATCCATCCATCTATCTCTTTCTATCTTTCATTTTTTACCATTTAAGTAGCAACGCCCTTCACCTGCATCCCTAAAATATGGCAGGTATGAGTCCTGTGTTTTACTAGCCAGCATTATACAGTGTACATTTCTGCACTCATACCAATTCTTTAGGGCTACTTTGCAAGGGTAAGTGGAAGGGCATAACCCCTGTTTAATTACACAGGTGAATCAAATTATGATATCCAAATATACTTGAGATGTCTGACATTTCAAGGGAAAATATCTCAAGGCATGCAAATAAAATGCACGTCACCTTAAAGTAATAAAGCTCTTCTTGTCTTCTTCTCTGCCCTTCTCTCTGGAAATATTCACATGCGCTGCATTTATCTTCGCTCCATCTACATTAAAGCATATTCTCTGCTACAGTGTCATTTACTGTTTAGCAGAAAACTCTCTTATCTTTCTCGTTCGTTATGTTTGTCTCAGTCTGAGAGAAATGAGTAGCACAGCCTGCCCCAAGCCCAGTCAGAGCCTTCACTAACCTGCGTGGAGTCTAAGGGAAGAATCTGCCTGCAAGGCATGGCCACTTCACATCCCCTCTCCAACCCACTGTGTGCCAGAGCATTGAATTAGAGACCAGTTAAGGCAGTGGGTTGTAACTAGATTAAAGAGGAGAGTGGAGGGGAGGCAGGCAGAGGGCTGCCTCTGTGTCCTATAAATGACATTGTAATTCTCTGAACATGGGTTTTAGTGTAGTCGGCCACCATTAGGAGAAGAGGGAAAAAGGGAGGTATTTTTGCCACTTTACCCAGCCAAGCGTCTCTAATAGTGTGTGCGTGTGTGTATAGTCCACTCTGTCTGAAAGAGTCCCTCTGCCCCTATTCCCGTCTGCTCACACACACAGTGAGAGACAAAGCCTTTGCAAGGCCCGGCAGTGATGGCAGAAACCCAGCATTAGCGCCTGCAGCCATATCAGCAGATCATAGTAACATTTTTTCTCTCTGTCTCAGATTTAAATATCTTGTTTTTTCATACTCCAATATTGTATCAAGTCATATCCAACGTCAGAACATGGCTGTATGGTAGCCAATGTGCTCCGAACCTCATATTTGAAAAAAAAAAAACAACCAACAACATAAATTTTCATCCTCATCAACATTTGCTTAACTATATATCATTCACACGCAACGAACTGTAAGCAGTGGGAGCTGAGTGAGCAAAGCATTATTGGTGAGGGAGAGGGACTGTGTTAATAAAAATTCCCTTAGATGTCAGGTTTGTACATGCAAATAACAGATCGATAAAGCAATTAAGAAATCAGTCAATCATAAAGTCAAGCGGCAGAGCCCCAGAGACGTCCCAGTTTGCTTCACAGAGTTCCCTGCTGCGTCAGAAACCAACCTGAGAGACTGCCGCTTCGCTCTGAGCTGTTGTGAGAGCTGGTGGTGCTGAAATCTTGTGATTGGTTGTGTGGTATTCTATTAGACAATCCTTCGGCCAATCGGTAGTCAGGAATGAAAAGGAGTGCTATAGTGGAGGTTAAAGGGCAAAAATTACAGTGGCATCAGGTGATTGGCAGTTAGCACAAGCACATGCAAACATGCAGTTAGAGCATCAAGCAAGCAGTTGACATTCGCTTTTTACACACGTCTCCACCAATTCGGGGTTCATATATTCAACAAGGCTCATTTATTTAACCATTCATTCACTTTCTCATTTGTACGCAACGTATCAAAGACGCTGTGTTTGCTGTATACCTTTGATAGAACAGACTAAAATTAAAAACATGGAAATAATCATTCACAAAACTCTTCAATTCATGAAATGGGATAAATGAGTGCAGCGGTGGAGTTTTTAATTTATTACTGTTTCCCTTCAAGAGAGATATAATCATATATAATCGTATATAATCTTACTTCTTAAAATAATGCCAGGGAGAATTACGAAAGGAGTTTTTAAAGATTCATTGCATTAGGGGGACTCTGTAAAAAGTATAATTAATCTGTTTTAGACTGTTGGAAAATGAGATCATAAATATGTATTAGAATACAGCCTAGGAATACTCATTACTCCTAAAGTATGAAACTCCACTCGGCTTTAAAAAATCCAGCATCAAATCCATGGTAATTAATTTGGATTATTTTCTTAAATATTAGTCCAGCTAAAATGGATAGGCAATTACTCTGAAAGTGAAGGAGGAGTAGTGCCATCATGAAAACCTCAAGGAAATGGATGGTTGACTTAACTGCACTACTCCTTCATGAGGTGTTTACTCAACCTTGGAGAGTAACCAAGATGATGTCTGCTGGGGAAAAATGACTCTTTCAAACACAACCTCCCCTCCACAGACAGTGGGGTTAGAATGGCTTCAGAGACTTGTGGTGAAATAATGGGCATTAAACTGCAAACTGCTGTCACGTCACAACGCTGAACTTGCGGCTTGTGATCCGGGGGTGAATGAGGTAGTGTATGAAATACACTCTTTCTGCTCTTTCACTCAACGGGCTTTTTGATGCCGTCATACATGAAGAACAGAGTGGCTGCAGCTGATAATTGCGTACATGTAAACATTTACTGAACCTCACAAACACAAGGGCACCAACATCCCCGCAAATGGATATGTGCAGACTGACTCCCTCCATGTGGCTTACTGTTGTTGCAGGAGTTCTTGTCGGGCAAAGAGTAGCCCAGGTTGGCCATCTCCTGCTTGGCCTGGAGCGAGGCCTTCCACTGGGCCTCAGGCAGGTCCACAGCCAGCTCATGGATGCTACTGGAGTGGAGGATCTGGGTGGTGGCGTAGGGAGTGGCCTGGGAGGCTTGGCCGGGGCTGTTGTAGTTGGCCTTGGTGGTGAAGTCTATGCTGCTGTAGATGGCTCCATCAGAGAGCATGGTGCCCGTCTTATCCCCTTGGCCGCTGGGGAGATCTGGGGGAAAAAAAGGGTTCAAAAGAAATGTAGTTGGCTTCTACAAGAGATGTTCACATCACCTGTAACCCCGGAGTGTGTGAATAAAAGCCGGTAGGTAGAAAAAGAAAGGAGACATTGATGAACAAGCCCGGTCTTCATCGCAGATTAAGAGCAGAACACTGTCTAACTACGCATCGGGCCTGGAGTGACCTGGGGTTCACATGCAGGAGGCCCCGAAGTGTCAAGACATTACAGTCTGTGGCTCAGCGCTTTCGGGTCAGCTCGTCTCTTAACATCCACCACTTAACATATTCATCTCATTGAAAGATTCATCCCAGTTATTCATGCATTCCAACCCTCGGACTCCCAGCCTTGGTGTCCCGTTCTCCCTCCTGTGCGGATCTCTCCGTCCCCTCCCTTCTCTCTTCATGCACATGAGCGATAATGCTGCCGCTCTGCACGTGTGCGTGATGAGAGAGAGAGAGAGAGAGAGACAAAGAGAGAGAGAGAGAGAGAGAGAGAGAGAGAGAGAGAGAGAGAGAGAGAGAGAGCAAGCAGACCCTCTCTGTAGTGCATGGTTTGCATGCCCAGTGAAGGGGAGATGATGTAGAGCCATGGCGGAAGTGTCCGCATCTGCGCCAGTCAAGCTGCGCCTGTCCTTCACGACTGGCTGCTCAAGACCATCCTTTCAAACACCCCTCCACCCCCCACCCCCCCTCACTGCCTCCTCTGCCCATCTCTCCCCTCACATTCTCTCGCTCTGAGGTATGGGCTGTGACACCGGGCTGGACTGTTTGCCATTACTCAGCCTGGTGACAGTGGAGGCCCTGCTGTTAATGCTCTAGCTGTCCTCTGATGTGAAATATAAATGTATATCCAAACACGCACATGCAATATGCATACAAGTATACATCTCTGCAGGCCTGGTGGGAGAGCGAACATGATGAACAACAGGAGCGATGGTACAATAGAGAGGAGGGCAGGGTGCCTGGAAGATCCTGTCATCATCCTTCATCTCTTATGGTCTCTTCCCCATCTCCCCCTGCGCAGCACCTGGGAGGGCACCGGGGCAGACCTTCACTCACCTCCTCGGCCAAAGTTACTCAGGTCGTTGGGTCCCCCGGAGCTGCTGTTGACAGGCAGGCTGGTGGCTGGCCAGGAGTCCGCTAACCAGGGGTAGCCTGGGTCACTGGCATTCAGCAGGCCAGGCCGGCTAGGGAGAAACACAGGGTGGGACATTAGACTAAATGTGAAGCTACTTTAATACCAGAGGTTATAGTACACTCGGAATGTCCTGATTTACTAATTATGCAAGGTTTATTTCTGAATCATGAAGTCGTTTCATCTTCCCTCACTAGATTGAGAAGTAATAAATAAAAAACATGACAGCAATCAGCAGGGAGTCAATGTGAAGACATAAAATCAAACATATGTTTCAATGTTAGTGTGTGCACATGCATGTGTGTTGGAGGGAGATAAGCTGGCAATAAGCCTCTGGTGCTAATGAGACATTTCTGAGATAGGGGGAAATACTGGATGGATACATTTCTTCACCCACAAAGTTGGAATTCCTTCAGGCAAACGCAGCTCTTTATCTCTCTGTTTCTCCTGCTGTGTCTTTGTCACATTCTCTCACTTATTAATGCAAATACACACTGTAGAGATGCTAATGCATGCATTTGCACTCTGCATACATGTGCACACGTACTTGTGTCCTCATTCATTAATATCCTGTACTTTCTGCTGTGTTTTCCCATCAACCCCTTGTGGTGATGTCCAGACAGTCTAAATCTTATTTGATTAGACGTCAAACCTCGGCCCTCGCCCCACCCTGATCCCCTGGCCCACTTGTGGGATGCCTGCATATGGGAGAGGGCAGCTCCATTTAACAGGTGTTGTGTCCCTCCTGAGGGGGTGGGAGTCATAAAAAGCAGCCATTAAGACTTTAACCTGTCATGGGTGACTGCTGGGAGGCCATTAGGGCCACTTTACTGTACAATCACGTCTGAGGCTCGTTACCATGGGCAACACAGATGGAGGTAGATGAGAATGAGATGGAGCTAAACGCCATTGTTTATATGTCAGTTCATTGACACATTGTACTCCACTTGTTTCTAATGACTGGCCATCGAAACGGATTACGGTGAATGCACTCTAAATTCAACGTGTAATGGCTAATTTACTGACCGAAGTAGATGGAGAATATAAAAGAAAGGACAAAGGAATCGAAGCACACACACCAGAAGTAAAAGGAGGATAGCTGAGCAGTTCATTGTTCCACTCAAGGTCTCAACAGCGGCGTCTCTTTCGCTCTTTCATCCCTGAGAAATCGCAGGCTGCTATGGTCAGACAAGCAGCGCATGTGATAAAGTGGATGGCTTTGGCTTCCCGGGAACGCGGCACACCCCACCGCCAGTGCCCCGCAGTATGTAGCAGGCTCACAGATACACACTAGCGCTCCGAGAAGCCGCGGAGCACAGCACTTAGCAGCCTGGCTGCCTGATGGGGCTTTTTGTCTCAGCTCCAGCGGGGTGACGTGCTGGCTCTGGGGGACTGGGAGAGAGGCAAGCCCCGAGGACAAGGGCAGGTAATGGGCGCGCGGCAGTCAGTCTCTCCCTCAGCCACAGGTTCTAATGAGAAGAGCTGTTCCACGGAGGGGGAGTCCAAATGAACTGCAGTCCTGACAAGCTAAGAGCCCGCGCCGTGGTTCCTGAATGCCAAAACAGGCCCTCGGGGGAGACGAGTCATTCAAATTGATGGCTGTGCATCAGACACATGCACTTTTATAGGGTAATACATCTCTCCCCCTCCCTCCACTTCTGTTTCTGGCTGCCACGTTCCCCCACCGCCATCATTCTCTCCCTCCCTACCCATCTCTCCCTAACCCTATTTTCCTTTATTTTCTCCCCATACACCTCCTCTTTTCATCCCTCCTCCCTTCCTCTTGTGCGCTCAACATCTGTCAGCCTGGAGTTTCCAGGCAGTTGACAAAGAAGGAGAGAACCAGAGGGAGGACATTGTTCTCTCATGTTGACTGCGGCTAGACTGCACCATGAAGGTACTGCATACTGTCTACGAGAAAAGACCATGCCTTTGTCTCATTAACAGTCTCGCTTGTCCTATGTGCTCCAGCAAGCCCTCCCCCAGCCCACTAGAGAAAGACCATTTGGAAGACAAGGAGTTGACACTGGAAATGGCTGCATCGTCCTTGTATTTATCACACAGCAGTATTCCTGCGAAGGATAATTAGAATAAGACTGATTTCTACTGGGGATATTTGTTATATGGGTGTGTGATTGTGTGTGTGTGTGTGTGTGTATGTGTGTGTGTGTGCGTGTGTGTGTGTGTGTGTGTGGTAGGGGGGTGGGGCGGTAGACACAGGGTCATATGTCTAATGAAAAGCTGACATCTAACTTTTAATCCTTGTCCAGCCTGGGATGGATGGCAACCTTGGCAGATAAGATTTGATTTGGAGCTTTTTTCCTGTCAGACATTTCAGTTGCTTGTGATAGGTAGGAAACCTTAAATACGGTCTAAGATGCCTGACACTAGGCTTGCCATAAACAAGCCAAGTGAGAGATATTAATTCAAAAGCAACTTCATAAATCAGGTGTGTTTATAGTCCCACACACCTACTAGTGACTGGAACTTGTACTAAAAGCCCACACATAAGCTAATACTTACAGCATGGGGAAACACGGATTACTTTTCTAGATTTACTTTCTGAGAACATTCTGTCACTTAGCCTTCAGATCCTGGGATGTAAAGGAATCTCCATAGCAACAGTCTTGGTGAAACCTGTTCACTGCACTGCTCAGCCCACTCTCCCTCTCTATAGGAGCGAATCTGCTTTTGCTAAAATATTGATCAGTGCCAAGATAGGAAGTTATTACTACCTCCTAATTACCATCTCCCTATTGGCAGGGGGATAAGGAATGAGCCCTTATCGGCTTTTATCAATTTCAATTGAGCAGCCAAAGTCAAACCGTCCAGGTCTACCAATCTGCAGCCTATTCATCTTCCATGAATCATTTATTTTGTGATCGATTAAGTGTAATTGTTCAGTCAGGGCAATTTGGCAGGAGCCAATGAGGGACTGGAAACAGACGTGGCTTCATTTGCTATTGTCTAATTAATGCAATAAACATCTCACGTAACAAATGAACACATTTTCCTCTGATACCCTGCTACACATTTTCACTCTCAGGGCAGATGGGGAAGTTGCAACATCTGGGCTTTGATGTCACTAGAGTGACTAACGGATCAGGGGTTTATGCTTGAAAAACAGCTCCAGACTGCATCCTATTCCAATGTTGTGAAAATGTGGCAGTCGCCGCTACTGACTACAGATATGACAAATATAGAGCGCCACAAATACAGACATTTCAAATCCCATTCGCTGGAGTGAGAATCAGAACCACTTATGTGGAAAATTGAAGGAAAAACACTACAGCAGAAAGTAGATGAGAAAAGGCATGGCAAGTGGCGTGGCTAATTCATGGAGAGGCTGCTGGCAGCTCACAGAACAATATAGGCAAAAATGCCCACTGCGACATCCAGTCATACACACACAGTATGAGACAAAAATAAAATACATATTGTAAATATATACAGTATATTTTTAAAAAAAAAACAGCAACCAGACTGAAAGACACACATTCCCAAAAGCCCAGAGACACACAGGGTCAGACTTAGTTGGGAATCTCTTGCTGAGTGTTTGAGATCTGGAGGCTTTACCTAGTCAGGTGTGATAAGCAGTAGATAGACAGAAGCCCGGGATTCTCATGGGAGTCTCTTGAATACCCACAAAGGCTCAGTAACTGGTGTCATTGAGATGTGCCCTATTCTCTGTAGCCCCTCTCTCTTTCACTAACGCACACTGAAATGGAGCAGGCTGTATGGGGGTGCGAGCGGGGTACCTCCGCACACCTCTCCCCTGGGTAATTATTTTTACATTATTACATGTGCTCAGATCCCAGCCGCCCACGCAAGGTGACAGGCAAATTTATCACTCCGGAGGGCTTCTGGGTTGCCTGTAGCCGGCGGGGGAAGATAAATGACAAAATAAAAGCCCTCTCTGCTTAAATTGTTTCTGTTAATTCTGTTGAGGAGATTTATGAGTTCATCTATCGATGCGTGAACGGAGATGTGGTAGAAATGTATATTTGCAAACAGGTTTGCATGGAAGGCACACAAACAGGTATTGGTTATTTATCGATCCATCAGTCATTTATCAGTGTTAGAGTGAAAAGCAGCCTTCTGTAGACTTCATGCATCACTTATGCTGTTGAGCTAAGGTTATTAAAGGGAAGATATGCAAAGCTTAGGACATAGGTTTAGAATAAAATAATAAACAATGGTGAGCTGTTTGGCTGTAATAATGCACATTTTTAAATAGTTCTGCTCATGTGTATGATAGATTGGAATATTGATGATAGGTTTGGTGACATTGATAAAAGGTTAGTCTGTTCCCGGTGGGACACTCACCTTCCATTGCTCATCAGACCACCGTCAACTCTCTGGAACGTCACTGAAGTCAGAAAAGAAAGAAGGGAGAGAAAGATGGAGGGAAAAAAGACAAAGCAATATATTAAGTTTTTCTAATATATTATATGTCAAATAGCACAAGGCTTTATTTCCATAATCAAGATGATAAGATGCATGGCTATTTTAGCAGCACAGTCCAGATTTGCCCTTGTGCCTGTATAGCAACGCATTCTTCTGTTCACTTAGGCCTGTCTCTTACACAGCTAGATAGTTGATAGATTCACTAAGGGATGCAGATGTCCCTCTGTGTCCATTCCCTTTCATGAAAATTAAAAAAAGGTGCAATGATGAGGATTGCAGATTGCTTTGCTTTGCATAAGCTCAGACGTCATGTGTTCCTCTCAAGGACAAGATGCCTGATGAGAGGGAAAACTCATTTCATCTCTCTTATTTTGCTCTTGAGTTATTATCAGATTTGTGATTAAATCTCAGCCAAAAATGATTAGAAAAGGCAGAGGGCTCATTAATCAGGTTGAATCTTCTATCTGCAGACGTGGAGGCTGAGTTACTGATCCTTCAGCTAGCAAGGCTCCCCAGAAGCCATGCATGTGGCCTGTTCTATTACAGTGATCTATAGATAACAAGGACTGCTCTTTGTCAGCAGCTAGTAAAACTCCATGGCTCAAAGTGAGAGACGGCTGTAGAGAATCCATTTCATCTCTGTTCAACGACCATGATGACAAAAAGCATCGGAGTTCCAAGCATGTAAAAACTTCAATGGATCACAGGAAACACGAAAAAAATTTTGGAAATCACCTCATACCGAGGAGGGGGAAAAAAAGAGAGGGAAAAAAAGAGAGAATGAGTACTGGTTGACTCAAGAAGAGAGAGAGCTGGTAGTAATTTGGCTCATTTGTTCCACAGATGGAGATTAAAGAGAGAAGGAGGCTGAACATTCCTCCACTCTTTTCTGTTTCATTCAGGTTGATTCCACAACAAGCCCAGGCACGGGTGAGCGAGGGGGCTTTCCGAGGGTGACGCAGGAATACTGATGATGGGGAGATGAAACTCAAGGCAAGAGTCTGTAGGGGCTGCTAACAGAACACTTACGCATTATCAACATTACCTAAGCTTAATTAATCTAATCCTCTCTCCCATGACCATCAGAATTTATTGTAGGATATTGAATGTGAGAGACACAATGTAAAATTCCTCCAACTTGCATGTAAGAACAATGGCTAGTTTATTTACTGCATTATCTATTTAGCAAATCAATCAATCAAAAATTAAAACACCCGTCGCTAACAATAGCTCCAGCCAGATAAAACCAGCATTGCAGATGTATTTGAATACAATGCGGCTTTGACAGCTAGAGACAGACTTGGCATTCTTTATTCACTCATAGCCAAAGCCATTTCTCTTTGTTCCACCACCAACAAACTTGCATTAGAGAGTTCTGTCTCTTTGGAGAGAGGACTGAGAGGGGAGGGAGGTGGAGGGGAAGGGGGGGAGCTATGCAGCGGGGAAGCCTCTGAAGTCCCTATCTGTGCTCAGGCACATTTCTGGGCCGCTGTGGAGTACTTTAATGTTAGCCAGAGTGACGTGGCGGCATGGCTGTGCCTCTCGCCTCCTTCTTCCAGATAAGCACTTTCTCCAATATGAATACAGATTAATCCCCTTTAATAAGCATTAAGGGGGGGGAGGACATAATCAGCGTATAAAAATTCCATCAAATCTCTTTCCCGCTGGCCGTGCGCCTCCGCAGCGTGGTGATTTACCTCTCCTGTACTGACAGCTTTAGGAGGCTGAGACAGGACACTCTCGATACATCAACTAATCGTCAATACAGAGAAGAACGGCGCTGTAAGACTCTTCAGCCACACTCTGACTCATGTTGTGAACACCACCTCAGTGACTCTGTAATCGGTGTCTTCTTTGCCATTATTTTGTCCTTGCCTGTTGTCCTCCTGTGGTAAAGTAACAATTACCCTCCTCTCTGGCTTCGGCGACTTGTGCTTACAATCTGATACCAGCCCACTCACCTCGGTTTCACTAACATATTAATGTGTTCCATTTATCTGTTGTTAGAGCTGCTGTGCAAAGCCCAGAGTGAAATGGGGTGCTGGATGTGGGCTCCACAGGGAGCATATAGCTATACTTTTCAGAATGGTGTTAGGAGTTAGGATAGTGAATAAACCCAAGAAACTGAGGCAAGGGCGCTGTGTTGACCCCTGACTCATTGTACCACACTTATCTGCTACACTGATATTGGACCAGGAGAGAGAAATCCCCTGATTCTCAGACTCATTTAATCTGCAATGTCTTCTTCTTCTTCTTTTTCTTCATCTAATCTTTTTCTCCATTCTCTATCGCTTCACATCCCACTACTCCATCTCTAAGACAGGCGATGCAAGCTACTCTCCTCCTCCTCTAATTCCACCTCCCTTCATCCAGAGACAGAGGCAGATGCAAGGCTCGTACAGCGGTGGTGCCAGTCAGGCTCGCTTTAGCAGAGGACAGACTTCCTTTACAGTAACATCTAACATTGTTACACTTATCAAATCGGCTGCAGTTAGCCAATAAGCCAAAGATATATAGGCAGATTAGCCAAATATATATAGGCAAAAACATTTAGTAGTGGAGGGAAATCGTGACAAGGAAAGAACAGGAAAAATAAAGAAAATAGGCAGAAGGAAAAATCAAATACACCATCCAAATGCCTAATCAACACCTACGGAGGAGAACGGACATGTAAATTACAACACAATTTGGGTCAATTTGAGAGAACAAAGAGGAAGAGGATGATTTGAGGAAGAGGA
The DNA here is from genome assembly GCF_048128805.1 of Centroberyx gerrardi. NCBI lineage: Eukaryota > Metazoa > Chordata > Actinopteri > Beryciformes > Berycidae > Centroberyx > Centroberyx gerrardi. The sequence goes on from NC_136002.1 coordinate 24,459,361, forward strand.
AAAAGCGACAGTCTTACCCTGCACCACAAGACTGCCACAAAGAAAGATATGCACAAGACAGGATGGAGCTTCATTCAAAAAAAGATAGCCACAACATACATACACACAAATACAACACAGTATGGAAACAAGGCTGTAGGCTGGGCAGGGAAAGGGTTTAAGGTTTGCAGGGCCCTGGTCATGGCCAATAACAAATCCAGCTCTCTTTGATTTGTAAGTTTTGAGACATCTCATCACTTAATAGGCAAAATTGTCTACCTCAAAAAGAGATTTAAATTTGCATTAGGCATGACCATGAGTCTGGCAATCCAAGCATATATATACTGTAAGCAGGTGGGGGGAGGGATCTGTGGCGAGATGGGGTGAGGAGACGGGACAAATGAACAGTACCTGCAGGGGTGAAGGTGAAGGACTGAACTGCAAAACAAGAAGACAGAGAAGTTGTGTGTTAAAAGCCTGCAGAGGTAAGCGGTGCTTTGGGGGCATCTGCACACTGGGGAAGGGGGGCATGCCGAGAGGTGTTAGGGGTCAGAAAATACAGGACCACACCATCACCCAGTGTGCAGAGCAACAGCCAGGAAAGCAGCCGACTCAGAGGCCACAGAGATGTAGAGACAGCGGCACAAACCAAAGAAAATACACAAACACATAAATATGTAACAGACAGAAATGAAGAGCAAATTATCCCCGCCAGTCGACTTGCTGCAAGACACTCTTTGCTTTGACCTGCTAATGCCAAAAGAATAAGATGCAGGAAAAAAAATAGACATAGAACTTTTTTTTTTCCAGAGACAACCTTGTATTCTGCTTGCTAATAACTAGAAATAATGTTCGAATACTAGCAACTGTCGTACTAATGTGTCAGTTTATTAACATTTCCTGCTCTCTAATTAAATCTTGCACCCTTGGCAGGTTATGTGTACTTGGTTGTTGTTAGTATTGACTGTGGGTCACTCAGTGAGATGTCAGGGTCATTGTGTGGGAGGAGAGCTGGATGAGCTCCAGCCTCAATGACCAGCAGAGAGTCCAGTCAGCCCACTCAGCTCTACCACCCTGGGCTATTAACCAATACTGTGGGTGGACTTGTCAAAAACTACAGCCCTCTGGAAATGATTCACGCTGACATCTGTCTCCCTGTTGAGCTTTAACTCCTTAGCCCTCTCAACCTCGTTGCCGGCAGCATCTTCAACATCTCATCAAAACTGTTTTAATTAAGACCAAAAGAAGATAGTGTACACCCTTGCACACATTTGTAGTGGCAGCAAAATATTCTTGCTATGAGAGATAAAATTAATGATCCTGTTTAGAGCGGTACGTTTCCAGAGAAATTTTCCATAATTTGCTTAGGCAAAAGAGCAGAATGTGCGTGTTAATTTGCATATGTGGCTTGCACATGAGTTCCAGCCTCTGATCAGTCTAACCTGCGTAGTTGCTCAGGCCCTTTCTCTTCTTTCTCCTCCAGTAGAGCCAGATGCTGAAGCCCATGAGGATGACCCAGCAGGCTCCTCCGATACCAGCGATGAACGCCGGCTGCTTCACCACATCAGTGATCTGCTCCGTGATGCTGTTGTTCCTGTTGCCGCTCATAATCACGTCCCGGAAGTCCTTACCTGGGGGCACAGCGACAGACAAGGGACATGAATGTGATGCTGAGTGTGTGCTATTAGAGAGAAACGGGACATAACAATGTTGTTGCTGCTTCAAGGTGAACATGTCATGAATGTGGACCACACGCCCTATGGACTTGAAAATATTCATCTCTTTGTCGCTATTCAGAAATAACACCTATAGATACAGTATGAAAGGGTTTAGGTTAGATTAAGCCTCAAAGAAACTAGGCTCTGATGAATTACAACTGAGATATTGACCAGGAGAGCAGGGCATAGATCTAGCGGGTGTGCAATGAAATCTAATGTGCAGACTGAAGAAGACAAAGCCTAAAAGCTTATAACAAACCCCCAGGTGAGCAGGCTGTTTGCTTAGCTCAGCCCCTAATTCACTCCATGGCCAGTAAAACACACCATGTGAAATGAGAGGAGAGGATCCTGGTCTGTATTGATCTCCAATCGCAGCTCACCCGGACTAGTGTGCTTGACACTATTTCTTGGAGCGTGATAAGACTCAGAGCACACACAAATGTTCCCACACACTGACAGGGACAAACACACACACACACACACACACACACACAAAGGTGCAAACACATATGCGCATGCATGCAAAGTTGCAGACATGCTCTCTCTCTGTGTTTACCTCGCTCTCTCCCCCCTCTTCCACATACACACATAACCACACCCACACACACCCGCAGACACACAAACACACAACATATTATATCTGCAAGCTTAGGGCTGTGCTCCCTGAGATGGATTATGTGAGTGACATTGGGGAAATAAGAACATGCTACAGGCCAAGCCATCAGTTATGGGTCAAATCAGACACAATCTGCCTCAGCTCCACATAAATCATATATGGCCAGGCCACATATCAAAATAGTATTTTCTAAATATTATCCGTTTGGCAATTCCTGTCAACAGCATTCTAACTAGAAACAATGCATCAGGAGTGAAATAGAACACAATAATCTGCAAGCTATCTTAAAAAACATACAGACGAAGGGTGTGATTTCAGAACTACTGTATACATACAGTTATTGAAAATATTTAGCCATTTTCTTGAAATTCAACCATAAATATTAAAAAATTCAAATGATTTCATCCATAAAATATTCTTTTGTAAATCTTAACATAGGTAATCACTTTAACTGGATGCCGACTAGTTATGAATCACTTCGATCAATCAGCCTTACCTATGACAATAGGCTGGGGTTCACTCTTGACCCCCACTCCTGCACTAGTGCTGGCAGCCACTTCCACCCGGTACAGCACTCCCACCTGCAGCCCGCCCACCACCACCGAGCGTATGGCTGCATCCACTGTCTTATTCACATGGAAACGTGTCTCATTCCCTAGACACCAGATCTAAGGGGGAGAACATGAGAGAGAGAAAGAGAGAGAGAGAGAGTGAGAGATGTGTTGATTCCATTGGGCTCTGTATACGTTAAGTAAAACACTCTGAGAGACCATGCTGATTCTCTTTTCGCTGTGACCAACCTTGTACTCCTGGATGATGCCGTTCTGGTGGTCTGGGGGAGGGGGGTCCCAGGAGATGCTAATGGAGGTGCTGTTCTGGTTGCCCACGGTCAGCACTGTTACCTGCTGAGGAGGGGCGCTGGGAGCTGGGGGGGCGGGCGCACAAAAAGAACAACACGGACCATCAAACACACTATTCTTCAGGTCAAGCAGGGAAAGAGCATTCATTTCTTAGCAACAAGAATATTGAGATGCACAGCAGCACATGGATAATGTATGTGTACAAGAGCTCACACACGCACACGCACACACCTTTCCAAGGAATGCTATTCTTCCAGGATGGCACAGGTGGCTGAAGGCTGTCAGAATGTCTCATTAGAAAGGTTTTTACAGACCAGGAGAGGTCTGACATGGCTAGTCTATCTTTAACATTTCACTATGATTTAATATCTCATCCTCTGCTCCAGTCTGGTGGATTTGCACAGAGAATACTGCTATTGATTTGTGGAATGACAGCCTGGCACAGTCAGGCAAGCGCTCTCAGTCAAGCAAAGACTCCAGCATTGACCCAGCCATGGTGGCATGTGGGTCAACAAGCTTATAGGATGAGACACAGACGTGAGGGAAATATGAAAAAAAAAAATATTTAGGGGAAAGGAAACAAGGTCTCGGTAAACATATTGACTGGTTCCATCGATCAGCCAGATGGAACTAAAGCCAGTAGGTAAGGATCAGGGGAAAGCTTCAGAGTGAAGCACATCTCAGTGAATAGGCTCTATCCACAAAGGGAGGGTGGATAGAAAGGAGACAAGACGGACGTTTCATAAACCTCACTTTGTTGTCATTCTGATGGCAACAATCTTTTGACCCCACAAGGGGCAGGAGAGGAAAAATAAATAACAGCAGGTCCAACTGGAAATAACGTTTTAAAAATAATGTTTTCTCATTTCCGCAGTGGCTGGCAGGGGAACGGCACCACAGCAGAATACTGACAGGTCAATTACTCCTGGGCTGCCTCTCCCTCACCTCGCCTCCATCCAAAATGGCACGTGTCACCCAGCAAATCTGTGCTCATCCCTCAGCGCGATTGGCCACAGTGGCCCCCTGAGAGCCAAAAGGCCCTGGCATGGTGGAAGATGAATGGGTCCAGTGATGATCCCAACACCTTGGCCAGATTAGAAGCAATCTACCAAGGGAGCATCTGATCAACCATCACGCTCTGGGCCCTCCACCGCTGCATTAGATCCAGGTGACAAAGTGCTATGTTGGCGCGCGGCAGCCATCAGAGACAATGTCGTTCAAAGTTAATGTTATGAATGATTTAGCAGCTTATTATCATGCATATTTGCGCTAAACAATACACATTTCTCATTAGAGGCCCCGAAGGCTGTGCTAATAGAGCCATTAGCAGAGTGATGTATGGCAGGCGGGAATGTGACCCCCCGTCTCCAACATGTACACAGTGCTGTGCTGGAGGCTAACATATCACAATCATACCAAACAGCCCAGTGCTAATATGAGCCACTGAGTAGTCTGGGGGAAAAGCTGCGGGCCTTGCTCTCCACCCCCCAGAGACACTCGTCCACATGGGTGAAGATCAGTCCACTACAGCTGACCATTTATACCGACATTACCGTTTTCCCTTCCCCATAAATAAGCATTGTGTTTCGCATAATAGATGGGCCTCCCTCGCGGCTTCTCCGACAATCAGTCAGTGGGATTCAAATGGCAGCGAGAGTTCATTTATCAGCCATGACTTGAATCGCTGTCCAGATGGAGTGTGAGAGAATGTGTGAAAACAAGAGGAGGAGGGAGAGAGAGAGAGAGAGAGAGAGAGACTTAAAAGAAGGGGACACAGCAATGGAGTGCTGAGCATAATCCCTGCATCCTCCTGGACCTGCTCTGGGGATGCTCTAATTGTGTTAGCTAATGGACACCCTAAGTTTTAATCACTCTCTGAACTGCACTTCGCTATCCATCTAGCTGCCCCGCTCAGTAGTCCCAGGGTCTCCGAGGAGCCTAGAGCAGTGTGTCTGACGGTGTATCAGCTATGGCCACAGCCGCAGTAGCAGGGCTGTGACAGAAATAGAAAGTGGTAGCGCTCTCTGAGGGACTGGGATGCAGATAGAGCAGGAGCAGGGAGCTTTATCAGCCTTGGTAATAGCTGGGACATGCAGGTGCTGGGGGCCTTAGGGAGAGGAGGTGTGTTGGTGTTGGTGTTGGTGTGTGTGTATGTGTGCGTGTGTGTGTGTGTGTGTTGGGGGACAGCTGTAATGTGATGGCAGCTCCGGTACAGAAGTGCGTACACTGGCTGGCCACAGGAGATATGGTCCCACTGAGAAAGGGGAAATAAATGGGCCTGTCACCTTCGCAGGATGTGAACTGTCTCCTATACATGCAGGCCTGGAAATGTTGTGGCAGCACGGGCTTTGTCCCCAGTATGAAGAGCGGCTTTGAGTTTGTGTTTGCCTTTGTGTAATGTTGTGAGCACGTATTGTTTGTCTTTCTCTTAGACTGCATTACAGTTTTATTTCAATCATTAGACGGAAAGGTTGATGTAAGGTTGATGCAGTGCTGTTGGAACCATTTCCGTTTTGTTTGTATCAGAGATCACTGGCATAGTTCCAAATGGCAAATTTATCCAAACACAGACCTGTGTGCATGTGTGTGTGTGTGTATGTGTGCCACACTGCTCTGTGGCCTTGTCAGAGCCTGTCTGAATCAAGCTTTGGGCGACAGATCATCTTCGCAGGAGGAAGTGAGTGCTGTGTCCAATCACAGCTCAGGCCTGTGGCTGCTGGGTGATGGATTAGGAGAAGGTTGGCAGCAACACCACCAATCATAAACAAAAAAGCACAGCAGGAAGGTCAGCTAGACAGGCACAAACACACTCATGCATGTACACACACAAACACACACACACACTATTCTCAGTGTCAAAGGGAGGGACAGAGGCACCCATTATATTATCACAAAAACTAAAATGAAAGCAGCCTACGGGGCCATGTGTCACTCATCACCCCAAATTTGTGTGGACAGATACCGCTTTGACTCAGTATATTCTATTGGCCCTGACATAATGCATATCATCTACACATCCTCATTAAGTTCTTCCTCCTCGTACCTTCCTCAGTTGTGCGTGCCGTCCTGGATTCACTGTCCATGCCTTGAAACTCGTTGAAATAAGGCCGGACCTTGATCTCATAGACGATGCCCTTCTTGAGTGCGGCGAGGACCACGCTGCGCTCCGAGGGGACCTTCACATCCTGGGTCTGCCAGGGTCCTGGGGAGGGCAACCCCGATGTCTGCCTGTACAGAACTCTGTAACCCTGGATGAACTGGGACTGACGGTCCACCTGAGAAAGCGGAGAGAGAAATGGTAAGATCAGTGTTACGTTGCAGTGCAGAAGGAACAGCGCAGAGGAGATCGAGAGGAGGCGCAGAGGAGATGCTATCTCTTGCCAACGACTAGATAATATAAAAGGATGTACTTTTTCCTCCCCGGCATCGCATCGTGCCACTTTAGAGGCCGTTACAGCTTTAATGGGCCTTTTATCACCAGCTCTGACACACTTAGCTCAATTAGCACCCTGACATTACCTCACACTCCCAGCTACCAGCCCAATGTGTTGCCTCCTCCATTAAAGAGACTTTCAGCAATGCCCCTATAAAGGACATATGCATGTCTCCTTTGTATTATAAATACTAACTAGTGACACACAAAAGCAAGTCTAGGACTGGGCTGTGAGTGTGAGAGACTATCATGCAGCAGCGATCACAGACACCCTGGGGACATGAGGAGAATACACACCAGGGGCCATAACGACGGATCTGTCCCATAGAGAAGACAAAGAGACTGGAAGTGTGATAGCCTCCTGTAAACCAAGAAGGACCCGTCCCTCCAAAGTTGGACCCATTTAGCTCGACAGGAAAAGTTGAATTTATGCAGAGGAGGAGTGTGCGCATAACTCACTGTAATGGCTTGTTAACAGTAGGAGAAGTGAGCGGGGCTTTCAAGTGGGATATTAAGCAGCTGTTTTTCGCCAGTGTAGCCAGAGTAAATCAGCAAAATGGATTCCCTGCTTGGTGTGTAACTTTCATTAATGGAATGATTTGGGAATATAAAAGCTCTCTGAGAGTGGCCCCTCTGTTTACTGAAAGGGACCTGATTGATTAGGTGGCCATGTTTTGTGCTGATTATACATCACACTCATAAAGCAATGCTTTAGCATTAAATTAGCTAGCAAGTCTTGGGGTGAGACTTATTATAGGGGTCAATAAACATGTCATGAGGAAAACTGCTAATGTGGTTCATTTGAAAATGAAAACAGGCACCTCATGCCACTAAATACCTGCAACTGACTGATTTATAGCACCACAACACCAGGACAAATAAACAAGGACTATATTAACTTAAGACTGAGAACAAGTCAGCCTTGAGGAAAATGAGAAAGACAGCGTTAGCATTTTTGTCATTATCATTACCGTACAATTAGGGAAAAACATTTTAGTCCAGGTCATAGGTGTTTTTCATTTATCAGAATTAATACAACTGTCTAACTGTGGCACATAATATGCCTATCCTTATGGTGAGGCAAACACCACAACGTGTGTGTGTATATGCGGTGCAAGAGCAGGTGTGTGTGTGTGTGTATTGTATGTGTATATGTATGTGTGTAAAAGAAGATTGATGCATCGTCTCAGGGTGGTAGGAAAAGGCCTATACTCAAGATATGCTGAACCACAAACATGTCTATTACACATTAATTTCAATCTAGTTTTATCTGTGCGGAGGCTTTGTCTTAACAGGGAACTAACTAAAGATGTATGGAAGATTGATGAGCAACCAGATGTCCCTGACACTTCTTTTGATGTTCACTGCGGCTAAAAGAAACCATTTTTCAGCTATTTGATGTTCAGTTACTTTTAAGTCAGCAATTACAATATTTCAAAGCTGCAGTCTTAGGGAAGAACCTGACTAAAATTTCCTAACATAAAAACAAATGGTCGCCCTGAGGAACACCTATCTGGCTTCAAAGACGAATCTTCTGTTAATATCAACTCTCTTGACTTCATGACTCAAGGTTGTAAAATCAAAGATGTAAAAGAACGAAGTAAAAGGTGGACTGATTGATTTCTTATATTCAGGGTTTTCCAGTAAGGATTCATGCAGAACAAATAAAGCATCTGTACTTAAATCTGTTAAATATAGTTATATATACGCAAAACACATGATGGGGTAACAGCAGCAGTACTTACTGTCCATGTGACCTGAATGGTTGTGGGACTCAGGACGACTGGGTTGTGCAACCGAACCATGACCTCGCCAAGCTCCTTCTGTACATGTCTGTGGTCCACACCCTGAGCTGGAGGACTTATATCTATGAGAGAGAGCGAGAGAGAGTGTGAGAGAGAGAGAGGGAGAGAGAGAGAGAGAGGGAGAAGAGAAACAATTTTTTCCCATTTCCACTTGGTTTTCACACAGCTCACTCAATTTCTCACAATAAGCCTTAGTCCATCACCATCAGAAGTAGTATTGTTAAAAGAGTGACTGAATAGACCAATCAGATTCAACAAAGAGGCTTACACTCAGCGATCACGACTTCATTTGAAAAGAAGAAACTTCATCTGCATTAAAATGACCTCATTCCGTTTTGTATTAGGGCACTTGTCTGGTTTGGAGAAAAGAAAGGAGACTTGGGCTGGAAAAGTCCTTTAGATCTGTGACTTGTCTGCACTTACTGGGGCCTGACTGAACAACCACATTAACGAATGAACTCCGAATGCACGACCCCAGACATATTGGATAGAAGATGAATGGACACTATGACACTATTTTCCAGCTCATTTCCGATTTAGCACATGCATGTGTTTTCAGTTAAAAGCAATAAAAAAAAAACAGTGCATGAGATACTGAATGTGGTTGAAGAGAGACACTCTACTGGCAATTGAACATATTTTGGAGTTATTTACTGAGGGAAAAAAAGAGTAGCAAATAGCTCACAAGTGGAAATTATATTTCAAAAAGAGCTTCATTCAGACAACCCAACATAGTCATGAATCACAGGCCACACTAATGGGGCAAGACAGGCCAAACACAGTTAAGAGGACATGAAAAATCAATTCATCATCAATGGCTGCCATTGTCAATAAACATGTCTATGCATCATCTCAAGAAATTCAGCTCAGCAAGCGAGAGATATGCCGCGATTCAAATTGACTCCTTCTCTCTATGAAGAACACACTTTTGGCTTGTGTTTGACAGTGCTTGGCCAAAGGTTGCAGGGCTATTTTGGCGGAGGACTTATCATATCAATGTAATCTGGAGACTGTGGTCTGTCCGGCACCTTAATCAAATCTTCTTTGGGTTCGCAGGCAGTCATTTTCTCCTGTTATGATCATTAACATAGCAGGGATTGCTCTAACTCAGTTAGGCCTTCCAAAAGTAGACATGCTTATTTTACATAATTGCCTAAGTGTAGCCCTAATGAGCTGGGCTGAGATGGAGAGTTTGACCTCTGGAAAGTTCTGCAGTATCTCACTATAGCTATTCACCGCACACTGCTGAGAGGGGCCGATAACTATCGCACTTTGAAGGGGAGCACAACGACCTTACCCTATCAGTAGCAGCAGAAATTACACTAAGTGAAGAAACTTCAGAAAAGAAAACTATACATAATGACAGTGAAAGTGACTACAAATACTGTCATTACTGTGGAAATTCCTTGTAGTCTTATTAAAGTTGTGTAAGGTACCTTGTGTTCTGACAGGTTCAGACATGGGGCTGGGATCGCTCAGGCCCTGGTTGTTGACCGCTCGGACCATGAACAGGTAGATGGTGTTGGGACGGAGACCTTTGACCGTAAACTGGGTGGTTTTGACATGATCTGCAACTGTTTGCCAGCTGTTGCTCACTGACTGGCTGTATTAGAAGAAAAAGAGGATTATTTCACATATTGTTGCAATGTTATTTTTTTTTTTTCGTCTGGTACATACAGTATTACAGGAACATGGTGTACAGATATTATTAGATCTGCACCTGAGAGCCATTGCATACCCACGCTTCTGCAGTGAGGGAGAGTAGGATGTCATTGATAAGACAAACCTGAAGGCCTCAATGACAAAGGAGGAGACGGGTGACGCTCCGACCATCCCAGGCTGCCAGGACAAGGACACACTGTTCTTGGTGACATCAGTGACCTGAGGCTTAGACGGCGGGCCGGGAAGCTCATTTTCATCACGGTTCTTTATGACCAACACTCCGGATTCTGAATGGAGATTCAGAGAAGGAGACACTCCGAAAGTCACATTCTCTAATGAAAAGTAGAGCTGACGAGTAGAAAACTGCATTTTTTTTTAATCTTTAAATAAAATGTACAAAATCATTATGCCATGCTGTACCTTTGACTTCCAAGAACGCGCTCCACGATGTTTCCCCACTGGAGCTGGCAGCCACACATGTGTAGATCCCAGAGTCTGAGAGCTGGAGTGGAACAGAAAACATAAGCACACATGTAAACACACACACACACATACACACACACAAAACATCAAAACGTGTCGCCAAATGACTCCACTAATAACACTGTTAGTGAAAGGGACATTTCATTTTGTATATCCAGAAAGTGATAGTAATGACTGAATAAGAGCGATCTTCCCATCACTGAAATGTTGAAAAATGCTGAGGTGACTTCATGATCTCGTCTGGTGCCGGCCAAATTGTGTGTCATTTGTGAGTGCCTCAAAGTGCTGACGCTAATTTCCTAATGAATTCCATTTTCTACTCACCACTCCTCCATCACTTTCCCACTCCCCCCACCTTATTTCCCCACTGTCCTGCCGACCACAACAAAGCCAGGCTAATTAATTTAGGGTGGGCTGCTGGAACCCCCTGGACTGATGACAGCTGGCTTGTCTCTCCATCCCTCTTAGGAACTTCAGTTGTTTGTTGGTTTTTGTCCCTGCGCCTTCCTTCCATTTATTAAATAAAATGTCAGTGGTCGGCAGCTTTGTCAAGCGTAATAGATATTCCACTGAGGCCTCAGAGTGGGGAAAGGAGGATGTGAGCGTTTTAAATTTAATCTACTCTAAACGTGTATGTGTGTGTACACACGTGTGTGCATGTCTGTATGTGCATACATGTTTCTATCGTACAGCTGGAGTCCATCCAGCCTGCACAGCTGAGCCTTGCAGGAGCTGTCGTTCCACTAAGTGATAGTATCAAACAATTTACAAAAATCAATGCTACCTATTCATCTCTTCAAGGCATTATGATTACTCTTGCCCATCTACGTTACACTTAAGCCATGTACTATTGAATTCTTCAACGCGTGTATCTTGTATTGTTGCAAATGCACACAACAGCACATATAGTACACATCCTAAATTAAGATACATAACACATGCCAGTCACAACAGTGAGAGAATAGAGTGGGGTGACAAGGACATGATGCAAAGAAAAGGAAGGGAGAAGACGAGCATGATGGAGGCTGAAGTAGGTGGCGATGGAAAGGAGATGATGAGAATGATGTGAACTAAAATGTAGTTTTGGACAAAGTAAATGCAATAACACACGATATGGTGGTGCATATTGATTAATGGTGCTTAAGATAAGACCAGTAAAAGATTTCACCTTGATGCTCTTGATCTGGAGGCTGCCCAGCTCCTGGAGGGACATGCGGGGGTCCTTGCCCAGCAGACTAACCCCATCCTTCAGCCAGCTGATGGAGGGGATGGGGTCTCCTGACGCCTGGCACTTCAGCAAGGCCACACTGTCTACCCCCAGAGTCTGATTGGACGGGCCCTGGCGAATGATGGGCGGCGGCCTGTCTGTGAGCACTGGGATACAAAGACAGAGTTGGTGAGCAAAGTGACATAATAGTATTTACACAGTACGTTCAGTGACACTGTTGAAGCTTAAATGAGGGGTTTGACTGTAAAATAGCGTATTTATCATTAAAAAAGTGAGTGGTGGATGTGGGTATCTATCATAAAGTAGCCTATTTTCTCAGCAGGTCTTGTAATTGTACCACAGAACAATGACTATATCCTAGATTTCCAGGAAGCAGGGAAAAAAACAGCTGAGTAGTGTTTTCCAGTTTCATTGATGTGGCAGGGGGGATGCAAAGCAGTTTCCAGTTACTGCCTGGATAGCTTTATATTTATACACTACTCTAGACTCTGTGGTACAGTGTGGTGGTGAGGCTCCTGCCTATTGACTCAGTGTGGTTCAGAAAAATACTTCATCATGTTCAGTGCGGGAAACAATAAAAGGTGTATTTCAATACCAATGGTACACATGAATGAAACAAGCCCATGACACTCTTCCATGACAAGGTGGACTCAGTGGGAACAATAGGTTCCTTAATCTCAACCACAAACATAAATACTCTGAAAGAAAACAGCCCTTTTTTAGGAGTTTGCTCTAGTTTGTCTTTAGATTAATGCTAATGTTATGTTGAATCCCACTTGAATGAATATATGCATTTGCAATAATGTGCCGAGAGATGCCTGTGGGTCCCGTCTATGAAATAGTGGATATGTCAGAGGTGATCTCTTAGTGAGTTAGCACTCTAGCACATAGGCAGTTTATATATTTAGAGTTGAATAATGTGGAGTCCCCCCTGGCGTCACAGAGCCCACATTAATTAGAAGGTATGGATTAATGATGTCAGACCTGCGGGGGCTAATTACCAAGTCTACCTCGGTAACCTTTCAACACATCATCACACCCCTCTTTTTCCGCTCCTACTTTCTCTCTGGCAGCGATATCTGAGAAAAGGAAGCAATTCCAAGTAATAACACACTTTTGCTGTGTTATGGTCGCCCCTTACTTTGGTTCACTTAAGAGAGAGGAAAAACTGTACAGAAACCCCACTGTATGATCTACGGCAAGGCCAAATGTATTACATCAATTTCAATAGTAATATTTCACTTCTTATTTCAGTCCTCAGGAATGTTACTGTTGGAGCAAACGGTGGTCATAATTAATCAAAAGTGATAATCTAAATCATAAACTAAGGCAAGAGAGCATTCAAAGCACCCACATTTTGCTGTAGTTCACCTTATCGCATTAACGCACCCATGCACTTCTCTGTCTGCCACTGCTTTCACCTTTATGATTCACACTGTAGGCTCAAATGAAGCCTTGTGTTTCACTTCTACATAGCCCAAATTATGGAGTGCATCCATGTTTACTAATAATTCTTCTTACTCTGGTTTATGACTTCCAGACATTATTTCTTGGCAGTAATCTATGACTACTCCTGACAAAAGGCACGTGCACGGAGAATGCTCGGTCCAGGGAGTTGATGGTGTACGGATTGATGGCATGAAGGAGTGACAGAAGGGAGGAGGCTAGACTTGACGGAAGCCTTGGGTCTCTGGATCAGGAATTTCTCATTACAGATCTCCTTGAACTCCACAGGCTGTTGTCGGGTCCCAGGACAGTAAATCACCTGAAGACTGCAGCAGGTGTGGCCATGACCTCACCCTGGCCCTCCTCTGCTCTTTCCTCCTCCCTCCTGTCCTCTTAGCCCTGACTAACACCCTTCCTCCTCACATGCATACATCTTACACATTCCAGCAGTAGACAACCCCACAGATATGAACTTGAAGATATACATCCTTACAAAAACAGAATATAAAGGAGAACAGTAGATGAGCCAATATATTTGGGCGCAAACTGTGATGATATATTATTCTGAGCAATTAAAAGAAATACTGATTTTGTATGTGCAGTGGAATCATTCCAGATGATGTACAAAAAAAGAGCCTTTAATCTTTCTGCTAGCAGGTACTTCGATAGACATATGGATGGTCGTCTATCTTCCCATCACAGCAGCTGAGCAGATTAGATGCTCCCACACCTCGCAGGACCCCATAATTCATTCCACAGAAAACCATTGTCACTCACTCGCTCAATCATGTCCCCCCTCTTTCTCTCCCTCTCTCCCTAACACACACACACACATAAACACTCACACACGTGTACCCTCACCCAAATGCTGATCATTAAACTCGGAGGGACTCGAGGGCAATGCTTTATTCCCTCTCCAGAGGAAAAAAAATAGAAAATTTTAATTAAGTAGTGTCTGAAAAATTTGAAAAGAAAAACTTGCCGCAGAAACACAGTAACTGAAGGTCATGGGCAAGCTGACATCCAGAGATTTCTCAAACAAAAGCTGAATTTATTCCTGCACATGGAAAAATAACTATTTCATTTGGGCTTCTCTTTCTATACTTTCGAAGATGCTAAAGGCCAAATTCCATATTAGTGACTCAACAGCGCGAGAAATGTGCTCCAATTAAACCGCGACAAATTAAAATCAGATGTCATTAGTGTGAGGATAAATAACAAATTCGTTGAGGGGTAAATGCCTGAGTGTATGTCAGCGTGAATCAAACACACATGCGTATTAAAAGCACATGTGTGTGTTTGTGTGCCTGTATGCACCAGCGTCACTGCATTTGCACTTGCGCTAAGGCGTGTGTTGGCCTGTGTGCTGGCATGGGAGAAAGTTGTGCGTCAAGTTTTCCCCTCACCATCTGTGACCTCCAGTTGAGCCTTGGCGAGTATGCTGCCTGCAACGGTCAGCGCCTGGCAGATGTAGTAGCCAGCGTCTGCCCGCTGCACGGCCGAGATGGTGAGGTCTCCGCCGGGCGACACCGAGAAGCGACTGTTGGGCTGCTGGGGTTGGTTGGGAAACAGCAGATTCTGGAGGAAGAACAACAAACAGCCAATTAGTGAGGACATGGATCCATTATAACCCGGAAAATGTCCAACACACTCATACCCCTCGTCCACACCAAACACACACACACACCACACTCTTACAGCTAGGAACAATTCCATCTTACTTGGTTAACAAACGACATGAATAATTATACAATGTGATGGCTTGGCTTCATAAAGGGTACTGCACTTATTCTTGGGCCAAGCCAGAGGCTCCATAGTGTTCTACTTTTGGTATTGTTGGCTTTGGTGACTACTTTCCTCTCTGCCGCAGTCCCATAATGGCTATGGGGCTGCTTTGTTTACCCACAGAGACCACCCCATTTGAGTTGAGCTTATACTGAATATAATAGTTTATCTTCAGAATAGCTGAAGTGGGAGGTTTAATCAATCCTGGGTATTTGGAAGTAAACAGAGGTAATGAGAGGCGATCAGAGCTCTGTGACAGCCTGAGGGAGGACTGATGACATCGACAAAACATCACCTCTACCTCTCCTTTTTTTTTTTTTTTTTTTACTGTTCAGCCACCCTACCCGCACCCTTTTCTTTGTTCTAATCCTTTTTTCTTCTTCGGGCCTCAAAGCTAACCAGCAGATAAAAAAAAAATACATTAGCTGGATTCAATTACACCTAATGACTTTAATGCAACAAATTATGTCGTTTTTTTAATTAGGCCCTACCCACCTCCACCACATGATAGATGTCCAATCCATTATCCTCAAGTGTGACAAAAAGGCCTTTCTCTTGCCTAATTACTGTACTTAATTACAGCTTTAATTTGTTCTCTTAACAAATACCTTCATATCTTATTTAAGTCAGTGTGTGTGAAGCAGAGAAAATAACGAGCATCAATAAACACAAGGACAGAGACAAGTGCCGAGATGGCGAGGACGTGCATCTGCAACTGTTTGCAAGGCGTTCGCTTCAAAAGCCTCATCTATAATCACTGCTCAATGTGAAACACTTACGCCCCGTGTAGATCTGCACGATGTGAGCAAGTTCACAGCATGTATCACTGAGTCATATACTGTAGGTCATGTACTGGTAAGAGGTAGAGTGGGTGAGCAATACACTGAATGTTTGTGTGAACATATAAGTATGTGTTTCACTCCTGTTCTCCCCCTGAGTAGCACTTTGCTAGAATTGTTGGCCTGCAGGCTGTGTGTGTGTATGTGTGTGTTTGAACCCTAGCCAGACCTGAATCATATCTCTGGCTCATCTACAAGCCCCAACAGGCTCCTAATTGGCACTGTTGTTGAGCATTGTGAGGACACCCAGGTATTTGAATGGGTTATCTGCTTGAAAGAGGGATAGGATCGTTCTTATCAGTGCAGGGTCACGGGAAACTGATTAGCACTTTGCCAGCAAGCCATACTGTCGTTTGGCGGCTCCTCTGAACAAAGGTGTATCTGTGTGTCTGTGCTAAAGATACTGATGACAGATAGTGTAGTTTGAAGTGCCTCTGTCTGTGTGTGTGTGTGTGCCTGCGTGCGCAAAAGCGCAGGGCAAAAGAATCATGACCCACTCTCATCAATTGAGCATAGAGCCAAGGGAATCCAAACAAAGTGCTGTGTGTTGATAACACTAGACACACAGCAGATAATGAAAGCTGCCTACTAAGAGGGCAATACATTTTCACATGCAAGAAATAGTGTAAAAAAGCAACAGAGAAACTTTGAGGAGAAAATGTTTACTATTCCCTGTGTTGTGTTTTGAGGTGAGTTTGTTTTGTCTTACCTGACTTCCCTCCTTCTGCCAGAAGACAGCAGGCTGAGGGTTTCCCTTGGTCTCACACGGGAAGGTGGCAGTACGACCCTGAGCCACTATCTGGTCCCTTGGACGGATGACAAACTGGGGTGCAGCTGAGGTCGAAGGGTAAAAACACCAGTGTTAGTAGAGTGGTGGCACACAGTGGGGCCAAACATTAGGGTTGGAGACCATCGGGGCTTGGGGATTTCAAGCAAAAACAAGCACTGTACCACATGGTCAAATCAAAATGGGAACGCTGTACAGAGCTTCCATGCAGCATTATCCATCTTTCGCTCTCTAATGGCTCTGAACAGAGGGGAAAAAACACCAAGGACTGTCATGACTATCATTGCCATGGTAACCAGGTTGGCCATTCATCCAGGTGAGGCTGAGGCTGGATGAATGACAGTCACATCTGCATTCACAAAGGGAAGCGCCTTGGTCACAATGCCATTTAGATCTGAAACAACACATAGGTACACCCATGCCCTGGAAATGTCCAAGACTATGAACAGGTATAGACACACACACACATACTTCTGTCTAGAGTAATCACTTCTGGCTTTCCATGTTTCAGATTTAGTCCGCATCAGAATGCATCTCATACTAACAACAGGATCTAAGGTAGCTCAGTACTTCAGATCAAAGTTGTATCAAAAGTGTGAGAGAGAGAGAGATAGAGAGATGGAAAAGACTATTTCAATGTTTACCTCATCTCAAGCTAAAACCTCTCCATCAAAGTCAGAAGAGGCTAGAAAATCTATCATACTTGAAAATAGTACTGTGAAACTTTCTCAGTCAATATTCACGACTCTGTCAGAAAGCCAGGCCAGTTGTTACACTCTGGCAGCCAGGCCAGAGTGAGACATTTGTGACTGACAGCTTGACGGATGTGGTTCAATAACAAAGAGAGAAAAAGTTTCTAGATAAGATACAAGTTCTGACTGATCTCACACCACACTTCCCTCACGCCAAACATTTCCACTTGTCCAAGCAACATTCATGATGATTCTCCACAGGACAATTAACAAGCAAAGCCTGATGAATCACAGAGTGCACAGTTGGGACGATAATGGAATCCAGAGTGTTTCCTTGTCCATGGTGAAATGTATCACTAAACATCAACATCAACAGAGGTGTTGCTATCGTTGGACAAATCCATTTAAAATTCCCTTGTTTCATCCCAAATAAACAATTACCACAGTGACTGGCAGGCGTACAGATCACAGTACATTCCAGCATGGAAAAACAGTAACTTTTCAGCCTTCATAATCTATCTTTATAAACTAACCAGTTTGCACTCACAAGATTTTTCACACAGTTGGAATCTGGACTGTGTTACTCATAAGTGCAAATGCTGAATATTACCACAACTGTCTCACTTGCGAAACTAGATCTCTGCAGATGTCTGAACCTTGACCTCAGTTGATACATGACCCCAAGACCTCTGCTTGTTTATTCTATGACTGTCACTGGTGTCTGGCCCCGTGCTGACAAGTGCCATGCTGACCATGGGAAGACATCAACACATTCCTTACAGGAAGAAAGAAGCTTCCTGCAGAGAAAATGAAAATCAACAAATTACAGACTCCCAGCTAGCTATAACCTTGAGGTAGTGCAGACGTTGGGTGCTTTTAGCAATATTTCTTTGATCCAACCTTTTTAATGTTTAATATTGCTAAGGCCTATCCTATGTTTATCATGCATAATTTAGCATATTTTCGTCTTCGCTGTAAAATGGTATTTTTTAACTCCCTGACAAAAAAATCTGAATTGTTGCAATGAAACATCTTGCACCCTTTCTGTTTCTTTTGATTTCTTTGTAAGTCCTTGCACTGACAAGCCAGCTGGTTCCAGTAAGGGCAAACTCTTCCCATTTGGCTGGTTTCTCCATGTAATCCCTTTTCGGGAGTGTGTATTTGTCAAAGATACACACAGTTGGGAATGCTACAGATGGCTACAGATTTACTGCCTTCCCGTTTGGCCTTCTGCAGCTTGGATATCTTGTGGCTCTCACAATGTTGGGCCTGATACAGAGCTCCTAAATCATGATCTGGCAAAGACTCAGTTTCCTCCCTTCTCTTCCTCTGCTCTGGCCATCCCACACACTGCATTACCACTAACCACTCACTCAAAGTGTGGTTTAACACCTTACAGACTGGTCCCCATCACTGCCCTCACGCCTTCCTCACACTCTCCCTATCTTGTCTTTCCTTGTTATCCTCTCAGTTTACCTAGCTTTTTATTTGTGGAATAGAATTTGCCATCCATTTTAGGCTGACCTAAATCTTTATGAGGTAAATTCATTGGATATATCATAGTAAGTAGTGTCAAACTGAAGTACGTTATATGAGAATAGGAAAAAAAAACCCCAGCATGAATCAATGCTTTTGTGAAAGTATAACTGATTTTTGATTGTACTGGTAGTTTTTTGGCTTATGTTCACCAGCTAGAGGTCATAGTTTACCCACCTTTGTTACCATTATTTACCATTTACATCTTTTTGTAGTTTTACTTACTTACTTACATCTGTGATGTATAACAAAAACAAGCATTTGAGGGGTGTAAGCTAGATTTAATCAAACTCATGAATAGAAAGAAATAGTCAGTGAATCATCTTTGTTGTTGCTAAAAACTTGGCATCAATGGAGGCTGATTTGTTTTTCCTAATTGGGGCCCTCTTTTAACAATTTAGCAAAGAGGTTGTTTTTTATAATGCTTGGCTGTGTGACACCCTGATAGTGATGTGGACAGCAACCGCACTGTTTAAATTTAAATTTAACCAATTAGCTATCCTCATATGACTTGCACAGCAAGATATCACAATTCTCTTACAAGACCAGCACTGTACCGTTGAATGTAAAATATGTATTTCTTGCTTTCTGGCTTTTCCTGGTGGCATGAATTTAATCTCAGGCTCATGCTCTAATTGTAGCATTTCTTTCCATCTCCCTTCGTATATTTTAAATTGTTAACTACCTGAAAAAATAATATAATACTTCTGGGACGGGGGAGGGGGTGGACTTACAAAAAGCGGAGGGAAAGCCCACACAGAGAAGCACAGATCAAACATGCAGACAGATCAAGAGGAAGCCAGTGTGTGACAGTTTCACAGCTTGGCTCAGGGCTAACTCACACTGGTCCTGTTTTGATTCAGAGACCCTTAATGACATGTGAGAGGCTCCTTCCTGTCCCCTCCCAAGGAAACACATGATCAGGCCCCCATATTTAATTCATGACAAGTCACATCTGCCCGGGGTTGGAGAGGGCTCAGCACAAAACTCCAGTGAGGGAGAAAAGAACAAATGGACAGATAGACAGACACTCATACAGTACACCCAGGCACACACACACTCAGAAGCATTTCTTTCCCTCCTTTAAGTCCCACGTTCAATCATATTTTATTCAGAAGTCTACGGCAATTACTGTCTCTTTCCCACAGGCAGGGTGAATGTGTAATTTCCTCCATCTTCTTGGAAGCTGACAGTTTGTGACAATCGTAGGACAGCCACTGCTGTTTTGGCAACCAAGGTCCTGCCATTGAGGCAGTGTCTGGGCTCCTTCTGCCAGTCAAGCTTGTCTTGACACACAATTCTGCCACACTTTTTCGCTCCCCTCCTGTCTCTCCTAGCACATATCTCTCTTCCCTGCGTTCCACCTCTCTCTATCAAACAGCACACCTTTTTTTCTCCAGATGTCCCTTCTCACTCACTCCATCTCACAACACTTTAAAGATCTTAAAGTGTATCAAATTGCTGTCACTCACCCTTCTCCCAATCTATAGAAAAACGTATTGAGACTCCCTGCTCTATCTCGGGGCTCAGAAGGAAAGAAGCCCGTCCAAGATACACAGATCTCAGCTTTGTGTTCCAGGGCCAAAAATCCACAGATGGCCTCAAGACGTGCAAGTTAAACAGGTCCTGGTACAGCGGGGGGACAACCATATGAGACGACAGACAATGGCTATGTCTGAGACTATCAGACTGCAGGCCTAATCCGCTCATAATAAAGGACAAAGTCTACAGTCTAGAGAGCTAAGAGTTAGTGTTTTGTCAGGTTAGTAAACCAGGTAGAGCTATAAGGAGTATACGACAAAACCTGCAAGGATTACGTAACTATTTGCAAACAAAACTTTGGGAGTAAACCTGTTACATTGTGGTACAACACCTTTGTTAGTCAAGAACAGTGCGTTACGTCAATGGTCATTGATTGTCAAGCAGTCAGATGCAGTAGTGTGTATGGGGAGAGCATGCAAGATGGAATCAGATCAGAAGGATGGGTACTTACCGACGGGGCGAGCTGGAGACACAACAATGGAGGAGTGGATACACAAAACAAACAAATTAAGAAACAGACACACAAACATATAAAACAACAGAAGAGGAACAGAACAAACATAATCAAATAAGACAAAAAGAAATCAAAGTCAGAATGAATGACATGTTGTGTTGGGGGCCAACACATTTCTGGCACAGGGTAAGCATGACAGAGCGGATCCAATAGAAGGCTTTTGTCCACCGCCGAGCAGTTTTATTGATAAGCTCAGAGCCCTGATGGACACGGACAGCCTGGTATTAGCGCCCCCAGGTGGTCAAATGTCTTCCAAATCAATGAGATGTCTGTGGGGCGGCAGCATCCAGTGCTCAGAGGCAAATACACTATTGGATCTTCTCTGTCTGCATTAATGAAATCTACAACTCTACGGGTGGCGTGTGTTTGTAATAGCAAGGCGGGGTGTGTGTTTATCTAGTGCTGATGGATAGAGCAGGAGAAAGAGAGCGAAGGAGGGAGAGAGGGAGAGAGTGAAACAGAGTTGAAAGACTAAAGGAAGATAGTATGAGGGGTACATTCAGGGGCCGCAGCTATCGAGACCCAACACCATATCCAGAAGAGTTAGTGCAGCTAGTGACTGACTCCCCTGTGTTTCTTCTCTGTACATGTGGCACGACTCTTCCACTACAGTCAGCATCGCGTCTCCTCTCCTTTCAGCAAAACACGGAGACGCCGCTCCCAGAACCCAGAGCTCATATAAACCCAACATCCAGAAGGGGTAAAAATTCAACCCAAAACCTCGTTTTATCTCCCTCCGGCCCCCCTGTGTGGCCTTAAAGCGCTCCACAGAGACCTTAAATACTCAGGTTTAATGGGAAGACGAGCAGTGAAAGAGGGAAGATTATGGTTAGAATGTTTTTATTAACCTTGCAAACCTCGGGTGCGGGGCTGGCGGTGTGCACCAGTAAACTGTGAAATGGCTTTGCTGACTGGGTGGTTACAGCGTGGAGGATAGCGTGGCTAGCAGACCACCGTGGGGTGCGGGGAGCGTGGTGGGGTGTGCCGACGCTGCACTAGGAAGTGTAAATAATTAAACAGATTCATAGACTGTCCACATCTCTCTTGGCTGCGGGAGTCAGCATTCTGGACTTCCATTTGTGTAGAGGAGACCCTGTGGGACTAAACAGCCAATCTAAACCTCACACTGGTGTAAAGGGACAATAACCTCAATGGCCCGTGACTTCTCTAAGTGTTGTTGTGCGCTAGCTAATGTAACAGAACAACAGAGGACAAAAGGGATGGCAAATGGGTTTCGTACCTCTGACGGTGAGCGTGGCGGAGGCCTCCAGCTTGCCCACGCGGTTTTCAGCCACGCAGGTGAACGTGCCCTCGTCGCTAGTCGAAGCCTTCTTCACTCTCAGCACGTAGTCGTCCTTGTCGTACTTGATCTCATACCTGTCAACAAGGATGTAATATCATGAGATTCAAGCTGCCTGTTCAGCAGCATCAACAGCAGATACTGGAAATCCAGATAAAAATTTGATCCCCCGACAAATAACAAATCAGCTTCAGTATTTCACCCATGCCTGCTGAGGTATCTGGCAGTAGCCATGAAAAGTGTATTTCTTCTTGGAGAGGTAAACAGTGCTCAAAAACACAACTGTTCACTCTGACAAATGGAGATTGCAAGGAGGAGGATCAATTATTCAACAATGACACGTAGTACAGAGAGAGGTGTGCTTTCAGCTGGAACCCCCCAAACTCTTTCAATATTCACAAGATGTTCCTGTGTGTGTGTGTGTGTGTGTGTGTGTGTGTGTGTGTGTGTGTGAGAGAGCTTGCCTGTGCCTGTGTCTGTGTGTACTACTTGTGTTGGAAAGCACAATTGCGTTGTATCTTCACAGCGCTACAAACTTCCTATTGTCAGGCACTTTAACTGAGTCGATAACGCAGTCATACTATTTAAAAGCAAAGTTTGCCCTGATTTTTTTTTTCCATCTACATCCAGTAGTCAAATGTCTGTGAAATCTGTGTGTGTGTGTGTGTGTGTGCCTGAACGTGTAAAGAATAGTATGGCAGTTGACAGGGGGATGATGCTGGTTTGGTTTGTTGTTCCAGTCTGTAATTGGAGGGGTTGCTGGCATGGCAGTGTGTAAGTGGTGTGTTGGTGGGAGTGGTGGTGTGGGTCTGGGATGTGTGACTGCGGCCTGACAGCCCGACAACCGTCTGCTGTCTCCAGCCTGTCACTCACAAACACTGAGGACAGACTTGGTGAGTCCGAGACAGAGATGAACAGATAGAGAGTCACTCCATTACAGCTTTGACACAACAACGGCTTTCTTCTATCGACACATCAGGAAATGAACTCTAAGGTTTGCGCATAATGTAAAATAGGTTAACTGTCTACACTGGATAATGGATATGGCCACAAACTATGGATTGTGCCAATGTTTTCTGAAGTGACTATACAATAACAGTATGCTATGGTCCATTTCCCTTGCACTGGGAAGGACCCCACTGCTCTGCCATCAGGTGTACTGATGGCTGCTTGCCACTGGCAGCTGCAAAACTAATCTGTCCTGTCTATCCATGTCTCGCTTTTTTTCCCCTCCTGTTATGACATTTCCTGAGCAAGCGTTCAAAGGCAGCTTTATTGGAGTGCATTCCTCAACTCTGACTGCCAGTTCCACCTCTCCACACAGGTACTTAAAGAGCCATAATGATTATTTGACTGAGTCATGACTAAATGCTTTGTTCTAGAGAGAGGGGATGTACAGTTCAGGTAATGTCCTGTATAAAGCGTTTATTGTTTGAGCAGGGGTGAGTGGCATCTAAAGGGATGACACAGCACCTTCTCAGACAAGCCTGCTGTCTGATGAAAAACAAACAAGCTAATGGAGAGAGCATCCTCTCGGACTTTGCCCTCCGGCAAGGATGGGAGGCACAACATGAACTCCTGACTCGGGAGAGGAGGTGGAGGCAGAGTGACAGGAACAGGTTAGGGTTTAGAGAAAACAACAGAGCGCTACAGATACCCATTCTCATCGCTGGTAGGAATGAGAGAGAGAGTCATTCTGCTCTGACAGGTTCCCACAGACTGGCATCTGCATGACCGTGCCCTCGCAGCGTGCAGGACACACACGTAATGCACATACGAGGACAACATGTGCATTGTTCTTGGTCCTGTCTCCATCAATCTCTCAAAACAGAACCTCGGGCTGGTGCATGACTTATTAGAGGGAAACATGAGCCCAATCAATCTGTAATCAACTTCCTATTTGGAATCAGCTTAGATGACAAGATGAGTGGAAATACTCATGGATAAGAGGTAGTTGCGGCCACACACGCATATAAATACACACAGCGAGGGAACAGTAGCTCTTTATTGTAACTGGCTTGGGGTTGGGCTCTGTTCTCCATTAGAGGAGGAATGTAATTACACATGTAATATGGAAGGGCTGTGGAAGGGATAGGAGAGCCAAGTTCACCCTGCTGGCCTCTCCCTCCATTTCAACCAGAAAACACACACACACACACACACACACACACAATAAAGTATACAATCATACAGCGCATATCCACACATGTGCAGAGTCATTCACTCATGCAGGGAGATGTGGAGTGATGGGAATGTAAGCAAATGCCAAGACAAAGCAGCATTTTTCTGGTTTGTTAACTTTATGTGTTTGCTACGCGCGGCAGGCCGTAGAGAGATGAAAACTTTATTGAACACACTTTAAGAGCATTACATCTCCTTGAGATCGTCTCAGAGGCACGGACTTCAAACTGTCTGCCATATAAGAACACACTCACCCGTATTCCACCTAGAGACTAGTGCCAACTCACTCATGGTAAGAGCATCTTATCTCTTGGTTGTGTGAATGCCTGTGTGTGTGTACAGTTCTCCACAAAATGACTCAACCTGAGAGGATCTTATCTGCCTAACCCTCTCTGTGTGTACATGTGAATGCCAGGGTGGGTGAGAGGTTGGGTGGCTGTGTGGCAACTGTGAGCAAATGAGTCAGACTCAATATATAGGACTGATTCCAGCTTGCTCTCTGGCCCGACTGCTCTGACACAAAGCCCCCCTCTCTGCTTCGTTTCATTCTGACGGTCTGATCCAGTTTCACACCATCTGACTGCCACTTCAACTCATCCCGATCAAAGGAGCTGGAGTCTACCTGTCCAGGCCTCGTCAACCATGAGAAGGAATCAATTAACCGTTATCGCCTCTCATCTTCCCTCCGAAAGGCCCTCAGCCAGAGCTCCACTCCCTCCCCGCACCTCTCAGTTCCTAGGAGGCACAGGGCCTTCCCCAGAGTCTGAATTACATTTATCATGTTGTCCCGCACTGATCAAAGATCAGTTTGGCATGATTTCAACCCCTATGATTAGGTTGGGGGTTTGTGGAGGGTAGGCTGATCCTAAATCTGCCCCTGACTTGACAGAGTTACTTCTACCCAGGGCCAGAGCGCCATGGTAACGGTGGCAGCGGTGGAGTCTTTACTTAGTCGGAGCGGTTTGGAGCAGACGCCGAGGCTCTACTGGGAGATGTTGCAGATACAGCAGGAAAAAAGGAACAGCAAAGTACAGCTCACTGACAGATGCCTGGAAGCCTCTCTTACTCTCTCTCTCGCTCTGTGCGAGTGTGTGTGTGTGTGTGTGTATGTGTATGTGAGGAACAAAGGACGCGCAAACACCAAACGCACTGACACACTCACAAGCATCGTGTACGTGCAGAGATATTCAATCGCTTTCTCAACATAGCAAAGAAGGGAGAGGAGGATTCCTCCATCACTCCATGAAGATAAATGAAAAACATTGATACATAATGAATGATCTACCGTACATCTGTATTTAATTATTGCTATGCAGTATTTCCCATATTTTCTATTATGTACTGTATTTTCTGAGGCTGACTTTGTTGTTGACACTCTCAGTGTCAATACACACTGAAAGATAAAAGACCCACCCTACCCGCCATCGCGCTCCCCACCCCCCCTTACACATGCGCACTCATGAATACCAGATGTATCCACTTATATATCAGTGGAAGTAATGGAGACAGGAACCATAGCCTGCCGTCTTTTCATTCTGCTGAGTTGCAGAGGTGAGAAATTACTGAAACTGGATGGTCAGCATAACACAGGCGCTCCTGTCACACTAGCTTTAACAGCTCTCTCAAACAGAATGACCCACACACCTCTATCAGACACACACACACCCGCAGACACACTCAAACACACTCAAACACACACACACACGCACACCATGAAAGACTGATTGCGTCAGACAGAAAGGCTTTTCTGGTGGATGGTGGCTGGTGCTGGGCCTGTGTTGCAGGGGTCAAGGGGGACAGAGGGCCTGCATACAGATGGACTGCTGGAGCACAGGGGCTCTGATAAGGCAGTGAAGAGGGCACGAGGGGCCGGAGCAAAGAAAGAGGGAGAGGGAGACCACAAGACAGAAAGATTTGGGCCACACACAGAGCTGGTTGGCAGTGGGAGATAACACACACTGGCCAAGTCTTTTCACTGGGATTTACAGACTATGGCTGAATCTCTTCCTTCTGGAGACCCGGGGCTCTCTAGTACTCCCCTCCTGGCTCTCTGATGTGGGAGAGGCAATTCTGCGCTTTCCCCGTGATTCTGCAGAGATGCTCCACAGACTGTTATACAGACACTGTTTCCCTCACGCTAAAAAAAAATGTCTCAGTTTACAGTCAATTAATACGGCTATTTTGAATATACATAAATCTCTGTTAACGCTTACCATTTAATTTACCATTTCCACCTATTTACTCTGGCATGTGCCACGTTGTAATTTTAATGTTTTCAGTTAGTGAATGAATACAACACAAAAAATATAAGAGATATGTCGGTAAAATTAACTTCAAAACTAATATCCTTGAGTTAATGAAAGAAAATAAAGTTGGACATTTGTAGAAATTTCTAATCATAATGTATACTGAAAAATATGTGTTTGATTTGATATTTTGATTTATTACATCGCAAAACCAAAGCCTGTAAATTCCAACGACTAAATCAGCTGCATGACTTAAATTAGATGAGCTGGTTTGATAGACATTTTTTACAGTCCCAGTAACACCCACACTGAGGCAAAAGTGCACCACCATTGTCTTTGTCCTCTAATTGAAACCACTCCTTTTCTGTCTCTATCTCCTGTTCTACTCCACAGAGGCTGATGCCAGTGCCATCCTGGCACGGTTTATGTCTATGTGCCAGTATGTGTGTGTGTGTGTGTGTGTGTGTGTGTGTGTGTTTGCCTGGGAGGCTGCTAGGGCCACCGAGCACATTAAAGACCTGTTTACTCAGCTGAGGCTCCATTACCCTTCTTCCTAGTATGAAAGTTGCACACACACAGACACACACACATGGATAGACACAAGCACACACAAAGCAGGGGGAATGGGGGGCAGCAAAGACAAGTAGAAACAATTTGATGGTAAGGAAGGGGGGGGGGGGGTGGGGGGGGTGGGGGGGTCTCACTAAGTCTCTCTCTTTCTACAGCTTATCATAGTAATAAGGACAGTGTAACCTTTTCAGATAAAGAGCAAACAAAGACCCCTCCCCACTGCACATAGAAGTGCTTGATCTTTGGTGGTCTTTCATTCTTTTCCCCTGTGGTGAAGACCACTACTGATACAGCTGCAGAAGCTCACAGTGTAGTGTCACACTGGTTGTGGTACAATAGCTGTTTTAATTTTTTTTTTTTTTTTGCAGAGTACTCGCCAGTTATCAAACTGGAAAGTATTCTTATGTGGGATTTTGTCCAATTCCTCTGTCAGTCAGAGAGAAACTCTGTTTGATGTTTATTAACTGGCGATAAGCAGCGGAGAAAGTAGGAACAGATCCTCACTTAACAATATTAGAAGTCTTGACTTCGGCACGCAACAAAGACAGCGGAAAATGTCAGAATTAGAATATTGCAGTCTTCATGCATGCTGTCTGCTTCAAAGAAAAATTGGGGAAATAAAGATAGCGCAGAAAACAAAAGCCCTCGCATTGTAATTATAAACACTGTGATATTTATCATTTAATAATTTGGCTGTTTCTGTTTCCCCCGTGTTCATTTCTTTCTTCACAACCAAATAAGATTGTACTTCAAAGGGATGGTACAGCGAGCAAGGACGCAGGCACATGAGAGTCATCCTCCTCTATTATAATCACAAGTCTGTTAATTAGTATACAAAAAAAAATGAACTCATTTCCAGAGCCAGCTCCCTATATCAAAGACTTGAGTGAGCTACTTTTATGTGTTTGGTTTGGCACAGCGCTCAAGCCCCACTGCCCAGTGAACCAAATCCTTATCAGATACAAACAACGCGCCCACGCTCGGCTCTGCGGCTAGCCTTGAGAGATGTCAGGTCCGCTGTGTGTATGTTTCATGAGGTGATCCAAGCAGTGTGTGACTGGGCTGCTGGCTGGGGACAGAGCGCTGGCCTCTTTGAAGTCCAGTCCTGACAATGACGCCGCTGTTGACTGCTACTCCAGTGAGTCACAGTGAAGCAACAGCAGCAAAAGGCCAACACGCAGGACCCGACAAGAACGCTATCACTATATCATCAGAGTCAGTCGTTTTTTACAGGAAGCGAGATAGACTAGCTGGCAGCGTGCTAGCCTGCCTCTATAAATTACAGACTTTTATTGCTTTTTCGTTTTCAGTCTTTGTTTGTGCAAGTGTGCGTGCTTGCTTGCGTGTGTCACGTCAGTGAGGGTACGTAGACTGAATGGGGTTAATGCGTACGGGAGGGAGTCATTATCTTGCAGGTTTTTCTGAGGCGCCTGTGCCAAAAACTCACCTGAACAGCTGCACCTGTACAGACAGACACTTCGGGGTCACGTCAGCTGCTACACTCTGTCTCTTTGTATCTCTTGTCATTCTCTCCTCTGCTGTCTCTACCTGTCTGCCTCGCAATCTGCCTGTTTTTTTCCGTCTTTCTCAACGTCTGCCTTTCAGCCTTTCTGAATCTATCCGTGCCCACTTGCCAGTCCCGTCAGTTTTAATTGTCTGGCTCCATATCTGTTTGTCTTCATGCGAACCCCTTCCCCTGAATTCCATCAGATACTCTCTACCTCTGTTGTGTCTGTCTGAGCTGTCTGCCGTGGCACCCAGGTGGAGCAGGGTCAGGGAGAATGTGTAATGTGTGTTGTGAACAGCCTAATAGGGCTATTTAATGCCCCCTGGCAGACAGGCAAGGTGAGAGCTGGCAGTGTGAGTTATCATCAGCTTGAACCAGACGCTCAGACTGACAACGATTCCTCCACAGCTCCTCTGCATTGAGTACAGCCTGCCACATCAGTACCACACACACAGATGCACATAGGCATGCCTGCAAACGTGCACAAACACATAAACACACACACACACTTAGCCACTCTATTTCTTGCACATATATCATAGTAGTCTTAAAAAGAAAACTTCTCCCAAGAAAAAATGAGGAGGGTAAAGGGGTCAAAAAGGATCATCAGATATTCTTGATACTTTAGTAGCGGTACATACCTCCCACGAGGGACATCGACGTCATCTTTCCTCCAGCGTACGTTGGGCTGGGGGTCTCCCTGCACCTGGCAGCGGAACTCCACCGTCTCCTCCTCCAGGACCACCTGGTTGATGGGCCTTCGTAGGAAGGTGGGCCGCTCTGCAGGACAGGCATGGAGGGTAGATGTATGTAATTCAGAGTTTTATGTAAATGCATGAATATATGAATATACATGTTTGTATTTCTCACATCGCCCTCTTCGCACTTAATGATTCCCCCTCTCTACTCACTCCACTTGCTCTCTAAAATATATTTATTTTCTATGTCTTAGCATTTGCTCTTATGATCATTCTATGG
This sequence comes from Centroberyx gerrardi, assembly GCF_048128805.1. Classification (NCBI taxonomy): domain Eukaryota; kingdom Metazoa; phylum Chordata; class Actinopteri; order Beryciformes; family Berycidae; genus Centroberyx; species Centroberyx gerrardi. The sequence goes on from NC_136002.1 coordinate 24,489,068, forward strand.
CCACAGGAATATTGCAAGGGCACTAAGGACCTGGCATTTGCACTCCTTATTTTTGGTTGCTTGTCATTTTTGGTGATATAGGAATTGAAGCTAATTCTACTGTTCTACTCACTGTCTCTGGATAACACCGTCAGCTAAATGCCTAAAATGTCAAATGATGTAAATGTATTCCTCGTCCTGTGTAGCTCAACGGGTAGCGTGTGGCAATAACACCGCCAGCAGTAGGGGTTCAGTTCCCACTGGGACCACACACGCTAAAAATGTATATTTGAATTTTAATATACATTAAAATATGCTGTACAGTGCTGTACGGTGGCTTTGGATAAAGGCACGTCATGATATGTTATGCATGTTACTTTACTTGTACTTACACTCTAGTAGCCATGTGGTGGTTAGGCATTTTCTTTTTTTTTCTTTTTTATTTCAACAGAAAGTGTACAATAACCAGCACCAATGAATAAAGGCATTTTCTTAGAGCTTACCAAACACTGTGACTTGTGCTGTCTCGCTGTCCCTCTCTCCCACCATGTTGGTGCCCACACAGATGTACATGCCGGCATCGCTCTTCCTCGTGTTGGAGATCATCAGCTTCCCTCCTCGAATCTGAGGGGAAAAACATTCTCCATTAAATACACACAGACGTCCTACACCTTCACAGTGATTCATCCTGATCGACAGTACTGGTACTCACAGTGATCCTGTCATCCTTGTCGTCGATGCGCACTTTGTCCTTCTTCCAGTAAATGGTGGGTTCAGGATGGCCTCTGGGAGGAACACACTCGAGGATGGCCGGCTCTCCCGCTGCCACCACCACGTCTGTAGGGTTTTGTCTGAAGTCATCCCGCAGCACTGAGGGAGAGAAGGAGGGACAGGTTCAGGGAGGGTATATATACAAACCTTGCATCGTACTGCAAAATATACATGTTTGAAAGTCTGAACCACCATTTCAAAATTTCTTCTAATGGTTTAACTGTTGTATATAACCTAATGTGAATGTATGCGGTATTTGTCCCGGCTATTTAAATGGGATGTGTGTCATCTGACTAGGCTAGCACAAGTGGAAGCTAATTGGAGCTAATGGAGGTCCCTCTGGAGGTAGCAGAACAAACAGAGACAGAATGCCCTGAAGCTTGGTGTCATTCACATGTGAGAGCTCACGGGGGTGCAACACTGCTTAGCTCTGCTGGTATGCACACACACACAAACACACACACACACACACAAAACCAGTGGGTGGTCTGCTAAACAACTGTGGCCTTGTATCTAATCACCCTCAGGTAGGCCTTTCATCACAAAGATAGCCTCTCACCCTGCATAGTGTTCAGTGAAACACACAACGCCAGCTCATTATCAAACAGGGAGAGCTGCTGTCACACACAAAAACACACACGCAAACATGCAAATGCAAACACGAAGGCATACGCACGCACCCACACCCAAACCCACACCCACACCCACACATACACACACACACACAACTAAACTGTCGGAAACTGAACCTTCAGTAGATTCAGCATTCAGAGCCTGATGCAGGCAGCATAAAGCCTTCAAATCAATGAGCGCAGATGGAGAGAGATCTGGTCCAGACAAAAAAAAAATACACCTCATGTGGGGTTTAAAACCTACAAACTGGGGGTCACTCTGGCTCATTGGCTCATGCAGTGTGCACTCAAACAGATCCTTCTCCATTTGATCTACAGTAAAACAAATCCATGCAATGCCACTTTAGGAATTTCAGTTTCAGCGGTGTGTCCATCCGCACAGCGGCAAAAGGACACGTGATTCCTCTGATGGATGAAAGCAGAGTGTGAGCTTGTTGGAGGATGTTTGAAGATGTTTGAAGATGTTTGAGGAGGGCTAAATTAAGGGCAGCACCACAGGTCCTTATGTAAATTCCACGTGGCACTGGGGAGAATGGGAGAGGGGGCCTGGATTATAGAGGGGATAACAGGTCCCTGCGCTCCAGGCTGCTCTCATCTCCACTCTCGCTCCTTTCGCCCTCTCTACAGAAAGCCGCACAGCCATTGTCCGCTTATTTATTTATTTAGACCAAGGGGATGGTGGGGGGGGGTTGGGAAGAGAGGAAGCTTTCAACCCAATTATCCTGGGGATGCAAGGGGGTACAGAGTGGGACTTTTGTGTGACACGAATTCAAATGAAACCTTTACACAGGGGAAACGAGAGGGAATACAAAAGAGAGCTAGAGGAGAGTGGCAAAGACAGAGAGAGAGAGAGAGAGAGAGAGAGAGAGAGAGAGGAGCAGGGCTGCCCTCTAATCTAAAGAGCTAAGGTAATTAGCCAGCTCCAGAGTGGTGGACCCCTGGTCAGGATGGGCATAACTGCCACCACCACTGGGCTCTCTGTATTTGCATTACAAACAGATCTCCTGCTGTCTAAAATCATAGCCTGGTTTGGACCGTACACAGCCTGTTGTTTTCATGACTGCGCTGGATTTAATTGCTCCTTTCCATTCATTGGTGATAGCACCCATGGGATTTTGTCAGAACCAATTTCCTTTGAAACAGAACGATGACAACAGAAACACACATATTAAGGTGTGCCATTTTGATGCTTTTGCCATGCTGTCTGATCATATTGTAATACTGCACAGTAAGTCACAGTAAATGCATCCTAACCGCTTAAACCTGAACAAATACAAAGAGTAGCCACACGCTCTAGCGAATAAAACACACACACACTTGTTGAGGACAGGATAAACACTGGGTTACAAACAGCTACAAGCAAACAAACAGATGACACATTACTGGCGAAGGGATTATGCCCTGTGTGTTGGTTCAGGGCTTGCTAATACCAAGACAACACTTTCAACAGATACATTTACTAAGTAGATGAGGGGAGAGGTCAATCCAAACACACTTTAGGACATTATCTAATCCTAACTGCTGGGCCATTGTCATCAAGCTCATCGACCTAGGATTTACGTCTTTATCAACTCAATTAACCATTTGCCTTGCTTCATTTCAGTATTAACATGTATTTCTTCCATGGTTACCTCAAAACACAGGTACATCCATGGGCAGAACTATGTTGAAGGCCGAAAGACGTGTAAATGCGTTTTGCATTTGAATCACTACATTGCCGTATTCTCTGTTAATCTATGTGAGGTGCATCTGGTATGTGTGTATAATTGAGTGAGTCTGGGTATTCACTGTCAGAAACTGAACTCTGGCTCTAACTCCGAGGCCCTGTAGGCATTCAAGCCCGTATCAGCAGACAGACGTAAGGTAATTGCATTTCTATCCCCCTGAAACACTCAGCTCCTCTTCCTCTGAAAACATCTCACCTCCCATGGAGTTCCAGCAGGCCCCAAACTCTGCCGCCTTGCTTACTGCTTATTAATATTTATATATTTTTACATTCACACCGCTCTGTCGGCAAGCGCTACATCTGTCAGTCCGGCTGCAGGCTAAAAAGAACCCATATCTGAAAAATATTAATCTGCCTTTGCCTTTCCCGTATTTTATTTATTTATTTCTCAACTATCAGAGGAGGGAGCTGATTTGAATGAAGGAGCATCAGGCAGGGGGCAAAGCATGGCACATTTGCAGCTCTGTCAGTTGGCAGCGTGCCAACATCTCAAACTTAAAGGGGAAGGAGTCGGGTTGCAACTTGCCCTGCGAAACAGCCGAGGGCTTGAGAGTGGAAGCCCTTGCCAAAATGAAAACACAGAGTAGGCACACACACACAGTCTACTTTGTAAAGCAGATTGTCCTACACTGGCGGGGGGAGGCCTGTGCCAGCAGTCATTAGGGAGACGTTACCTCCGTGTGTGTCCTCACCTGAGATAGACTCAGCACCCCCTGAAAATCAGCCCATGACACAGTTACATGACAGCACAACACAGCACAGAGGTGAGTCGTGAGCAGGGGCAAGGACAGGGTGAGGAGAGATATTTTGTACAGTGCGCCCTCTTCTCCCACCCAGGATATTACTCACTGGAGGGTGACACTGCTTGTCGGTAAGATTAGTGGGGAGCCTTGACTGAGGCGTCCAGCTTGCGTGCTGAGATAAGTGCTGACAAACACATTCACCTACAGGAATGTACCTACCTTTGGTTCACTAAGGTTGCGCTTGCTGTCACAATACTGCAGACTGATGTCTAAAACCTATTTTTTTTTTTTTTTCTCCTCTGCTTTATGACATTCACAACAATTTGACAGACACATACTCCACGCGCACACACACACACCTACACACAAACCCGATAAACTGCGAGGCGTTCTTAAAAGCTGCGGGGCATGGTATCTTTTTGTAATACTGAAAATGTGAATGATTGTGTGTGTTTATGTGTTTATTATTACATTTTCCCCCTATTTACTGCGGAAAAAGGCTCTCCATGCCTTCATAGATATTCTCCTGGGTCAGGGCTAAGAAACACAGAGAGAGATTACAGCCGCTAGAAGCCCGGGGCCATACCACACCACCCAGACCCACTGCCTTCTATCCACACTCTGATTAGAAAATAAACCATGCACACACACACACACACACACACACACACACTGAAAAGAGCTGTGGAGAGCTAGCTTCCAGCTATAATATCATTTCATTCGAGTGCTTTTTGCGCTTCATCCGGCAGAGTGCTATTACAATACCGCCATTTCCAATCTCACCCTTAGAGAAGAGAGACAATATATATGTCACTTGACAAAATATACCAAACCCACTCTGTGTGCTGTCATTGATGTTTTGTATTACTGCTGACGCTGAAGGCAGAAGACGGATAATATATGGTATATAATAGTATACTATGAAGGGAGATGGGCTCCATTTGTCTGGATGCAAGCTTTTTCTCTAGCCCTGACCGGCTCATTTGCCCTCCCACTGGCCACAGCTAACCTCTGCCCCCCATCCAGATGCAGAAATTACCCCCACAGCAGGCAGGCAGGCAGCAGGTTCCCGCATATCCCCTATATTCCTCCAGTGCAGGGTCGCAGGTCAGATCAGAGAAACAGCTGCAAAAATATGGCCGGCTGGCGGTGCCCAAGGCTGTGCCTCCTCTGAGGACCGAGGAGAGGCTCTCATCATTAGCACAGCTCATCACCATCTCTCTCAGTCTGTCTCATTCTCTCCCTCACCGCCATCAGAGGCAGTTCTCTTTCTCTTCTCTTTCATTTTCTCTCTCTCTCTCCGCTTCTCAGTTCATCAAATTTTTCCAATCCAGCGGCGCTGCCCCACTCGTTGCATCTCGCCCCCTCTACTCAACCCCTTCATTGCCTTGTCAGTGCTCTCTCTGCATCCTCCCTCGCTCTCGGTCTCTGTAGCTCTGCGGATGAAGCCACATACACGCATCATCCTATCATCCTCCACACACCGTGGCCAAGCCTGATACGATCTCCACCACCATTCTCCCTATCTGCAAATCCTGAGCCAGGGGATTGTAAATAACGCTGTCACCTCCACAGATAAGAACCAGGAAATATGGAAAAGAGTGAAGGTAAAGAGAATCATATGGTCGGCAGTGATACCATAGTGGAAGGGAATCACAGGTGGTGATATCATGTGATATGTGCATCTTTAATAGAGCCTTGGAGGGAATGAAAGAGAGAGAGAGAGTGTGTGCTCTGGCGTGACGGCAGAGCAAACAGAGGCAAGACACAACACAACAGGGGGATGATGAGAGGATACTTGATGAAGGTCAGACTTAATAAGTGGTGAGGAGTACAAGGGTGTTGAATAGATGGGGGCGAGGGTAAAGGAAGGTTGCACATTCCATCACACTCGTGCCTCATGCTGTGCTTGTACCCCTGATTATGTAGATAGGCCTAAACAAACATCCTTATTTAAACAGCAGCCCCGTTCAAAGCTCATTTTTCAAACAGCACCCCTAATTTGGCCTAACGAGCCCCCGGGCATCACAGTAATGACAGTAAGTCCACAGTAGGGGATTCTACTGGCCAAAGCAGGAAAAACTGTGGTGCTGCTCCTGTGAAACAATATAATTAACTCTTAATGAACCTCTTTCCTTTACACCCCTTCCCAATGCAAATACAAACACACACACACACACACACACACACGCACGCACGCACACACACACACACACACACACAATTCAATTTAGCCTAATCCATGCTTTATGGTAATGTATAGCTCATTAAAATGTTAGTTAAAAACTCATTAAAATTCACTTGGAGAAGTAATGGCTTCATTACAGTAATATGCTGAAAAGCAAAGAAAAAGACAAGTAAGGACAAGGAGAAGAAAGAGAGCAGAGAGCGACAGCTTTCTAATCACTTAATTGTGTCTAAAATGGAATACATTTGCATAATAAATAACGATGCACTGCATCCTCCTTTCTATCTTTTTCTTTCTCATAGCACTCTGTAATTAACCGGCGCTACAATTAAAGATGCATTTTGCCCAAAAATTATTTTGGTGGCCACTCCAGTTTTCATTCTGCTGTCTTGTTTATGGCCATGAATGTGTGTGGGGGGCTTGGCAGATCTAGTGTGTGGTGAAACTGGAACTGGCTGATACTGACGAACAATGTGCCCATGGGTCTTTGTGCCTGCTCTGATAAGGCATGGTGTTGTGCTGATGCTCATGCTCAGCCCTGAATGGACACTTTACAGCCGGAAGGGGGAGTAAAAAGTGAGGGAAGGAGTGGTGGTGGTGGTGGGGAAGGGGGGAGGGGTCGCAGACGAGAGCTGGATTGATTTCCTGCCAATTCCAGCACACAGACAGAGGCAGTGAGGCATCCTGATGGAGCAGGTGGGTCTGCTTACTGCAATGGGAAAGGAAGAGGGGAGAAGAGGAGAAGAAGAGGAGAGAAAGAAGTGCACTCAGGCAGAGAGGCAAATGTCTCCTGTTAATGTCTTCTCTCTAAGAAACTGTTCTCCTGTCATATCAGTCCCATCTAAACCTGCCTGAGAAAATATGGCATGGACGCCGCTGGAGTTATATGATTAGGAGTGTACTAGTGCCAGGCAAGAGAGCGGCTGAGTAGGCATGTTGAGAAGTGAATAGCAAGGTTTGAGTTGGAACACTTGGAAATATTGATAGCATGCTCCTTTAAACAGCTGGAAAAGCTGCTCTCTCTGTATCTTACTGTGACTGGAAATATTGATTCTTATCAAGAACAGAGCACTGTGAAACAAGTTGGCCATGGTTAGTGCCGGCCCTCTTGGTTTTAAGGCTTTCCTGTTTGCTCAGGATGTAAATTTAACTCTAGCGGTCTCTGGGCCTCCTGGTTTGGGGAGACTCAGGCAGACATGTCACTTTGAATCAGCACTGGCTGACACGTTGGAAGTGGGCTCAAACGCTTGGGCCTCTCATTAACTCTGACTCTTCGGTATGAGTTACCAAACGACTAGACTCTAATGCAGGGCTCAACCTTATATTATGTTTAGGGGGAAGCCGGGAGTCAAAGAATAAGAAATGGAAGAAATACAACTTGACTCTCCCCTCCTGAGTATAAACTTCATTTTCTATACTTGCAGAAAAGATTTCTTATTTTTCGTCTGCCCTCTCCTTGTTCTATTCTTACACCACCTCAAACAACGTCTTAATATCTCATTATTCTTCGTCCTCGCCATCTCTCTCTCACCTGCGGTGTCATAGTTAATACATATAAGCCCCCCACAGAGTTTTCTCCTGTAGCTGCTCAAGTGTAAGAGATATTAAGTGACACAGGTCCAGCTGTGCTCCACACTGACTAGTGAAACACCAGAAGAATATCTCCCTGGAAAATGGGAATAATGGTAGAAGCCTCGAGGGCAGAAATGTGTTTGTTTATAATGGATCTGTATAAACGTCAGAAATGCTGGGGGTTTTAAATATATATGTGTGTGTGTGTGTGTGTGTGTGTGTGTGTGTGTGTCTCCAGTATATTTGTGTGAGCTCTGGCCTAATGACATTGAGGAAGTGACCTTCCACAGGGAAAGATAATCCCCAGGATGCTGCTGAACTGTGTCCAGGCTGAGAGCACAGGGCTGGATTCCCTGTGAGACATGCACACACACACACACACATACACAAACACACACATACTCAAACACACACACACACACAAGCTCAGTTGCTTATCCGGTGTGGCATACTTATACGGACATCTCTGGTGAAAATGAAACCCCCTGCAGCCTAGTTCTGCAGAGTCGACTCTGTGTGAATCTTTATATAATCTTTAATAGCTTCCCCCTCTTTTCCTTTACGCCAGCCTATTTGCGGCAGCTCCTTCCGTGTCTATTTTATTGTTTGGGCCTATAATTGGATTGGCAGTAACGGCGAGCTGAGAGCCGTTTGGAGCTTGTAAAAGGTGTCACTCCGCGATGGCAGCCCCGTTTTAATTAAGCTCTCGGCTGGAGTTGAGCGGCTTTTATCTAGCCTGCTCTGATGAGCCCCGAGTGCAGGAGTGTTCCACACTGAACTGCGGGACAAGCAGGAGGAGGAAAGGGGGGTGTTTACAACAGCTGTAGATAGCCCAGTTTACTGTACTCAGTGTCGTTCCCTAGACACCAATCTGCGTGCCTGGACCAAGCAGATACTGGGAGACATCATAAAAATCCTGTGTGTGTTTGTGTGTGTGTGTGTGTTTGTGTCTCCTTGTGCTCATTGTGACAGAGCCCCACCCTTCAGTGGTGTGCAGTCATGTGTGTAGTGGTGCAGATGCAGAGGCAGCCCTGCAACATGGCGGCTGCAAATGGGCACAAACAAGCATCCAAAGAAACCCAACGGCACACCGATCTCACACGCTGTTGTTGTAAATTCTAAAGTAATCTACTTTATTGCCTGGCTGCCTGTCAGTGTATGCGTGTGTGTGTGTGTGTGTGTGTGTGAGGCTGATGCTGTAGGCAGGGCTGTACGTGGCATAATGATTAGAGAGGTGTTCATCACAGTCCTTCCCTGCCTCTTCCCCCCTCCTCAATCCTCCTAATGGCCTCCTCAGATCATCTTCCCTTCAATCAATACTGCCTGAAAGGAAGAATCCCACACCTAAGGACACTTTGTTCCTCACTGTAGATCACAGGTGACACATTTTCCATACCGAGAATCATCCGCTGGCTCTGGATCAGAACCTCGCAGTGGACTTTGAACCGGTTCTGATATCCATCACATGTAAAGGTCTGACCGTTTGCTGGGCGGGGGTTAGAGTGGCTTTGCGTGCAGAGGGAAAAGGCGGAGGGTCCCGTGTGGGGGACAGCAAGCAGGGAGCAGCAGAGGTGGGGTGTTAAATCACATGCAGCTCAGATGCAGAGACATTTAAAGAGATTTATTGATCACTTTATAGATCTTAACTGTTGAGGAAGAGCGAAAATTAAACTGGATACGGAGATGACCTTTACAACAGCCTCACCCATGGACAGGGATAGTTTTTTTCTCTCTGTCGCCATGCCCCATGTGTGTATATGTGTGTGCTGCATATGTTTGAGAGGACGGAGGAATTTAGGCGGGTCTGAAAATTCTCTCCGTTCAACCAGCACCGCCGTCGTCCCGTAGATGTGCTATATACTTTATGTGTGTCTGTCGAAGCGTGTTTGAATGCTGCACATAACATCTAAATACTTGGAATAAATTGTGGCAGCGCTACTGCCTGCTCAGCAAATCACTGCTACATTAGGCTCACCTAAGTACCACACACACATACACACACAAATCAAAACAGCATGTGTCTGTGCTGCAGGCTCTGGCAGGTTGTAGGTTGCAGGTTGTGCGCTCGTATAGAGAGCAGTTGCCCAGCACGAGGCAGAGCAGTGCACCAACAGCACTAATGACAAACTGATCACTCTACTCTTCTCTCAGAGGACTGGAATTACGCTCATATACCCTACGTTGTTCATATCCAGAATATCCTACAAGGCAACACACACACGGGATGTATTGTGAGTCCAGCGGATTCACATATTTGTGTATTTACATGCAATGACAAAGAGTTTAGGGTCTGTGCCGAGGTGCTTTGTCATCAGCTATCCTAGTGGAGCTGGTAAATGCTTTATGGAAGCTGCAGCTTCTCTGGCATGAGTCTGTGGCGGAGCTCTAGATCTTGAGTAGAATCCACCTGACAATCCGGTCGCTTATTGCACAATCCAATTCGTGTTAATTGTATTACAATGGGGTAATTGTGTTAGTTCCACCTGTAATCAGCTTACTGCCGCAGTGCAGCTGGATATATACCTGTACACCAGGCTTATGTAACCTGTGTGCTGATGGGGGGAGTCTCATTCATTTCAGGCCGTGGTGTAAAACCCCAGGACACCCAACCAGGTAATCTGGCCTGCTGGAATCTTCATTCCATATGTAATAACCCCTGGTGTGTGTGTGTGTGTGTGTGAGAGAGAGAGAGAGAGAGAGAGAGAGAGAGAGAGAGAGAGAGAGAGAGCCACCCCATGCTCATATTATCATGCAAATGCAAAACAATCTGAAACACCCCACTGGCTGCCATGCTCAGGATCAGTGCAGAGCGCTGTGTCTAAACCATCCCTGTTCTGCCTGCATCCTCCCCTCCCTACCCCCCCCCCGCCCCCCGTCCCTCACCACCACACACACACACACACACACACCCTTTCTTTCTCTTTCCCTCCACTCTTGACTCCTAACTCTCTCTCTCCCTCTCCTCCTGGGTTGTTTTTTTTTCCCCTCCCCTAATTTTCTCAGGCAGCACATCAGAAAGGCAGATTAAACAGCGGTGTTCCATACCATGTTGGTACTACAGCTTGTCCAATATATCTCTGTAGGCTGGGGACGCTTCTTCTCTGTGAGGTTAATCATTTAGGCAAAGGAACAAAGTTAATGAGGCAACTTCTAATCCGAGGCTATTTGGAGTTCTGTCAACAGTATTGACTGCACTGCAGATGGGATAAGATATCGTTGGAGGGCACCGATGACCTACATAGCAAGGACAAGACAGCGGCTCAACAGCAGCACAACACAGTGATCCCACAGCTCTCCAGGGCACGGATTCTGCAGCAAAGACACAGCAGTGAAAAGGCTGTGTGTGTGCATATGTGTGTGTCTGTGTAAGCGTATATGTGTGTATACACAGCATGTGTGTGCATGTGCAAGCATTTTCACTTCCTCCCACACAGTGTCCTTTATCTTTACAGTGCCTAGACTTCATATCAGCCAGTGGGAGAATCCAGTTAGTGGCCAGCTATAAACCATTACCACTGAGCGACACACAATCAATACCGATTCACCTAACAATTAGCTAATAATTCAATAAGTTAGGACTAGTGAGCCAGCACTACTGGAGATAGGAGATAGGAAGGGGTATGGCTGTGGTCTGCCACATGTGTGGTTTGAATGATGCTCAAGAGTGCTTGATACTGACGCTTTGAATGTGTTGTCTAGGGAGAGAGGGAGAAGATAAAATGAAGAGTGGTTTTCACCAGTGTACCTCAACCACAGAGCACATTAAAGGCAGTCCTCTTCTGTAAACACACACTAGCCGATAATGGACAACAAGGCTTTATTACTCTAAAATGACTGGGATGCTCCGGGTTTCTAGGCACAAAGTGGTCATAGTATAATCTATATGGAGGAAAGGCCATATTATGTATTTTAAAATATCTAATACATGTGAAATGAATATTACAACTACTACTAATAATAATAATAATATCAAACACAATATAACTACTGACTTGATGACATAAACCCTTTTTAATGTGGACCTTGAACCATCCTAAAACCAGTTTGATTCTGAATACTATTCTATCCAACGCTTGGATCAAAGGTGACTGTACTTGCCATTTAAGGTAGAAGGAACAATTCCTTTTTTTTGATTACTTCCAGGTCCTTGAAAGGTCACTGTGATACAATGACATTTGAAATCTTCATGTCTAACCCCAGAAAGCAGGACGTTGGGGAGCCATTAGGAGGGACCTCTGTAGTTTGGGGAGGGGGTGGGGGGACATTTAGCGCGGCTGCAGAGACACCACTTGAGCCGTCCTTTGCCTCCGCTGGAATCCCTGATTGCACACTGTCATCACATGCTCAGATCAGTGGGGGTGGTTGACACACATACCCATGATGCAAGCACACACACACGCACACACACCCACACCCACACACACACACACACACACACAAACGCTGCAAACCCCCCGTATGTCTGAACACAGAAACAACCAGACACACTGTCCCCTGGGTAATGAAAGAGCATTGTGGGACTGTGGTTGCTGTAAAACCCAATTAGTGTGCGCGGTTTTATCAGTTCTCTCAGTTAGACCTACACATATAGATAACCCCTACCACAAGAATCCCTGCCTGGTTGTCTGCCCCCTGCTGGACACACACAGCCATGCAGGCAGATGCAGAAGATCAGGGAGTATGGGGGGAATAGATTACCATGATCATGTATTCTGGGTTAATGCGTTCTCCATAGGAGGCTTAATCAAAATAAATGAGCGTGAAATGACTGTGTGTCTGTTTTGGCAAAGGCTAATTCATAATGCTATACATAAAAACAGAGGCAAAGCCTTCCATGATAATCGACAAACCCACCGCACAATGAGAATCACGTGTTGTATGTGTGTATCTTTCTGTAGCCGTAATCACGCAGTTAGATCTCAGGTGATGCAAGAGAAATGTCTCGCTCTGTATAGCGGGTAATTAAATGAAGATTACGGCTGTTTCCTGACGCAATCTGCTCGGCGCGTCTCGGAGCTGGATTCCTTGGCTTCAAACGACTGTAGCTGAAGAACGGAGCGGCGGCTGACAGCGTCACGACACCAGCCTTATCCCTGTCTTCAAACACCTCCGTCTCCCACAGCCACATAAAAGAGCAGAACAGAGTGGTGGCAATCGCTCTGCCGTTCAGGCAGCCGGCGTGCTGTGCATGCCTCTGCTCCGCTGCAGCCGTCAAAAGAGCTGCTTCTGTATTCATGTGCCGCATCATTCTGGGCTCTTTGATGGCACAGATCACTGTCAAGATGCTGAGGCTCTCTCCAAATATACTGTATGGTTGGAGAATTGTGTAAAAACAGATGATATGATTTCGCGTTCTACGGACATACACAGACAGAGAAAGTGTGTGTGCGTATACGTGCATGTGATTGTGTGACATTGATTTAGGCAATTATTTGATCAGTATAGATTAACTGATCAATTTAAATTTGCATTTAGCATTATTGAATATCAAATGTCATTTTAGTGACTTTCCTTCCAATAATATTGACTTTGCCGATGCTGGATGCTGGCCATACTCAAGAACTAAAGAGCAATCTAGTCAAGAGGAGTGAGACAGAGAAACAGACAGACAGACACAGAGAGAAGCAGAGTGAAGAGTTTTTTCACCATCTTCCATTATTCAGCCTCAAGCCATGAATAACTGAATAACTGAATCCATGATAGCAGGGATGGAGGGCTGTATTTTCATACAGCATGTCTGAATGTGGGGGAAGCATAACAAGCCACACGAAAGCATCCTCCTCCAGAAGATGTCTTTAAATGAAGAGAAGAGCTCTACTCATGCATGACTGCTTCCTATAGCTCTACGTCCATCTCAGCACAGAGTCCTCCCCTCCCCACGCCCCTCCCTTCTTCTTCTTCTTCTTCTTCTTCTTCTTCCTCTGTATGCACTCAAAGAATATAATGATCCTTAAAACAAGTCAACCATTTCTCTTGTATGTGACTTATATTACATTAATGAACCAGTGGACCCTATTTGATCAATGGGAAAGGAAGGCATTGCCATTTCAGCTAGTATTCGCGGGAGAAACGGAGCCAAAATAGCCTTTCTCAGTCCGGCCTTTGAGAAGCAGTGACCCAAACACAGTGGCCCAGCTCCCTGGACCGCCACTGAATTATACATGAGGGGAGGAGGGCAGAGGGGGAGAGATGGAGGGAGGAGAGAAAGGGGAGAGATAAGAGGAGAAGGGGCAAAGAGCCTCTGTTTAAATAGCAGAGTGGTGACATGTGAGCACTCTGCTGAGGAAAGGGACCCCTGACCCCACCATGCCTTAGTGACAGCCAGTACTTAGCATTCTCCACAGGAGCCCGATCAAGCCAGGTAATTGTTGCATGTTTTACACCAACATGACCCTGCGGCGCTGCGCCATTGATAAACACTCTAAAATAAATAGCGCGTGCGGATCCAGTTTGTCACATCGGAGTGTGACATCCGTGCCCACCTAAAAACCCGCCATTAACGCAGATAATTCCTGGCCGCACTTCCCCGGAGCACTCAGATGATTGAAGTCGATCAACTCGTTTGAGGAAAAAAAACATTGCAGTTTAAAAGTGCCTTTTAGAATTCATCTGCTGATTACCATAATCAGTTCATGGCTGACAACACTTTGTAAATGTGTATGCTATTAATGCCAGCAATTACAGGGGCTAAATGCAAATGGGCTGCCACCGCGTGCGGACCCATCGATCTGAGGAGATGCAGCACACACAAGCCCAATCTGCTGTTTGTCACTGTAGACTGACCCCTCTTCATCATTATCCTCTATGAGTTTTGTCCAAGCAATTGAGGAGGAAAACTTTGCTCGCATTTCTACTCTACGCACTCGAAATGGGTCCTAGACCAATTTATGGAAAGGTAATTTTACTGTGAAAACGGTTTCATTCTGAGTTCACAGTGAATGCCTTCTTGAATTGTAATGGCTGCTCTACTCTACAACACTCCAGTGTCTGCCTCTTGACTGTGCCTCAAGCTGTAGATCACTCTCCCACGAGCCCTCACTTCACTGTCAGGCCAGCAAATTCCACCTACATTAATAGCCACCACTCATGTCTGGCTTAAATTAACGTACAGGCTATCAATTAGCTCGGACGAGGCCAGGGCTAGTGCACTCAGGGGGAAAGGAGAAAGGCATGCTGGGTCTGTGGAAGTCAGAAGGGTTGGATGCTGGACAGCAGAGAGGCTCTGCCAGATAATATCTCTACCCTCATTCCACCTCTCTCTCCTCCGTCACTCTCTAAAGCTACTCACCTGTTTAACTACATTGCTTTTTTCTTTACGCTGGCCATAATTGACCTTCATTCATTATGTAGCAATGCATTCCTCTTCCCTTCTTGCCTCCCTCTCAATCACTTAAAATGGGCCAGCTGAAGATGAAGGGCTCTCTATGTCCATGCTAAGTGTATCTACTATACAGTAATGCCGGTGAAGATGTAAAGGCTTATCCGATTAGCAGCAGGGTTTGTTTTCCCATGGCACAGCCCGGAACAGGACAGGAGTAGGAGGTTCATTCCTGAACGTGTCAGAGCAAACAAACAAACTTCCCCTAAAGTGGTGCCTTACCTTCACGATACCTTGCTATATAGTTTGTATCTAACCCTAACATATACATCCTTTTGCTCTCGATTATTCAACCATCCATCCATCTCTCCATCCACCCCTTCCCTTGATGAGTTAATTTCTCTCCCAGTGCCTGTTGTCTGAGCGACCCTGACGACCCAGGAGAATCTCCTAACAGGCTCCTCTTGCCCATCAGGATCGATCGGTCCACAGCGCCCTGTCAGACGCGATCAATACATCATTCCTTCAGTAACGAGGCCCCGCTCGCTTGCCGCCTCTTCCTTCCCTGCATCGCTTTACTTCCATTTTATTATTATTTCTCGCAGCCGATCGATGCAGGCAAACAGGCCCCCTGTAAACCACACCACAATTAGAGCAGCCTCTAATCTTCCTGTTGACTCCATCTCCTTCACAACAGCCAGCAAATAAACCTCCAACACAAATGATAATGAAATCTAATGGGATTCTGTGGAATTAAATCACTTAAACAATGAAGAAAGCCCTGCCACACTTCTGAACCAATAAACAACCTGATAGAGGTATATATTAGCAGTCAATATGTTATATTCACATAGGCTTAACAAGCCTGAAGAGCAATTTCTCTTCATGCCGTTGCATCATTTGGCCCAACAGCTTTCAACAGGTGAGGGCCAAAAAATGCATGGAAGTAACAAACACATAACACAAATGAAAACGCAGTCAAATACTGTAAACCATCTTTTCTTTTTTTTCAGAAAACAGAAGGACAAACACATAAGCATGTGCACACACACCTGCACACACACACACACACACACACACACAAACCTACATCAGAGAAAGTGATGACACAGTTGAGTGAACACGGTCGGAATTTCAGATCTATTCTCATCCCATTAAGTGGATCTCTGCAGAAGAAAATTCCATTTATATTCCTAATATTGAGCGCAGAAAGATGACATGCTTCGTGGTAAGATAATTCAATAACGAACTCTAGCCATAATTAGGCCAATTTGGTTGGAGGAAGCACTAATGACATATTTAATGCTGGGATGTCAGCATTTTTTTCCCCAGAACTATAATGAGACCATATTTCTTTGTCTCTCTCTCTTTAACATGAATCAGTTCCTCATATGAACGCTAAAACTGGCAGTGATTATGAGAAACCTCTGATATTCATTTCTGCAATGTCATTGAATTAGCAGCTGGCTTACGGAGAGACAAAAATAGACAGGCAGCTAATTTGATTATTGAATTATAGATTTAACACGCCTGTGTAGTTTGGCCTGGGTATGAGGGTAGGCCTGTCTGAGAGCGGTGCTGGTGATGCGAGGAGAGCTGTCTGCTCGGTGCAGGCAGTGTACAGGGCAGCGGTGTGGAACTGCAGGAGTAATTAGCGAATCAGGCCCCCAGCTCCCTGTGAAGTCCAGCCTTTGAAGGAGGGAGCTCAGACCGATCAGGGGCCCCTCTGATGTATGTTTGTGAATCTTTCAAGGGAGTGAGAGCCGCTAACGAGGCCTCATCTATTACCATTTGAGATGTAATTAGCGTTGTTGGAAGGAATGGAGCGGGGCCAAGCAAGAGTGGCTCAAGCTGGGCTCTGTGTGGCTCGGTGTCCCACAGGGCAGCAACAGCAGGAGGACGAGGTGAGTGAGAGGAAGCAGACTCCCTGGAGAGGAGACGGGGCCTCAGCAGCCCTGACCCACAGGCCAACCAGACACACAGCTACCATACTGGGGCACAGGGGTGCAACAAGGCTGGCAGCACCAGGCTCTTTGTCTGAGAAGAGAGGGGCCTCAAAATGAACATATGCACACGTTTCTCAGCCCCATTTGCGATAATCTGTTGAAATATCTCCATAAATATGCATACTGGTCAATGCTGCTATAATCTAGCAATATCACACCAGAAATGTATTCTGTATGACATTAAAAAAGGTTATATGATTGCGGACCACATACTGGAGGATTCCTTTTTTTTTATTTTTCATCTTTAGCTATGTTTGGAATGACTACAGGATATCAGATGTGTGATGGGGCTGCTTCTGCTGCAATGAAGGATTCTGACATCCTCCTTCTACCGCACCCCAGAGGGATGACAGTCTTTCTCTCCCTCTCTATCTCTGTCACAACATCCCCAAACCTCCATTTCCCACTCCCATGCGATTCACAGCAGCGATTCACTATACCCTCCTGCAATGTTCACAACCTTTTTATGTGTGTTTGTATGTGTGTGTGTGTGTGTGTGTGCGCGCGTTGTGCCAAGATGGGGGGTCTGAAGTGACAGATTAGGTGGGATTGTAAGAGGCGCCCAGTCTTTGCCTCTCAGGTCATGGTGGGGTCAGGTCAGGTGCAGCTCTTGCTCTGTTAACTGTTTTAGCTGACCTTTAACCCCTGAGGGTTCAGGCCCCTGAGCCCCTGGGTGTCTGGAAGGGCCACGAGGGTCATGACTGTTTTCATTGAACATCAACAGTGATTCAGTTGAAGCTAATGAGCCATTAGTCTTCATCAGGACTGACCCCTACACACATACTAGCGACTCAGTACCAGTCGGAGGAATGAAATACTACATGGGAGAGCAACAGACACCTGCTATACTCACCGCTTTGTTCTCAGCTCCCCTGTCTAAACACACGACATCAAGATGACTGAGACTCACAGACAGCCGCTGAAACCTAAAGAGACCAAAACATGGACCTTGCATATATTGCAGTCACCTCTCTGGAGAATGGTGGTGTAACTGGAGAGGCAAGTGGCGGCCTCCTCAGTAGGGGCGGCTCTCTGAGCTGGACCAGTCAGAGCAAGACATTCCTCTTCTCCTATCTCTCCCTCTCTCTCCTTCTACCCAGGAAGGTTGTTGAACCAGGGCATTAGGCAGGGCTGCTTGCATCAGTATGCAGCAAGGAGACAGTGAATCAATGGAGCCTGGAGGACTTTCCGCTCTCTCTCTGTCAAAGCCCCACTATTAATGAGCAGGACCCAGGGCCTGTCCACTCCCCTCGTGGCCACACGCTAAATTACCAGCCGTGAATCAGCGCAGCATTTACGGGCAACCACAAATGAAAGTGGCCAAATCTGCAAGGACAACCAGACCTCGTATAAACAGGAGGATCATAAGGCAGGCTGAGAATGGGACCTGAGGAATCCAATAACTGTATAAACAAAAAGAGAAAACATAAAGAAGGATATAGTGTTAAGGGACAAGTGGCTTCCTCCAATTCTCAGTGGACGCATTTGGTCTGGTGTGTGTTAGGATCAATGGTAGACTATGTGTTAGTGTCTCGTATAAATGCCAGGGCAAACACCTGCCTAGGCACTTATGCTCATCAACAGACACAAACACAGGAAAAAAACAAGCCAGATATAAAGATAGAAAAAAAAGGAGAGATAGAGTGATATTATAACAGACCGTATAAATCAGAGGCATGGTAAAATAATAAATAGGTAAACAAACAGTAAAGCTGGAGGGGAAAAGGCTTTTAAACATTTAAGCGCAGCGGCGGGAGATGCCGTAGGATGACCTCTAATGGGAGAGAGGGGGAAGCGGAGGAGTGGTAAAAGCCTGATAAAATAAGAGACTGTAACCTCACTCCACTTAGCCGTCAGACAAAGAGATGCTTTAGGGAGTGCATGAGCAATATCACCATAAAGCCACAACATGCTGTGCGTCTGCAGCTGTTTTCTAAGCCTGCTGTCTGTTTCTGTGCACATTGAAATGAATGGTGTACACCATATCGGGCATAAAAGCCTTTCAGAAAGAATATTATATGCCACGGTGGGGAAAGAAACATGCGCGTGTAAGTGTGTGAGCGGGTATGTGTGTGTGTGTTTGAAAGAGAAAAAAGGGGCTATATACACTGCTTGTAGGGAACACAAAGAGCGATGGGGTGTGCCAGCAGAGAGAACAAGAGGAAAGTATGGAGATTATCTCTAATTACCAACCCTTATAATCATAAGCTTGTGAAGAGCGAGGTCTGTCTGGGTCCTTCAGATCAACCTTGAGAATTATGAGACCCCCCTCCCCACCTCCCCAACACACACACACACACACACACACCCCCACACACACACACACACAAACAGAAAGATTAATCCCCTGAATCACATCTCTGCAATCTAAGGCTTCCAACAATACAGAGTCCTATGGACACATACAGTAGAGAAGTTTTTCCAAAGCTCTCTCCAAGCTTATTGCAAGACCAACACCAGGGAGCTGGTCGTTTGGAATTGGTTTGCTCACATTATGTACAATCCTTTTGGCAGTGGAGTCTGCCAGAGGCTCAAGAATATGACTTGCCTTATACTAACACCTCACTCCAAAAAACTCATAGTCACATTGTCTGAGTTACAAAAGGCATTGTCCCCACTGTGTCAGGCAATCAAATGGATTGGCTTACTGGAATTCGAGCAGCTAGTTTCTGAGTCGCTGCCAAATAGAGGCGTTTAGATGAAATAGAGACCCACTGCTTGCCTGATTTAATGGGTGTGTGACTTTGAGTATGTGGCCTTATGGCTTCACTTTGCCATACCTTTTTGATGGAGAGTATGGCTGTTTGTAGGTCATTGTGCTTCTGACAGTGTGTCAGTGTGTGTCAAACCTTAAACGCTTCAAAATGGGCCTCCACTAAAAGTGCCTTGGGACCAGACCGCTCACCCTCCCTCCATCTCAATAGTGACAGTCCACCACTGAGGGAGAGACAGTGTAATTTCACTGCTGGCTGACGTCCATTCAACTTGAGTGATGAGGGAGCAGGCCCTCACGCACATGTATGCGCACACATGTCCGCACACATTGACAGAAATACACACATTCGCACACATGCACACGCATAAAATGATACTAAAACACTAAACTCGCAGCAAGGCTGGCTGTGTTGACAGGCCCATTAACTGGCCTCTGCCTGCCATTTCAGTTTTGTGTTTCACACCCTCCAATTCCAGGGAAATATACAGGCCTGCAAAGCCCTACTGTACGCTCCAGTGCACCACAGCCCCTCCCAAGCCATTGTTACCCAACACACTGTCCTCTGCCTGCACCCCATTCCTCCTCTTCATTATCACGCTGAAAACAAAACCGTTTCAGGGTAATAGGTTGCCATTCTACCTGCCATCAGGTGATTCTCAAGGTAAAGGTTGATGAGAATATGCATGGACCTCTCAGGGAAAGATAGAGGCAGTGAGTGAGACATGGCCAGCGATGGGGGGCCCCTCTGGGGCTAGGGAGACCTCTACTCTGATGGACCCTGATGAAGACAAATGGACAGGCCCAATATGGCCTCCCTGTGGCGAGGTATCATCTACAGGAAAAGGGGGGGTTGGGGATGGTTGGTTGGATGACGGACATCCAACCTAATTGGTGACCTGCAGGGTTAGAGGTGGGGAGGGGAGGGCTCTCCAGTGACTGAGTGGCATGAGTGTCAATCTATCCTGAGCAGGGGTCAGAGGTCAAGTGATCAGCAGAGGGAGAGTTGAAGGGATAGGGATGTATCTCTGAGACATCAGGCAGCTACACAGAGAAAGAGGGAGACATACAGTCTCAACACACCATCAATATACCAAACACTACAGCATCCCTTTGTTCAAGAGAGGACACTAAGAATAGCTGTATAGAACTGAAATTCTATAAAGCCCCAAACACTTGTCAAAAGAGAGTGCATGATTGTGTTTGGAGAGGGAAAAAACAAAGAGTACAAAGTGATGATGATACTAGAGAGGACAGTTCTTTGTTTGTGTGGTCTGCCCTGGCTAATTCAGCGGTGAATATTGTACATTGCGCCCACAGTAAAACAGAAAAAGAGAGCTCTTGTTGAACACTAATCCGAGTCAGGGTTTGAACATTGCCCTCTGTGCTCAGTACTGTAGCAGCAGCTGGAGGGAAATCGATCACACGCCTGAATTAATATTTAATCATAGAACCCCAGATGCTCTTAGCCAAGGCCTGTGTCCACTGCTAAGCAAACATGGGCGGCACAAAGGAAGAGGGTAGGATACGGGCAAAGGGTTGAGGCCAAGTACACTAGAGAGTGGGCTATATGCCTGTCTCTTTATTGTTAACATGAACACAGACACACAAACAAACACATAGACACACATCCACATCAATGCACAAACACACCATCACCACCACCACACACGCATACATGCAGCCACCAAGAGTGGGCTCGATTGATGTGGTCCAAAGTAGCTATATTTGCCAGTGAGCCGGCCAGGCTGTCTGACATTTCATCTCCTTGTCAGTCAAAGTCCATTCCTATCCCGGAGAATCATGTACCGAGCCCGGGTGTATTATTATCTGCTGAGAATAATATGCAGCTTGGCTTTAATGGACAGCACAAAGACTGACAATAATCCTGTGGAGAGGAATGTCAACATGTTTCCCCATACTACATTATTGAAGTGACACTACAAAAGAGGATGTGAATATGAATGGCTCCAGTGTCCGGGCTGCCACTGGAGAGCTTCCTCCCCAGTCTATTCACACAAAAAAACAGCAGCGCCACACTATATGGGGGGCTTTCACCAATGACTGACATGGCTAATCACACTGGTCTCTGATTGGGGAAGAATGAGACAGAGATAGCCATTAAGGGAACCCATGTGAGAAATTGTTGTAGACCCTGTTATTTGCTACCTAGGCAACAGATGGAAACGCATTTATTGTTGTTTCGTACTATAGACAAAAATAACGGTGGGGTGTTTGGCCAAGAACTGTCTATGGCAATGAATCATGGACACCTCGTGTGTCAACACAAGGCAATACTCAGGAATTCTTCTATTTTTGAAGATAATTGTGCTTTGAGAAAGCAACTGGAAGAATTATTTTTAACCTAGATTTATTTCCTTGTAGAGTACAATATGTAATGGAAATACGTTGGTCATTTGCATTTCTATATTTCCTGCTGTTGTAATTGATTGAGTTCTGGGTTGGTTGGGTTCTTTGACAGGCTTCACTCCTCTCCTGGAGGAGGTATAAAGTAAGTCTTGTGTTTACTGGGAAAACAAAGAAACAAAAGAAAAATGAGACAGACAACAAACCCATGCGAATCAAAAAGGCTTTGGGGGCTTTATCTGGCAGCTCCATGTGGGAATGATAACGACCATCTTGAATCCAAAAGGACAACCATTCATCTTAACCCTGGTCTGCCTGGCAAAACTCATAATCCCCCTAACACCCACGACCCACCACTAGACAGACAGCAGGGGAAAATGGTACTTTGAAGGCACAATATAAGACAAAACAAAACCCGCTTCTCCCCTCTCTCTTTGGACTCAGCATGATTATTTAACATTCCCTGGAATACTCCCCATCTGTTAGCCGGCATTAATTCCTCCTTTTACCAAATCCTCACCTTTACTCCTCTGAGATTATGTCGCTCCCTCTGTCCCTCTATCTGCCCCTCCCTCCTTTGCTCTTTCTTCCACCCTCCTCTCTTTATACTGGCCCTTCAATCAGACTAATTCCTTTTCCCCAGTGATGGATCATTTCATTCAGTCTTCCTTCTTTTATTCCCTTGCTCCCCCGCTACACTAGCCTCAACTGCTCTTCTCTCTTTAAACATGCTCTATCCATCATAGTGGAAAGCCTGGTCTGAGCCTCCCTATATGCTCTAACTGTCCTCCTCTCCAGCCCTGCTTTCTTTTTTCCCCCTCTTTCCCTCCTTAAACCAGTCATCAGGATGAACGATGGTGAAGGTTAGATGGGTCCATTTTCACCCCCATGCCTTCTGACCCCCTCCCCGCTTGCCCCAGGTGACAGTACTAAATACTGCTGTCTCAAGGGGAGTGAATAGTCTCTTCATTTATTTCAAAAATGACTCTTGCCCTCCCTTGTTTTTTTTCATTCAGTGCGCAAGAGTGTGTGTTTGTGCGCGTACATGTATCAAGACCTATGGCTCTTTTGCTGTATTACTGATGCAGCGCAAAAAACTCCAACACTACACTTTTTTTTATTGTTTTCTTAAGGATTTGTCAAGTGTCATGACCCTAAAGCCAGTGGAATCCATTCAAAGCCCACGGTATAATTTCAGAAATATATTGTAGTCACTAGTCCTGAAAAGTCAATTTAAGATGCATGCATGTGTGTGTGTGTGTGTGTGTGTGTGTGTGTGTGTGTCCGATGGAACCCCTGCCAGTCAGAAACAGGGTCCCAGTCTGTCTGGAGGAGTTAGACAGCCCTGTGAATGATGAGCCAACCTCTGGTCATTCCCAATAGAATACAACAATTAGCCAGGGGAGACTCCTCATGCATCTAATGGATCAAACACCACTGGATTCAATCCCCAAATTATGGCACAATCCTCAAAGAGGCACTGAGAGGAGAAACTGGGAAATATAAAGACCACAAGAGAAACACGAAAAGGATTAAGACAGAAAGGCAAAAATGATTGACAGCTACAAATAAAAAAGAAGTAGAGAAAATCAGCGACAGGGAACAAAATGAAGAAAGAAAGGCAACTGAAACAGTCCTAACTGTGTGGTAAATCTGATTAAGTGTCAGAGGGAGGATGGCGAGCAAGGCTAAGTGACTCAATGGATGAGTAAGTGAATAAATAAAGGAGAGAAGATTGCGGTGGCCGCCTGCCATGGCACCACGCTATTTGAGCAGCCTCGTGTGTACACAACCCGGTTGCTACGGGCTGAGTTTCCACACTCAGCGCAATTACTCTGGCTGCGTTCTGTGTCGGTGAGCTAATTAGAGCTTGGCGCGCTCGAGACCGGTAGCCTGGAAGATGAGGTGAGTCACTGGGGATGGAGATGGAGGTGATAGCCTCTGTTTTCCACCTGAAGCCCTCCCACACCAAGGGAAACGGTCGCCTGTTTACGCCACAGACTGTAAACCAGAAATGGCCCCTAGGAGAAGGAGTCAATGTGGCGGAGAAAATGGTTGAGCAGCGGCTGTTACCGGTGCTTCCTCGCTCTCTCCCACTCGCTCTCTCTCTCTCTCTCGCTCTCAGAGACACACACACACACGCAGATACGCATGCCTGGCCCCATCCTGTGGCACCAGAAACACCCAGATGTCCGCTCTCTGCCCCCATGCTAATCCGGGCCCGCCGTGTCTACTCCCACCCCCGTTGGAGTAACCCAATAACGCTGTGTGTACTTAAACAGCAGTGTTGGCAGGCCTCCTCCAGTCCCAATCCCCTTTCAGTGCCAACAAACACACAGAGCTCTCTTTCAACAGTCTTCCACTGAACCCAACTCCTTCAGAGAGTCGCTGTTAAAATAAACACTCCCCACAACGCAGCTCACTGTGATGTTTCTTTAAGGAGAGAAAAAAAAAGGCCGAAAATAAGGACTGATGATTACCCTCCTCTCTCAAGGCATTATTAGGCAATATGTTATAATTAATTGAATTGTGGTCTTGTTGGTACATGAGGGTTTTCTGCTGCTGCACTTTCTCATTAGCTTCGCAGATTCTGGCCCTAACCTAATGAACAATAATAATACTCGCCAGTAGAAATGTGTTAGGGAGATGAAGCCTGATGGCCTCTGCTGGTAATTGGGCTCCCTTGCACTCATTAAGAGAGGAAAGCAATAAAAAAGCAATAACACTCTCAAAGTGCCATCAGAGGAGGAATGTGGCACTTTCTTTTTGAAAATTCATCAGGAGTGAAGCCTTGGCTATTAGCTGAATGAGAGCCCAGGGCCAAATAAACATCTCCCACTCCACACAGACTGTTTGATGGGTAAACAGTCTTTGATGTGTTCATTGCCAGACACTAGACATTCTGTGTGGACATGGCCATCAGGGCAAAGACAGGAGTATGGGAGAACTTTGGTAAACCGATGTAGTTAACTATTACATCGATGTGGCAATTCAAGGTCTACAGTGTTTATTCGGACTTCTTTGCTGATTCCACTTTGTGTGTTCGCCTCCCACAGCAGGTCAAAGATCATAAACAAACGGTGGAAGAGCGTAGAGCCAGTGAGAAGATCAGGTTAAATCTTGAGGTCAATGCACGAATGCATTTCCCTGCAGGTAACTGGGGCCAAAGATCCTACATGTGTGCATGTGCAGATGCGTGTTCGTATATGTGTGTGTGTGTGTGTATGTGTGCGTGTTTTATGCACAGCAGGAACTCCGCCAAGTTCAGCACATGGGGATTTTCAGCTCCATTCATTACCCAATCTCCCTCAACAGCATTGCTCATCACTATTTGTTTTCTGAGCAATCAACCTGGGGAATCTGTCGTGTACCGGAATATTCAAATAAACAATTACCTCTGACTGGCTCAGGCAACAATGTCAGGAATGTAACTCCCTGCATTGTGTGTTTCAGCTTGCCTCCTCACTAAGCCTGTGGCTTTCAAGGCGTGAAGGCAGAGGATGTAAGCCAAGAGTGACACAAAAGTCATCCTCGGGTCTCATTCCACCAGAGACCTCTGCCTGGTCCTGACAGGGTTAGCAAGCAGTCGGTGCAGAGTTCCACTGCAGTTAGGCGAGGGAGATAAAACCTGTCTCTCTAACTCTTATATTCTCTCCTCCCCTCTCCATCCATTGAGTTAGAGAGAGACGAGGACTCAAAGCTGGAGGAAACACAGGTGATGTTTCAGCCTGGGAATTCAAAACCACTTTTGGAAAGTTTTCCGGTTTTATTCCACCAGTAAAAGCTGAAGTGTGTTGGCAGAGATGACAAACCAGCATACGATTGAGTTGCCTACTGTCATCTGAGATGGCAACTCCTCAAGCACCAAGGAGAGGGGAGCGGAGAAGAGAGGAGCGAGGAAGGAGAGGATGAGAGCTCAGAGCCCCCTCTCCTCTCCAGCCTCTCTATTTGCTGAATCAACAGCCTGTCATCTGATAGCACTATCGACAGGGAGAGACATTTCCATTTCACCATCACCTTCTCAATGGCTTATATTTAAAAGATATAATTTCCCAGTCCCAGTATAGTAATAGGTCACTCACAAAATGCAGATATGATAGGACTGAAGAATACAATTTTTTAGCTTCTCAAAGTTGCATAATTTCACATCACTTGCCTTTTGCCAGGAAACTCTTTAAAAAAACGTACGCTAAAAGACTGGAAACAGCATCAAAGAGTGTGTGTGTTCGGAATTGGCCAAGGGTGTCCAGAATTGACCAGCAGCACTCATAAAAAAAACAAACCGAAAACGTGTCCCCGTATCGGCTGGAACGATGTGGTGTGTCGAAACCGTTAAAGCACTAACATTTGTTTTGCGAGCAGCCACACTTCTGTATGGCGGTGTTAACCACAGGTAGAAACCAACCCAGAGTGAGCTCACCCGGAGTAATTGTTCCTTTGCAGTAGGGCTAACCCTAACACTCACACAGCTACTTACTCACACTCACACATATGTTCATTCACTCCAGGCGCTCTGTGATGATTCTCTGGGGAGCGCTCCCTCTGCAGGGGAGACGTGTTTTTAGAGGACCAAGATCCATGCAGCGCGTACATACATGGTTGTGAATATACCCACGAACACAAACACGTGTACACACGTGACTGAGCATGTGTGTACATAAAAACACACACACACACACACACACACACTATAGGGTTAGACTGATATATCGGTGTGCCAATATATCAGGACTTTTATTATAAACGAAATATCAGCCACCTCCGATATGATGGATATGATGCAGTTTGTTTTATTACGTATTTATTGAATAACCAATCAATACTACACTGGTTGTCTGTGGGAATCCCTTAACCTGAATTCATTCTAATGCCACATTTGCATATAAATGAAAATGTTTTGTATTATTATCATTATTATTATTATTGGTTTCAATGAACAGTTTTAGTGTCCCATGGTCTAAATGCTTTTTCAGAGACTTCATTGTTTCCTGGGGAAATAATGTATATATATATATATATTTTTTTTTTTTTTGCCATGAACATGAAAAATGTATCAGCTAATTATTAGCTACTGGTGGATTCAATCCAAAAATACTGGAATTTGTAAAAAAAAAAGAAAAAGAAAAAAAAAGACAAACAAAAAAAACGGTTGAAGCCTAAAACACACACACACATACACACATTCATGAGCACATACACCCATTTACACAACAAAACAAAACAAAATAGATACACACAGAGCAGAGTAAAATCTTTCAGCAATGTGGGCTGGGAGAAGCCCTGCTGACAGACTCGGACAGCTTGGCTGTGACAGGGGATGTCAGCTTGTCCAAAAAGTCACAGAGAGAGAGGAGAGGAGATGGCCATCAAAGACTTTCTCCAGACAACCTCCTCTGCCTTCTCCGATAATCAGAGCGGAGCAGATGAAACATGTCATGTTTATGGACGCTCATTTCCTCCACATCTCTCTCCCTCTCTCTCACTCTGGTTATGTCATCAAGTCATTCGGGAGAAAAGTGGAAAAAAGACCAGACTGCGTAAAGCCACTCTCCATTTGGCATGGCTACAGATAAACAAATTTCAACAAACAAATTCAACCATGTACTGTATTTTGTTCTTCTTCTTATTTTTTTTGTTCTACTCTGTTGATAACCAAGGAGATATTTTGTCTTTTTGCTTGCCCTCCACAGTGAGGTCAGAGTGCAGTGACCAAGCTTGTTCAACACCTCCTCAGCAGGGTGGCTGCTTGCTGTCACTGGGGCTTGAACGCAAGCCTTCCAGTTGAAGGACTCCCTACTGACCTACTACACCACCATGCTGCTCACTTCTTCTCACTAAAACACTAGCGTACAATCTGTGCTGGAATGATTCACTTCCTATAGGCTCCTCTGCTGCCCAGTGACTAGAACCACCTGTTCTGGACATCCTGGCCAGATGAAGTTGTTACCACAGACATGGTAATCACAGTATACGAGGTAGAGGAAATCACTAGGATTGCGACAGACACTCCATATGGAGGGCCGTGTCTTTGATGTCCCTACCACTGTAGCAGCCCAGAGAGAAATCTATACACAGTACACAACTCCCTGTAGTACCCCCGCGTCTCTGTCGCTCTCTCTGTGTCCGTCGTGCCTCTCTCTTCCCTTCCTCTCTCTCTCTCTGATACAGAAGGTCATCGGAAAACAAAGGAGCCCCTCACTAGCTGCTATCTGACTGTGGTCCAACAAGATGGAGTCTGTCTGGATCACCTCCCTTTCCCCCCCGACAGCGACCCTGGGGAGATAACACCAGGCTAGGAGGAATGTTGTTTGTTGGTAAGACAGAGAGACACAGAGACGGAGGGGAGAGTGATACTCAACATGTGGATAAGACAGAGGAGACCTTTATTTACCTCCCCCCTAAACTGGGAAAGAAATGACAGTATATGCACTATGTGAGTGGAAGAGGGCCAAACACAAAACAACATGTTGATGGGAACAAGACTGCCTAAACTCCAAATAATCGAGTGGAAGAGGAGAAGCAGTTGAAACAGTGACAGGAGCAGAGGCGGACCAAAGAACGGAGTAGAGGAACTCCTGCCTCTGTGGGAGTGATGTGTGTTTTATGGCTACAGAGGGGTTGGTGACCCTGCCCTTGTCCTCTTGGGGACCACGGATATGGGCTGAGCCAGCTGTGGAGGGCTGCGGATGAAAGTTTAACAGCCCTCCCAAGGCCTCTATACTTCCATCCTCCTGATGGAGCCGAGGAAGACGGGTCCTCTGTTGCAGCTCCACACTGGGCCTCGTCAAACCCCTCAGCTGTTGCTCACCCCGGGAGCCCATCTGGTGCCAAGCAGCCCAGATCAAACAGCGAAAAAAGGAACTGAGACAACACTAGCAACATGCTGTGGTGCCCTCCCACACATACACACACACACACATACTTGTAGAAGTGAACCGTGCCAGACAACCTCACCCCACATCCGCTCCAATTTCTCCTGCACTATTTTAATTTAAGCCAATTAAGCTGATTTTCTAGACTTTATTTTCTCTTCAGCGCCCCGCTCTCACTCCCTCTCCACTCACCAGGATCCCAGCTGGGCTTAAACACACACAGACGGGTCCTCAGAACAAATATTAACTGCTCAGCCTGGGAGGATTGGGTAGGATCCTTGTTTAAGTGTGTAATTTGGGGGGCACGAGAACATATGTCGGAAATCCTGTTAAAGGCATTAGTTTTAAACCCAGTGCTTGCTCTTCTTAGCCTTTTGCTCGCTGTCATGATCTCGGTATCTCTATCAAGTAGTATGTCTTATTTTAGTTTCTGTCCATGTTGCTGAGTGTGTACATGTGACTACTATGTCTGAAAACAAAAGATTTTGTATGGGACTAATTATTTCTTAACATTGTCATCATTGAATATGTTTATCCATACTGTAATGCACATGGTGTTGTCACTTACCTATAGAAGGGAAGGTGTTGAGGAGGCAGACGAAGCAAAAGGAGTGACAGGAAGACACATGGAAAAAAGGAAAAACATCTTGTTAGTTAGAAATACAAAACAACACCAACAATCTTCAGTAATGCCAGAAAGCCACGTAGACCATTGCATTTCATGGAGGTCTAAGATGAACTAAACGTGACCTGGGGTTACTGTTAGAACCCAGTCCGAGACCACTATCATATTCCCTACCCCACCTCAACATGCCCTCTACCTCTTCCCCCTCCATCCCTCCATCACCCCATCCTCCCAGCATTCCCTCTGACAGCTGCTAATCCCCGGACCTCTGACCCCAGGAAATTTACTCTCCCAACCTTGACCATTTTCTTTCTCTTTTTCTTCTTTATGCCTGGCGGATCCCCATTATCCTTTATCATTCCATTGTCTGAGGCCAAGAAAAACAATTTAAATTCCCGTGGACTGACATCCACTTGCAGGCTAAAGGCAATGGGGGGAATATGAGGGGATGTGGGGCTGAAAGGTGTTGTGTGTCTGCAGGGTGCTAGGCTGGCTGTGCCACAACATGGTGTCTGAGACCTTTCCCCATGCATAAAAATAAACTGTAGTGCCTAGGCTACCAGAAAATGGCCATTTATTTCATATTTTACGGTTATCAAAGTCATCTTTCACACTTCCCACATACATTTTGTGGCAATTATATTTCACACAATACCTACAGACAGCAGGAATTTTCGTATGCATACCGAGACCAGTTGATGCTGATACTGTGTGTTAGCTTTGGCCAGGCTGGGTGTGAGTAATGTGTGCGAAATTCAGCGGCAGATACCTGCCGAGAGCAAAGTGCCTGGCCATTTCTGTCATATTCCACTGATTCAGGGATCAACACATGGCCCCTTCATCACATAATCACCCAGATTTAAGACTGAGGACTTTATCTCTCCTTGGGTGTGAAGTTGAATACACAATGGAAATACCAAATGGAGAGAGAAGGAAAAGGGCAAGAGAGATTTGCGCTAAGCTTTTTGAATGCAAAAATGAGACGGCTGTCAATGCCCTAAAAATGTCACAGGCAATCAGCGAGGAGATATTTCATAAGTGAAAGCATTACACCTGCATCCCCAAGGCGAAACCGCAGCTAAGGCAATGATAACCTATTATACCTTATTCTCCCTCTTTGCACTGAAATTTCAATCCATTAACCAGCACTGATTGCTACATAAAAGCAGCTGCTGTAAAGTGGTGAGAACACATCCAAAGTAGCTCTGCATATCAGAGGGCATGAATGCAGGGACAGGCTGTGAATTATTCCCTGCCTTGTCATCTCACAGAACTGTCAAGAACAGATAGCTTTGACATTAAACTGAACGCCCTGCCACTGTCTGCTTTTAAGGGGTCTATGTTTGGTCAACTTCATCTGACCCAGAATGACAGAAGGTGATTTGGAAATGCAGTATGCTTATTTACTAGTTATTTATTTACTAGGGGAAGGCGATATAGACAAAATATCATATCATGACATTTCCAGATATTTTCATGATGCACAATATGCTTTTCTGAGGGTAACAAGGTTGAACGAGTGAAGATAGAAACAATAGTAATTATTCGCATTTACACAATTTTCCCACAGGACTCATTAAACTTTATGTAATCATCTAAACACAGAAAGCCAAACAATAACACATAATAATAAAATACAGCACTTTTACCACTAATTGTTGACACTGCTTCCATGCTTTTCATCCCTAAATGTCACATATCGGCAACTTGGGTATCATAGAAAATTAAGACTTTCCCAGGTGTATTTACCACTTTGTTGAGTTGATCATGTGACCTTATATCGCATTGATATTTCTGAGAGCACTTGAAGGCAGCACTGGTCGGTCTCTTTGGCTGTTCTCAACAATGCACTCGAGCGACACTTGGGTGAAACGTTAGATGAAATCAATCAATGTAAATGGCTATGATGAAAGTTATTAACGGAAATTACGCATGGATTGTACATTACTATAATATATCACAGTGTCCAATCTCCCGGTGAAAGCAAATTGTGACAAAATTGTATCTGGTGATGATGTAAGAAGATGTATTTCTCGAAATCAGAATCAGAATCACTTATCTGGCAAGTACAAGGGGTGCACATGGAATTTAACATAGCGAGCGAGTTGTTATTTTTGTTTATTCTTTTGGTTTCGGGTTATTTTCCTAAGCCTTACTCCACACCACCCATGCATACACACCAATTTACTATTGGGTGCAACATCCCATCCAGAAAAACAAAAAAAACACAACTTCAACATTGAGTGCTGTGTCTGAGCTATGTTCAAACAAAATACAATAATAGCACAGGGGGGTAAGTTGAGCAACTAATCAGATAAAGTTGGCTAGGCAGGGCTAAAAGAACAAAAACAGATGAGAGATAAAACAAGCAAATTAACAACATGAGGCAGACAAAGCTGAGAGAGTAGAGCAGGAGAAGCAGGATCCACCCCTAAGGCCTAATCTGGGCCAGATCAGAGCTACATCAGGGTGCTCTTTGTTGTGATCTGGCTGCGCTGGCACCACTTCCAACTGTGCGAACTCCGACCCCAGGGCAGAGAGGGCCTCGTACACCCCGCTGTTCCTGCCCCCTCCGGGATCCTGGCACCAAACGGCACACTCCCACATTTATTATTCATCTACTTCATTACCCTCCACAGCCACCCCCCCCCCCCCCCCCCCCCCCTACGCTACCCCGGCCCCGATGCCATCACCCTGGGGTGGGCATTATGCTGCTCCTCCACAGAGAGAGGGGTAAGAAAGAGGCAGGGGGAGAGGCACCACCCCAATCTCATTTCATGCATCTCCTCTCTCTTGGAGCAGAGAGAACTAAAGTGAATAGAAGCTGTGGACAAGTTGAGTGCTGCAGAGAAGTGGATTTGTGCGGAAATTGCCAAGAGGACACTGGCCTCATCTTTCTCAGGTCAGCATGCTAAGCGCTTAGAGAAGCTCGGTCATTCCTAAGTAAGGATATCCAATCAATTCCAACAGCCCCCGGGGCAGCCACCATCCCAGGACTCCATGCAAGTGCTGTCTTTCTTCCTCAGAGTGGCTGTGAGCAGACAGCTTATGTGTTGAGCTGAGCCAAGTTAATTGCTTGAGATATGACCCTGTGTGGTTTGTGGGAGAGTTTTTAAGGGTCAGTTGTTGTGGTTGGGGAGATATTCTCTGGTCCATAAACTAGAGATTAGCCTCACAATGGGAAGGTATACAGCACAACTTTCCTGTGGGACTAAGAAGATATGAGCCGTCCATTAGCACAGTAGGGGAAGCTGCGGATTTAGAGTCTCTGTTACTGACTCAATGCGTGTGTGTGTGTGTGTGTGTGTGTGTGAGTCTGTCTGTCAGTCTGTGTCCTTGACTTCAGAATTCTTGATGAGAGTCCAGAATGAAAAGAGTCTAATGTGAAAAGGCAGAATTATATGTAACATGACAACTGGACAATACTACTGTGCCTACATATACACTTTTTGTCCCAGGAACTAGAACTATACAGGACAGGAACACACACACACACAGGAACTATAGGAACTAGCTTCACTGTGCTATCCTTAAGTGAATATATTCCACACTGCACTCATGTTCTCTAAATTCTACAACCTAAAATTACACATGTATGAGGAGACCTGATGCCAACTTTGTTGGCTAAGAAAGCAGAATTAAAACAAATTCTGAAAATCTATGAGGAGAAAAGGTGTCGCTTTTTATTTATTTTTAAATTTATTTTTCATCCTCTATTATCTTCCTCCTTCGTCTTTTATAAAGCAACGAACTGTGGTGTGCGTGTTTATTTTGGATACTGTCATAATAATTCAATGTGAGCACTAGGCCGGCCCCATAATGACTTCCCTTTGCCTTGCTGTTATTTCTGTGCCACTGGCCTGTGCCAGGACGCTACAAGGCTGGAGTGACCGCAGAGGAGCAACTCTGGTCTGGTTGTGGTTCTTGGACCGAGCCCTGGGTCCCAGGCTGAGAGTCCAATTCAAATCCAGCCTCGCTTCCCCCTCTCCACCCCTCATTTCACTGGGGCAACAAAACGGCCCCACAGTGGGGTGGACAGGCATTCTCCTCCATTTCCTCTGCACTGGGATCCTGGAGACTAGGCCACATTGTATTCTAAACTAACAGTATAATTTGCACTATGCAGAAACAGGCACACCAGGACACACACATGCACACACACACTTTCTTGCTATCCTTCTCTCTCTCTCTCTCTCTCTCTCCCTCTGCTGTCTTTCTACTGTATATATCTACACATCTGCTTCTGTGCTGATCATTAGCGCACACTTGAAACACATGTACTAAAATAAGCAGAGTCCATCTCACAAATGATCAAAGCCTCTCTGCTGTGGTTAAAACAAAGCCAACATCCAAGCTGAGCCCACAGAAATCACACACATAAACGACATGTTTATCCGAGAGAGAGAGAGAGAGAGAGAGAGAGAGAGAGAGAGAGAGAGAGAGAGAGAGAGAGAGAGACCAAAGTACAACAGCTTCGAGCGAAAAAATGAACTTCTGATTGCTAATAAAACCAACAATGGAGAAAACACCACATTTCCCGTGTAGTGCCCATATATATATCAGTGTCAATGAAAAGTGAATTATGTGAGGGGGGATTTTACTCTCTTTGTTAAGAACAAAACATGGCTACAGTCAGCGGTGGAAAGAAGACACGCACATGTTCAGAGCCGCTAAAAGATTTCCTCCCAAACACCACTGACTCAACTTTGCTAAACTGGCGCGTCGGAACACTAGCTTTTATGGTATATTCATATTTTACATTAAACATTACAGCAGGATGAAGGAACAGACAAATGTCATGGATTAAAACCAGACAACGCAATTTAAACTTCAGATTATTGAAATCCGTGACTGAAACGTTGCATGACAGGATAATAGCTGATTGAGACTGCATACCTTTCCCCATCTCTCCTTACAATAGCAGAATGTATTAATCATAATAACATGACCTAAACGCCTGCGGCTGTGTAAAGGTCATGGGTGAGGAAGTGCATAAGGATGAGAGTGGGCCCCTCAATAGAGGCAGGAATATACATTACCACACAACTCGTCAATATGCACACATTGCTAAAGAGATCTATGTATGCGGAGGCTGCCACTGACTGGTGCAGGAGCAGCCAAATAAAGAGAGGGGGCATTAAAGCGGCCCATATCAGCTGCATACATCTCTCCCTGACCCCCCCTCACCTCCACATCTTTCAATGTCTCATAGAACTATAGGAGAAAGTGGTCTCACACACACTACTGCCTACTGCAGATTACACAGTCAATGGAAGAGGAGGATCTCAAAAAAAGAAAAAATAAATAAATACAGTCGGAACCCAGATAATTATCCTCTGCCTATGGAGCAAAGAGGGATTTGGTTACTCAGAAGTTCCTAGCACTACAGCCCATAATGATCCGCAAGCCCGCAGGCGATGAGGGGAGCTTATGTATTGTGTTCCTGTGGTGCTAAACCTGAGCTTGTTGTGCGGCACAATGGCGGTCCTTGCTAAAACCCTTCAATTACCCCCAACCCCCAACCCCAAAACCTCCTTTCCCCCTCAACAGGATGTACGGCTTTCGCAGACCATCAAGTGGGGACGGGCCGATTTAAACCCTCAACATGCAGAGCCACGCTGGGTACAATTATAGACCACTGCCCGCTGGTCTGCCCTCTCGGCCCCACCCACACACGCACAGGGGGTCATTACCTCCACCCTTACCATCAGGCCGCTGGCATCCAGTTGGTCCGGGGAGTACGAGCTGTGGTGCCTACATGTGGTGCGAACAGGGGGAAAGGCAGGCTTCCATATGTGCAGTTTGCGGGACTAAAGCGGCGTCACGTGACAACACGGCAAAATGTTCCACAAGTTCTGCAGGCTGGAGAGCCAATTAGATCAGAGGGCAAGACTGTGGTTAAAGGAAGCCCGCATTCACCCAACATCTGTTGAAAGAATTCAGAGCTATACATGGTAAACTTAACAAGCAGACAACCGATTACTAATCCATAATATTGCTACTGGGTTTTTCAACAGTCTAGAGAATGAAAAAATAGGAATGGGAATGAGTGCTACTGAGAGCACAAGCTAAAAATATTCACCATGAAACAGTGAGAAACGAGACACAACGCCCCATCATTCATTATGTTTGGCTTTTCTACGGCTGAGCCCTTTTCCTCGGCTCCAGAAAGAAGCTCCAGCTGCGTCTTGTGCCACCATGTGCATGAAAAAGGGCCATCAAAGAACATATTTCTTTCATTCCAGGCAATTTCCCTAATCCCTGATGAGCTGCAGGGGAGAGGGAAACATTATGGATGTGGGTTAGCAGGTGGCGGAGAAGGGATTTTGTGGGTGGTGCATGGCTGTGGGTGTGAGTGTTTGGATGTGTGCGTGTGTGTGTGTGTGTGTCTGTGTTTTTGTGTGTGTGTGTGAACATGAGCTTGTCTGAATACATTTGCATTATCTCATACCCTTGTTTAATGACTAAACCGTAACTTATTTCTGTTTATACTATAAGTGCATGTGTGTATACTGTGTGCATGTGTGTGTGTGTGAATATGGGTATTAGCGTGTCAGATACAGGCCTATGTCCCCCAGGGGAAGGGACTGAGGCCCCTTGAAGTAGCTCCCAAGGATTAGTTTATCCAATCTTCTACTAATCGCTGATAAATTCTTTCCACTGGTGAGTCCTGCTCAAGATCGCTCTCTCTGAAGAGTCCTCTCACTGCAGCCTCACAGAGGAGGCTGAGGAAAAAACGCTTAAAACACCATACAACTGAGAGAGAATGCATGCCTTTTTTTTAAACCAACTCTGAAATAAAAGCGTCGGTCTACCGCTACCTCTGGTTCAAGTACAATCACAATTGTTTCTCCAAGTGCCACTGCAGGTGATGGTCTAGTGACTAGTGCCTGGCCTTTCTCTCATATTTCAGGTCAGGGCGCAGTGGGGGAATGCCCTCCAGAAAGCAGTCTGCCCAATTTCCCCACGTCACCACCAGCCTTTCCTGACAGCTCTGAGATGTGGGCTGCAATAACGAGGAACAGCAGCAGCCCACAATGTCAGCGTTTTCCTCGCAGTGCTCTGACGAACCTCTGGGCTCTGGGAGGGGGTGGGGCCTGTAGAGGGGAAGATGCGGTGCCAAGGGCAGCTTGTTACTGCTGAATGAGTGGCAATTTGGGGCATCGTGTCAACTCCAGAAGCAGGCGGCACTTTCTATGCCATGCACTTCTTCTGTCCTTTAATGGTCAATGTTTGGGTGCACTTTTTTTTATGCGTTATTTATCCAGGGAGAGTCAACTGAGCATGGTGCTCTTTTTCTGCAACACCCTGCTCAGTCCAACCACAGTCTTCTACTGTTGGCCACTGAGAAGCTCCACAGCTGGGGGTTAAGTGCCTTGCTCAAGGGCACCTCAGTAGTGGCTGTTGAGGGAGGGGAGAGAGTCACAGTTCGGGAACTTGAATAAGCAACTTACTGGTCACAAACCTGCTTCTCTAAGGTATTCTTCCTGGTTCTCTTCAGTTTAGGGTGCAACAGTTCTGTTGGATTTGGGTCAGGTTTGGTAATTGTGCAGTATCCCACAATCTACAATGGAGCTCATTAAGTTGTCTAAACCATCTTCATTCATTCATGTGATATTATTCAATGACTATGACATAGCAACCATATCTGGGATTTTCATTGGGCTGATTTCATTGGTGATAAAATGGAGCTGAGATGGAGTGGAGCGGAGGGAGTGTAGAGTGGACTGCTAAAATTCAGTCGGTATGTTAAACTCAGCAACTGGGTCCTTTCAAAGAGAGGCAGATAGAGAGGAGATTTTTATTGACTCTATCACAGCAGACCTTAAAGAAAAAAACAGCAATCAGAAGTGGCCTCTCAACAGACCTGCTCTGCTACTCCACTATCGGAACACTAGCTACGAGGGAGTTTCCATTACTTTCTGGCAAAAGATCTTGGCACTGACAATAAACAGGGGGAGGAGAGGGGGGAGAGGAAAAAAAAACTGTGAAATCTGACTGGCTGACTTCCAAGTCTCCTATTCTTCTTTTTATCTGAACCCTGCCCTCACACTCTGCCTGGCAGCCTGCCAGGGAGACTGTTTTATTATTCTTGCCCCTTTTTCCATCTCTCCTCAAACTCTTTTTTGCCTTGCCTTCTCTTTGGTTCTTCTTTACCCCTCTTTGCTACTGTGTTCTCTCCCACTTAACACCCCAAACAACCACCGATACTCCACATTAGTCAGTCTGTCTATATACACAACATGCATCTCCCTATAGCTTACTCATATCTATGACCATTGTAGTTATTGAACCGGTGTGTGTGTGTGTGTCTGGCATTTTACTACATATATTAACAGAATCATAAAAGAGTCTACAGTGGAAGGTTTAACAAAAAGTACCCTGTTTGACAGATTGGTTCCATTTACCCTGCCTCAGTCTTCACTTGTGTATGAGGAGGATCCCAAGTGTAGGACAGCTGAGCAGCTGGAGGTGCTTAAAGAGCGCTTTTTCACTGCCTGCCAGTTCCTCCGCTCCATCTACCACTGAGAAAGCCAATGATTTATGAAGCAAACAAATTTGTAAATGAGCACGCACCACTCCAACATGCCACACCACAAACCTGCTGATGAGAGACAAAAAGAGCGGAACGTGCGGCGTTCAGCCTGCTGGCTCCACTTATAGACACATACACTCCCGTCTCCGGGGCTCTAAAGCCTGTATGTAGCATGTAATTCTCCATTAAGAAGATGAAGCTAATACGAGCCTGAGACAAAGACTTCATCGCACCAGTCTGGCACAGGTGCCGGGACACAATGATCTCTGTGGGCAGGTGTTGAGAGAAAGAGATTATTTCAAGAGGTTCTGCTAAGCGGCTGCCGTATCATGGTAGACAGAGATGAAGATGATTCACTGAAAGTGTAATATCTGATGCATAAATCACCCCAGTTCAGTAGGTTAGATTATCATGAATCTTTTTTTTTTTCTTTCTTTGTACTTTGTCAAACACATCATCTCCTGCTGGCATTTCAGCAGGAGGGGAATGGGTGAGGAGTAGGAGACTGACAGGTGGGTGGTGGTGATGGGGTGGGAGGGTTGGGGGTGGAGTGGGGTGGTGGGGTGCAGGAGTATCAGTTCTGCTCTTTCCCTGAGGGGGCCTAGAAATGTGGAAGCAGGGGGGAGGGGAGAGCAGGTGCATGGGAATTCAGAACTCATTGCATATGCATGCTACTAGTTAACTTATACAGCAGGCTATCGCTTGAGGAAAAATAATGCTCAAGTGGGATGGCAAGCAACGGATCTGAAGGATTGGAGTGGAGGCAAATTACGGCCTTTCTGACCTCAGCCTTGGCGGAGGGAGTGTCTCTCACTCAGCCTAGCCCCGCACCGAGGTTTTAGACTAGCACCGAGGCACGGGCCACCCCGGTCCTCCCGAGTCCTCCCCAGTCAACACTGGAACTAATGTGCTTGAACAAGACATCTAATGGTTCCTGCCAGTATCAAAGGCCTGCCCCTGGAAAGGCCTGTTCCAACAGGGGTCCCCCCCCGGCAACAGCATGGGGAGACAACAGGATTGGGGCTCCCTGTGTGTTTAGATCATAGCGCAATCACACAGGGAACACAATAGGCTGCTATAATGACAAGAGCCAAAATGAGACTACACAGACCCCACATTGAGATCAATGCAGGATATTGTAGAGTGTAGTTTTCCCGAGACTTCCAATAAAAGACTTGTTTTGGAGAGTAAACGCGGACACATCGATTTTTATGAGATGGATGTAATATGTTTGGATTTTTGGTATTTTTCTCAGAGATCATTCCTCTCAGAAACTATACTGTGTCTGTATAATCGTCAGAAACTAGACAGGATGGCTGAAGCAGATAGAATACAGAGAGATTTATTATAAAAAGCAGACAGCTGAGAGAGAGAGTGAAAAAAGAGGGGGAGAATAGAAAGCCTCCTCTTCCCCACTAGGCAGTGTAATAACCTTTTAAATCATGTTTGACATTTTTAAGTTGGGCACAGTGGAGATTCTGGCAATATCTGAGCCCTGATATTAAAGCTGGTTTCTGGCGGTAATCTCATTGCTTTGTTTGATGATTTGCAATATGACACCCATCCCCCCCTCATCCTCAGCCCCCCTATAGCCTCTCTCCTTCCCCCTTGAGACCACCCGCTCCCCGCCCAGATTTGCCCTTGCCCTGACACCGGTTGCTAATGGCGCTGCCGTCGAGGGAAGGCCAGTGGCAACAACAGGATGCTTAGACCCTTCTGTTGAGCTCCTGTTAAATATGCACATGGTTTATGGTCTGAATGGAGAAGATGAGGCCTCTTTGTGCTGTGTACATAACAGTGCAGATTAGATGGTTAACTGTCCTTCTCTGACAGCTGCTAGACACGACTGTTGGAGTGACTGACTGTCCAACGTTCGAGTGTCTAGGTAGAAACAGTGTACGCACACTGACCGACACACAGCAATACAATCACCCACGGCGGGGGGTGAAAGCACACAGATGAATATCTGATCATAACAGTGTCAAACATCCATGCAACCATGTTTGACACACTGCCAGTCTACACTGATTGTGTGCCACAGAACTGCTGATTTATTGTTACCCTTGATAAAGGTGGACTCAAATTAAATGTCAACACTCGGTTGGGGGAGTTATACCTGTGGCTGGGCCTGCCTGTCTCCACCCAGCCACAGTGTGAAGTCTACAATCTGGTACCTGCTACAGAGCGAGAGAGAGAGTCAGGCTGTGGAGCAGGTGAGAGACCACAACCTGGACTTGAGTCTGGCTGCAGGGACATGAGAGGAGAGGAGAGGAGAGGTTGAGAGGCAACACAACAGGCTCGTTAATTAGTGTAGCACAAATGTCTTCATAATGAGGCCTAATCATCTGAGCGTGGCATCAACCATACGGCAACGGCCGTGCAGCCATACTGCCTGACTGGCCCAGAGTGCAGCAGGTACCACAAGGGAGAGAGAGAGGGAGAGGGAGAGGGAGAGAGAGGGAGAGGGAAACAGAGAAAGAGGGGGGTTAATAAGAATGCAAAAAGGAAAAGCGGGAGAGTTTCTCTGACTGAAGTGTGTATGACAGCAGCCGGTCTGTGTTGTGTATGCGTCTCCTGTGGCATAGTTAGGTGTTGTACCTTGGATTAGAGGCTGGTCTAATTGGCCCACTGGGCACTAAGAAAGGGGCTGAGAGCAGGGCTGCTGTGACAGCGATTTCCTCAGCAAATAAATCATCTAGTCCCTGCCTTCAGCATACTGCTACATCTCAACACCTCTGTCATTAACGCCAAGCCTGCTCAGCACAGGAGACGTATTTACTGGCATCGATTTGATTATGGTTATTATATATGGAACCACTCTGCAGCACCACCTCACAAGGTGCACACATCTCCGAAGGTAGATGTTGCCGCATTCTGAGCTCTACGTGTTTTGCTTGCTGTTTAATAATGAAAGCTGTAAAGAATAAATTAGGCTTTATGAAGAGTATATTTGCATTTTTATCTGAGATATAGAATATGCAGAGGATAAGTAGCTTGTCTTGCTTTCTGGTAAACACAATAATAGTAGTCACATAGGGAGCCGTTGGTGCTCCCACAGGTGTGCGTTACCATAGTGAGTCATTTGTGGTGAACTGGTGTGAACCAGGCACAGGAGGAGGCTTGTCCTCATCTGCCAGCTTCCATTCTCCCTGTCCCTGAAAAGTGGCGGTGGCAGGAGTAGGACCAGGGGGATGGGCTGAGCTTCTCTCATCCCTGCACTGAACCCTCTCATCACTGCTAGGCAGACAGCTAAGCTTTAAAGAGAACATCCCCACTCCCCGCCACTTACTCATTTCCGGATTACGCGGCTGTACAACCAGCAGCCTGATGCATGGAACACAAGAAGGAGGGTCAACACATTATGTCATCAGAGAAAAGCTGCCACGCACAGACGGAAACTGTAGCCCGCAACCTACCACTTAGTGAAGAGGCACGCTGAGATTTAGATTGGATGGGTTCAAATTATACCCAAGAGCTGGCAGCTTAGTTAGAGGGAGGATTAACATCTACTTCACGTCAAGGGCTTTTTGGTTGTAACGTCCACAGGAACATCCAAACACACACAGACTTTAGTTATCCTCAACAGAATCGGTGCGGGACCACTGTCAAGCTGCCAACCATATACAAACTAAAAGCCGTTTCTTAAAGCCACTAAAAACATTTGCAATCCAGGCCACAAAACACCCAGGATTCCTTGGGAGCCTGGCGGATGGTACTAGGGACTGAATAAGCTTAGTGCGTGGCATTCGTTACCCTGAAACCACTGCCTGTCAATAGGGAAAAGCCACTTTGTTTCTGACTGCTGTAATATCCTCATAAATTTACATTTAATTTAGTTCTCAAATTCATATTTTCAGAACTCTAAAACATTCAACCTGACAGTGAAATAACATTATTACATCACAGATCTGGGATCAGTGCAGGTAATGAAAGCTAATGCTACGTATACTCTGCGGAGTGAAAATGAAATCCTAATCTCCGTGGAGGGCTAGATAGGGGTTTAAGCTGTGAGCGGTAAAGCCTGGTAAACATCTTTGGCTTCTTCACTAATCAGCTACCCCCCCCCCCCCCCCCCCCCCCCCTCCAGGGCGAGGGATACAAGCATATGCAAACCCTTCTCTCCCAATTGCCGCCTCTACCAAGGCAGCCAGCCTCCATCCTATCCCCAGCCACCACTTTATATCCTTCTCTCAACCTTCACTAAAGATGAGCAGCAACCCCTTCCCACCCACCCAACCAACCCCCCAAACCCCCCACCCACTCCCCCTCCCCTCGCTCTCTCAGTGGAGCTGCCACCGCCTGGGCCACCATATTGTCATTAAAGACCATAGCATGGCAAGGGAGCGCAGGAAACCCCAGAGCCACATCTCGGGAGGCCCAACTGCACCGCTAAGGACGGCGCTCAGTCCCAGCCGCAGCACTGTTCACACAAAGGCACAAACAGACAGGCAGAAATGCAGACAGCCAAGCAGACAGACATATGTGTGCACATTCATTATACGCGTCTTCAAAAGCAAAGCAAAAAAACCCAGCTTTTTTCAAGGGTTTCTTTTTATCTCTTGAGACAGACCGTAGAATGGATCAGTATTCTATTTAGCTCTTCATAACACCTAAAACTGAATTCTCTGCCGCATATTTTCTTGGAAAATACCCAAAATGCTGGTTTCAACTAAAATCCCTCCTGCAGGCGTTTTTTTTTACCAGGCAGGCTTGAGATTAATTGATTCCAAGCTGAATAGTCCGCTAAAGAGAAGGGTTTAAGCAGCGATAGAACAGAGCCTCTGTCTGCCTTGAACTATCAGCAGGATCTGTCTCCAGTGGATACTAAAAAAACTGGAGGCAGGGCCGTAAGACAGGGAGGACTATAATCATCTCCTGCATATGTGTGATGTGTGAGAGTGGGGCGATGGGGCGGCGGCAGTGTCTGGGTGGTCTAGAGGGAGGAGAGGGAAAGATACTGGGAGGCTGAATCCAAACGAGGGGGCTTTTCTGCAGACTGAAAGCGCCTGTGTGTCTCCAGCAGATGGACCATTGTCTGTTGAGTCCTGGGGAGTGGGTGCTGAGGGCTTTCCTTGTGCCCAGGGTGGCCCATTCTTTATCCCATACTTCACCTTTCCCTGTCTCCCCTCAGCCTCGGGCTTTGTTACACTCTGTTTTGTTTGCTGTTGTTTTGTGCTCCACTATGTATCTCACTTTTGTTAACCTTTTCTCACACAAAACAGAGGCGTTGAGGTTTTTTTTGGGTTTTTTTTTGAGGGTGTCCAGTTTTCTCTGTACGGGTTGTTTTGTGTTGTCTGAGGAACAAGTCGGTGGGCTGGTTGTGACAGGAGAAGAATGCTGCGTCTAGTTGTTCCAGCCTGTTCCGTGGCTCTCCCTCCCTGGGGACTGAATGTAAAGACCACCACATAAATCACCAGCCACCCAAACAGGCAGCGAGGAAAACAGCCATCAGACAATACGACTGATTACAGCAGGGACCATCATCCTCGTGCATATCACCTCCCTTCCATATCTGATCATCTCCACTACTACTGCAGGGAAACTCTGCCACTACACAAATAAAACTTCTATAAAAAGGAGGGAGAGGCAGTGGGGGATTTTTTGACTGTGCAGAGATCAAACTATACTGCAGCTACATAAAAAATACGGCCTCTTCTAAACTGTTAACCTGAAAACTGCGTGTGTCGTCACTGTGTCCTATACTTTTCTCAGGGCATTACAGAGAAATCTGTCTTTACCTCAGCCATATGGTAACATTTTCCCGGCTTTTTGCGGTTTGCTGTCTTGCTCTGTTAGAGTCATTAATTACATCACTGTTCTACAGACAAGTATATCAGGATCATTCAGAAGGATCCCTTACCACACTTGGAAACATTTCCAGGAACACCAAAGACAACCCCCCCCTCCCTCCCTTGTGTCAAGCATCCCAAAACCTGGCAAGGCTTGACAAGATGTTCTGACGTAACTTTGCAGGGTAACCCCATAAAATCCCCCCATGCCGTCAGAAATCAAACAAGTCACTGAGGTTGTCTGTATGAGCGAGATGTGACATGGGATTTGGTAAGGGTGGGGGTCTAACAGTCTAATCCCGGGTCCCCCCTTCCATGTTCCCCTGAAACGAACCTGGAGCAGGAGAGCGAAGAGCCGAGCAGAGAAGTTAGCTTTATAAAAAGGCCCTGGCATTATTTATGACTCCCTATAAAAGCTGTAGTTAATTACAGTGTTTTAGACTTATAAATTACAGATTGTGGAGCTCCTGGTATAATTAGAGTGGTGGAGGCAGGGCCCGGGCTCGGTCTCTGGGTTAGGAGGTGGAGAGGAGCAGGGAGGCAGGGCTGCTGGGGGAGGCCTCCTCTACTGATGTGGTGAAGCCAGGCCCCGAACGCAGCCCAGAACAGCCCTGCCTGCTGCATGTGGCAACACTGGGCCGCTCTCTACACAAGGCCCTCAATCTGTAATGCTTATCCTCTCTCTCTTTAACAAAACTGGGACCACCACGGGGGCTGCGATACAACACAGATGCTGCATGACACCGGCAATGACCCCATAGTTCCTGTTCTCTATATTTTTATCTTAACAAAACCCAATCTTTCTTGTGAACAAAATGCCTCTCGTGGTTGAACAAATCATTGGCAGCGGCTCTGTGTCGCCTATCTCGGGATTATTGATTGTCTTCTTACCGGGGCTCAGTGAGGCAGATGAGGCAGAGAGCCAGTCAGCCAGATAGACAGTGGGATGCTAAAGAGGGTTAATCCTGGTCATCCCCTCACACTCATTAGCTGATTTATCAATGGCCTTTAGCACAGGCACACTGCAACATGTGTGGACAGAGAGTGGCCTCAGTGCACCATGGGAGATCTCCCAACGGCCAGGGCGCGCCCCGAGGATGTTCC
This sequence comes from Centroberyx gerrardi, assembly GCF_048128805.1. Lineage (NCBI taxonomy): Eukaryota > Metazoa > Chordata > Actinopteri > Beryciformes > Berycidae > Centroberyx > Centroberyx gerrardi. The sequence goes on from NC_136002.1 coordinate 24,534,009, forward strand.
TGATGTCAGAGGTCAAGTCAATGGCCTGCCTTAATGCACTGTGTATTGTCATCTATATCAGCAAGGGTATTAGGGAGAGCCTGATGACCCCAGACTGCTTATCCCCGATGGCAAAGAAAACATTTCAATAACACAAATTGTGGAATATGATCACATGGTAGTCTCAGATTCAAATTTCTTAGTTTGTGTTGTGTGTATATGTGCACTGTGTGTTTACTGTGTGTGTGTGTGTGTGTGTGTGTGTGTGTGTGTGTGTGCGCGCGCGCGGTTGGGATGGAGTCCATCTGGGGCAAAGGAGCCGGTGGGGAGGTCAGCCTTGCCCTTTCTGGTTTTAACACATTTGGCTCCAGTGCCTGAGGTAGAGAGCTAGGTGTGATGTTACACCAGAACACTCACACTAACACAAGGCTGAGGAGAAAGTCCCTCAGGTGGAGACCGGCGTAGAGAAACCACTCAGGTCCACAGAGCATTTTAACAGGCTTAGTGTAAGACTCAACTAATCCTCAGGATTTTGCCTTGTTTGGGAAAACATTAAAAATACCTTCGCACAAAATTGTTGATCTTCTGCATCTGTTTGAAATCCACAAACAAGTACTGGCAAGTGGCAATAAACTACAATTGTTAGAAGTCACTCCAACTGCTCAATTTTATTCATTTATTTTTTTCCACTCTGCATCCACAATTCTCCAGCATCGGGTTGTTACAGCTGAATTCTGAATCGATAAGCAGCATCATTTAGCCGAGGTGAGACAGCGGGGTGACACTGTGTGTGTCTCTGAGTGAAAAGGCTTCAATGCTTGCAGAGTCGCACACAGCGCTAATCAGTAGTCGTCCTCAACAGGGTACAGCCACCTCTCACTTGTAACCGCATCATTACTGTATAGAGGAATTCAGGAGGGGCGCCGTGCATTAGCCACAGGGGCAGTGTCACTGAAGACAGATGCCAGCCTCTGTCGCCCCGGCCCCCCTTAGTCCCGCTTCACCCCCCCACCCATTCCTCTCCAATTCTTTCCCCTGGCCCCGGGCTACAGGCCCTCTCTCATTAGGGGTGCTGACAGGCCCTGTCCTCGCCCTGATCCCTCATCATTAGAGCATGTAAATCTCCCTGTCACACACACACGCACACACACATGCTGTAGACGCACAGATCTGACAAGGGGATACCAATCACGTTCACCTGAGAAATGGGAGCCACTAACCCCGGCACCCAGAAGAAAGGTTGGGTTCATGCATATGGTAAACATGAGTGAGGGAAATATTATAGGGGAAACGTACACCGAAAGGAAATACAATTATATGGTAGCGTAGCTCTGAGTGCTGTTGATGAATGCTAATACAAACTGCTGTTTCTCCTCAGCGGGGACTTCCTTGTACCAAAATAACGGGGGCCGTTCTAAAATAATAAAATAAGACCACGCATAAAAACATACAGACACAATAGAAAACACACAGACACGGAGAGTGCATGTAAAGAGAGGCAGCAGAGACAAAAGCAGTGAATCTGGAGGGCAAGCATCTGGTGGGTCCCGACTGGATTGGTGCACTACTGCTGCTGCATGTATAATTTAGACTAGCCCTCTCCTCTCCTCTCTTTTCCTTTCCTCCAGCCATGTAAACCAGCCCAGACACAGCATATGGAGACGAGGATAGAAGGGAGGAGGAGAGGAGACGGAGGGAGCAAGGGGAATGTATGAGGGGGAAAAATATGGAAACAAGGACAGGGAAGAGGAATGGGATGCTATAGGCAGGGGGAGAGATAGAACAAGGAAAAACAGAGGAAAGGGGGCTACCAGAGGCAGATGAGCGAAGCTGGTAAAACACAAAAGTGAGAGGGGGGGGATAATGTGCTCCCCAAAAGGCTAGTCCAAATCCCATTTTATTCATTTCACTGCATCGCAATTTCACAGCATAAAATGCAGGCTCCATGCTGAAAGTGTTCATTACTTGGCACTCTAAAGGGGCCTTCAAAGGAACATCACAGTTATTTCAGCCAGCTCCCTTAGGACACATCTACTACCCATCAGCTTATTCAGAAAGCAGCTGTGGGCGTAGGTGCGACTGAGGTGTGTGTGTCTATGTGTACATGTGTGTGTGTGTGTGTGTGTGCATTTGTGTGTGTGACTTTTGGGGTACGTTACAATACAAACGCACTGAAAACCGAGGAACTGCATTTGCACCAGTATGATTTAAAATGAGCACCACAGAGAACAAACCTTATACAGTGACGTCTCATCACATCACAGAGAAATGTTACGATGATCAAAGTTTTAATGCAGCCATTTCTTAGAGCTTTGTCTTCTAAATAAAGACGGAATGATTATAGAGCTAAAAATGACTTACCTGAATGATTAGATGTGGGAAGGGAGGGAAAGCGCATCATCAGGCAGCAGTGGCAGGGAGGAGAGAGAAGAGACAAGAGAGAAACATTAGGCAGAGGCCTGGGGTTCATAAATATGAAATAAGAGTGTGTTGAGTAAGCATTTTATGTTGACTCCCAAATCTCCAAAGTCTCCTAACTGCTGCAATTCCTCTGAAAAGAGCTATGGAACAGACTGGGCTTACACATGCTCCAAAAAAACCACACATCATTTACTTCGCTGGACTATATTCCTGTCACACAATCAATCAGGGGTGGAAAAAAACATAGAAGCCATCTCCCTAACAAGACCTTTTAGCACCGCCTTTTGTAGTCACATTAAGGCCATTTAGCTAAAGCTGGAATTATCAGTTGCACATCTAAAAGACGACATAGATTGGCAAAGAGAAAGTGAGAGAGACAACAAGAGATAGAGAGCAGGAGGGAGATCAGCAGACAGCAGTAGAGAGAGAGAGAGAGAGAGGGAGGGAGGGAGTGAGAGAGTGCACGGAGAAATCATTAATGCAAATGCAGCCCAGAAGCCTGATAGACTGGCGTTATCGGAGGTTACTGCTGTTTTTGGAGGGGGTTAATTGTTATTCATGATGCTGTTGGCTTGAGCTGGGACTGGGGCTGGCTGTTTGAAGTGCTGGATCAGGCAGGGACTTATTGACCATCGCTGCTGGGGGTACAGGCCCACAGAGGGATGTCAGTGTGGGAGAGGACTTCGGGGGGATGGAGGCGGCGGTGGGCCGGGTCACACCTCCAACCTCACACCTACTCTCTCTTCCTGTATGCCTGTAGCTGTGTGGAAAGACCACCAGTAGTGTAAACGGCAGACAAAAGAAGGCATCTGTATCTGCATCTGTTTTCCCCCACTACGTAAACTGACACGCATACTTGTTACCTCAAAGGGCTCCAGAGGAAAAGCAACAACAAAACGACGAAATCTTCAAAGGCATGTTGTTCTATGAAAATAACCGCTCAACTAAGGCACCTAAAAAGAGACAGACTGCTGGGATTATATAAGCATTCAGATCAACCTTTAAGGCTATTCAGCAGGGGGTCCATTTCTAACAGTCCCGTTAAGAGTCTTCTATTCTAGATCATACTGTATTTCAATCACAATCTCTAACTTAAACCACAAAGGACAGCCTTGTCTGTCAGCTCCTTCGTCAGGGCTTTGTGTGTGAGTGTGTGTGTGTGTGTGTATCTGCACACTAGGTTTGCATGCCTGTATGAATGAACGTGTGTGTGTGTGTGCACACGCAGGGCATGAGAGTGCTTCTGTGTGGCTGTACACCCTGTTTGCATGCCCTGCTAATTGCAGGCATACGGCCATGTGTCCAGCCCATAAGGCAGGGTGCTGAGAGAGTGACAAACCTGAGCTGCCCCCGCCCCTCCTTCCTTTCCAGGGTATGGACAGAGTCTGTCAACGGGCCTGTCAGACCAGAGGACCACTGACAGTCACTCAGTCACCACCAGGACCGCTGCACTGCGCTAACAGCATTGTCTGCATATTAGCATTGCTATCCAATAATATTTCCTGTCTCTCCGTCTCACCCGCTCCCTCACCAACCCCAACCTCTCATCTCCCTATAATCGATACACTAGTCCTACAGCGAGGGAGCGAGGGAGGGGGAGAGAGAGAGAGAGAGAGAGAGAGAGAGAGAGAGAGAGAGAGAAGGAGGAAGGAGGAAGGGAGGCATTGAGAATGACCTTTTACCATCTATAAAATGACCTACTTCAAAGGGAAGAGAGGCCGGGACAGAGGAGAGACATGATCAGAATGAGAAAGGATGGATGGGTAAATAAATAAAGAGCTCCCCCGGATGATAACATGACAGTGGCCTCGGTATCTTTTTAACCACTAAGCAAATATACATACAGGCAGGCAATGTGGGCTGGCAGGCAAGGCGGGGACAACAGCGCAGATAAGGAAGCTCAAGTGAGATAGCATCGAGGTGCACGCTGCCTTGGCCGGTTACTAGTGTTATCAATGTTAATCTCTTTCTTATCCACAAGTCTTACCAGGGCATTCGGGCTTGTACATTGTTTTAAATAAAAGCCTTAGCTTTAAATCTATTCAAAATGTGATGTTTGCCAGTGGGAGTACATAGAGCACACAGTAGAGGAGTACATTTGTTTAAAGGAGATCTAATTCTGTTAAGATGGAGCGATAAGATGGGTCAACCAAGCTACCACGGTGTCAACAGCTTGGTCTGTGATGAAACCAGTGTATAATGCTGATGCAATGCCCAGAGCTTTTTGTTATGCATTTCTTTTCTCCTGTTTCTTTTATCTTATTCCTTTATAGCTCTCTCTTCACTCTTTTTATTTCTTTATAGCTCTCTCTTCGCTCTTTCTGTCCTTGTCTCTCGCTCTCTCTGTGTCCCTGTCCCTCTCTCTCTCCCTCTCTCCCTCTCTCTCTCTCTCTCTGCATGACCTCGACTAACCGACCATTGGGTTTTCCTCTGACGGAGGGGCAGCCAGGCAGAATTTATCCGTCTGAGATCAAAAGGGGGAAAGAAGAAAGCCAATGGGGGGGGGGTGGCTGAGGAAAGATTGCATATCCAGGCGTGAACCCCAGGACGGGCGCACAGGTCAACAGACTTCCAGGACTGACACTAGGCAGCTTCCACTCACGCACACCGACACCAGAGAGAGATCAGTGGTGTGCCTTTTTTTTTTTTTTTTTTTTTTATAATGAAAAAAGGTTTAAAACATTGTTTGGTCATAAGCAAAATCTTTCAAGAGATGAACTAAATATCATGATGGGCCCTTAACCACCTTTACCTGCATCCCATCTCTTGCTTTTCGGTCATTAATGCAATACAAATGCATAGACACAAGACACTTGCAAACACACACACACACACACACACACACACACGTACAGCTTTCAGTCCTATCTGTATGACACTGGTCTCAGGGGAATGCCAGTGAGGTGTGAAGAGCGTGATGGGATCATAGGGAGCCCTGGCCTCTCTCCTCCAATTACTCAACAATCTGGCCTTGTCCTAATCTCCCTCTGAAAACACCCACGGTTGGAAATGATGCAGAAAACGGCGGGTCGCCCGCCAGGCCACACAAGCTAATCCCGGTGCACTGAAGTGTGTTCACTCTCTTGCCTCTATAAATACTAATACACCTCGATGTCTCGCGGGTTCATGTATACATTCTATGACACCTCTGTTCTCCTCCACGGAGCTGTAGATCCTATCAGTGGCTCTGCCTCCAACCATGTAGCCCGTTCCCATCTAGGCTGCTGTGTCCTCAGGCCACCCCTGAATACGTGAACCGACACAAAACCTAACCTTTTAACACCCAACATACAATAGAACAATATGTGCAAAATAAGAGAGATTTTACAGAACATTAACATTATGTTATGGGGATGAACATGTATGAGACAGTATGCCACTACCAGAGATATCCTATCTTATGAGTCACTGAGCGTAGCCGCTGCTATGAAGCCCATTTTATATTGGCATATATGCCGACAGCATCACTTGACATACACTTTGGTCAGAATGCAACCACATATGACGGGCCTGTGTAATATTCATCTAGCTGTAGAGCTGAATACTGAACGTAAGAACATATATACATACATACAGTAAAATCAATGGAGAATCCAATTGATTTTCAATCCACATCACCATGGTAATGCATCAGTCACCGTCTACCCAACTATAATCTAATGAGAATTAACACCTCAAAAATAGCTTGTGATTTCCATAAGTTAATCAGGATTGAAAATGACTGATGGCTTTAAAGGCAAGACTAAAAATACTGAGCAGCCCAGAGGCTTGCCTTTGATCCCAAAGCTCAAATTAAATTGATTCTAACCGTCTCAGACAGCTTCCTCTGTGTCCTTCAGATTCAAACAATGATTTCATCAGGCTCTCATCACACGGCGCTGCCTAAAGCTATCTGGATGGAACCCCTGTTTCTTGATCCTTCCTCCGCCAGCAGGAGAGAAATGTCTCTGTCTCTCTGTATAAATAAGTGAAGAGCTGGGTTAGCCCAGCAAAGAGCAGAGCAAATAAATGAATAATAAAAGGGATAGTGAATGTCAGTCAGTGTAGGTGGGGTATATCATTTAAGCCACTGTGTGATAGAGTGGTTTAGACGGCCGGTGTGGACATGCTGTGTCACTTGCTGTTTGCACCTGACTGGCTATACTTTGTCCCAGTCCGGTATATCCCAACCAAATCTATAGCCCAGCCCGAACTCTAGCCCGGCCCAGCCCAGCCCAACCAATGTAGCCATACAAGCCACCACATGCTATCACCATGGCCACTGAACTTCACAGACAAACATGCAGGGTATTTTTACCCAGACCATACCATTCCAACCCCACAGCAGCTGTTCCCCATCCTGTGGCTGACACTCACATCTGGTGTCAAGGCTCTGAACAGGCCCGAAACAAAGACTCTCCTCCTTTGAGCTGACGCTACACAGAGAGGGATAGGCAGCTTTCGGCATACAGTAATGTCAATATAGCCTGGGGCCCGCTGTGACCTCCATCATTCTCTCGGCTGAGCACCTGTCCTCAATGTATCGAAAAGGTGCTCCCCCACACTAAGGTGAAATGGTATTTCTTTTTTTTTTATGGTGAGGATTAAGGGCTCCTTCTCCCCCCAGCCTTTCTCTCTGCCACCACGCCCCCTGCACTAAATTACTCCACACAGCATCACCCTGGCTCCCATTAGCCCTTTCAATCTGCCTGCCTTCAGCATGACGAGCCCTGCAGCTATAGGAGATGGTAATGATGTGTGTACACTCCACATCATATACCCCCTCCTCCATACCTCCATCACCCTTCTCAAATATCTCCCCTTACAAGATATGTCCCGCCTCAAAACCCCAGCTCTATATTCGAGATTTGTCACTGCGTCTTTGGTAACCCATGGCGAGGACTACAAGTCCACCAGATTGAAGAGGGCTTTCTTTATCTATGGTGGTGGTGGAGGGGGGTCTTCAAGAGGCAATCCTCCAGCCTATCTCAACGCCCCCCTCAGTCTCCGAGCAGACACCCCCATCCATTACTGACGGAGAGGGGTGGAGACCCTGTAAATTATAGACGAGTCCCACGCAGCGAACAATGGTGCAGCCATTCTGCATTCACCACCACATCTGCATTCCACTACAGACCGAGGCACAAGACTCAATCTTTCAGACGATTTCCCATATATGAAAGCCCACTGGAAATACAAAAATAGGAGATAGATGTGTAAAATTTCATCCTCTCTTTCCTCACAAAGGAGATCAACATGCAATATGACTATTGGTGAATACTAAAAGTATGTTTTGCACCAAACGTAGGACTTGCATGTATTAACATGGATTCTGATAAGCAGCCAATTGTGGGTGACATTAACATGCAGCAAGAAAGACAGACTGTGGCGACACACAAGCACAGGTTATGAGAAAGCAGTCCTGCCTCACAATAAGTCTGCATCATCTTTGTTCTGGTGGAACCATCCTTGGCTTTCCGCTAAGTGAAAAACGAATGAAGTGATAATTAACATTCCACTCTCAGCATCCTTTCCATTAAACCTGCATTAATGAAAGCTGAAGATAAAGACTTGAATGTTCTCCCTCACCCTCATTCTCATTTCCAGAATGAGGCCATTCTAAAGCCACCATTAGCAATTATTCTTTGCACCTCCAGCATAATATTTTATCTTGTATAATCATGGAAATGATGTGAATCAACTGAAGGACAGTGTTGGTATATTTCATCGACTCTGAATGTGAGTGTGTCCAGTAGCTGTTGTTTGGGATGGAGCTCATCCTCTATTGCGGCCTAAGCCGTGCTGTTTTCTATCAGACTGTGACCAATAGGTTGTCTCCCAGAGAAAAGTGAATTTAGGATGAGGAAAAGTGAGAGGGATCTAGAGGTAAACACAGCATGAAGCACCAGCTACAGAGGGCTGCAACATCCCTCCGCCCCTGCTTACCCCACAGTTCAGCTTCATCTCTCTCTGCCTCTGTATGTCTATATGATTCAACATAGACATTTCATTTTGATCAGTCCCATTCTCTAGGAGCCTTTCACTGAAATCACATTCATTTTATTTCTCTATGCACCTCAGTCTCTATTGTGCACCCTCACTACTAAGACCACCAGGCAAAGATGTGATGGTGACTTGATATTGAAATGAGCTGGTGAGATGCCTTCACTTTCCCCAACCCCCCTCTCTGGCCTTTTCCTGGGCTATATTCCCTCTAGATAGGTTCTCGTCTAATCCTCAAACACTGCGTACGTGTGTATCCATTAGCAGTGTGGCCTGCAGGCCTTTCTACCGCCCCTAACCCAGGAGGTAACCCCCCTTCTCTCCACGGGGGAGATCAGGTTAATATTACATTGGTGAGGGAGACAACATTTCTTATTTATTGAAAGGCAGTCTAGCATGAAAGAGTGTTTGCGGGTAGGCCAGTGAATTACCTGACCCCATCTCGCCTTCTATCAGATCATTGTGGGCCCCAATAACTTCCCATACCATTCCACTGTGAGGAGGACAAAGGAGAGAATGGACGGCTGCTTTCTTAACCTCCGTCTGCCTCATTTGACCACTTTTAAAGACTGCCGACTGTGTGGCCAAGAAAAGCAGCGCAGCAAAGCTGATAACTGCCGTTTGCCGGTTGCTAGATGTTAAACACAATTTCAGACGGGCTGATATGTTTTATCTGACTGAATTACCTTTTAAGGGTCCTTGGTGGCTCAGTTGTCCACGGCATGTACCACATACCTGGACATCCTGGGTATGGCAAAAGTCCCAGGACTTTTGTCATATGTCTCCCCCAATATTTCCTATCTATGTCAACTATCAAATAAAGAGGTAAAATGCCCAAAAGATAATAATATATATATATATATATATATATATATATATATATATATATATATATCTTTTAAGTTAGGATCAAACAATCTGTTAAATCTCATGTTTCCTACATTTCAGTAATCACATGTACTGTATGATTGTCCCTTGTGAAAATAAAATCATCATCAATTTAACCAGATCATTTAATTCAAAAAATTATATATATATATAAAAAAAAAAAAAAAAAAAAAAGGGTAAACATGCTAGCACCCTGATGTACATTATATGGTAATTAAAGAGCAACATCATATGGTATGGAGACATTTCCAAAAGTATCACATCATGTTTAGAGCCTTTGTGTATTGAGTTGCTCAATGCATAATTTTTCTGTCTCAAAATGCAAATATCCAAAGAAGTGTTTTGGCCCAGTGAGTAAATACTCTGTAAACAATAACAGTTTGCATTTTAAATCATTTCTCAACTTCAGCTGGTGGCAGCTTATTTGCCACCGTGTCAGTGTGTTCTCTGTTGACATTGTAAGGGAGAGAGCAGCACCCTCCCTGTCCGTGTCGCAGCTTGTTAAGAGTTGAAAAACATTTCATTTCTTTTTCCTCGGCAGTTTCAAGGGCCATCGTGGATGACATACTGGAGCCGCCCAAAGACAAGAACTACTTAGACTGAGAATCCACTCAGAGGATGGGGAAGGGTGAAATGATGGAGAGAATGAAGGAGGACGAAGGGGGCAACGAGAGAGATAAAGACAGGGGGATGAGCAGGAAGAGGAGGAAGAGGAGGCGACAGAAGGAGTAATCAGGAAGTCTATGACCTTGGAATGAACAAAACTTCATCTAGCAACACAGACTGAACGGGGCATGGAAGAGCTTGTGTGTGAATCAGGGTCATTGTTCAGTTGAATTTATGACGGGGAGTAAACCAAGACATTAAGTCCTTGGAGAGTACCGCATGGACACCCAACGGACCTCCACTCCCTGGGACGAATAGAGGGGAAACCACTCCAGAAAACGGGCACTTCATCCTGTCGAAAGAGCCAATCAGAGCGAACTTAACTTTAACAAACTCCAGGGCAAAAGCCATTCTTCGCTGATGCTACTGAATGTGAATAAGCTGACGTACCGCTGCTTCAGAGACTTCACGCATTTAAACCCCGTCCAACAATACCGTCGCGTCACATGTGAATGGGCTTGAGGTAAGTGGTGCCAACACGAGGACTCTCTGAATGAGCGTGTTGTGCTGCTCCTGGCACCGTAAACGACCCGCAGTGGTTAAAACAGCACCATCAATGAGATCTCAACAGTCAATGGGCATTGAAAATAGGGGAGGAGGTCTCTGCAGGCTCTCGTGTTACTATGCATTATGTAAAAGCACTTATTCTGTCCTTTCCATTTATTTCCCCAGCAGCGCCGGCTCCCCTCCCCTCCTCCTGAAAGTCCCCAGCTCTCCGGCTAGCCAGCGGACCTGACTGCTGTTTGACCCGTTTCTACATGACATGACTCTTTATTCCTGCTGTAGCTCCCTGCTCATAGTCTCTTTGTTTCCTAACAGAGCCAGTCAGTGGAGAATCAATGCTGAATAGAGAGCGTCTGGAGAGAAATGGCTCCAGGAACACTCTTTTTATTAAACACCCCCCACCAATTAGATACTGTTTAGAATTTGCATTTTGAATTTCAATGTGCGGAGTAAGACTGTAGGTAAGGGATCCCCAACTATCACAGCAAAAGCCCCGAACGCTGACTACCACAGTACCACATGCCCTGGCTATATTTCAGCTGCTTGCAGGAATTCAATTTTGATGTTGATAGGAGCAAGGGCATTATCCACTTAGAGTTATTAATTTGGCTGTTCTCTGGAGGAGCTGAGGGGGGTTGGTGTTGATGCTTTCACACTGCAGATCCATAGATATTCACAGGCTCTAATTGATTTGGCCAGTGTGGATTCTCAGCTGATAAGATATTGTTTTGCAGGCGAGGTATGCATGGATAAGCAGCTGTGTGGTGTTCGCTCTAATGGCTGAGAGAGAGGAGGGGGAAGTGGCCAAACACCTTTCACTCCTGACCCATATATTTACACCCCCTTTTGACAGAGCCTCAGGCCAAATTAAATAAAAGCCACCAGAGTATTCGGTTCAAAGACCTTGATACAGAAGCTCTGTCCTGAAAATTCATCCGTTGCAATTCCTATAGCATAAGGAACAAGTCACAAACATAAAATGACTCTTAAATTACACATTTAGACAGAAAACAATGATTATAAATAATCAAGTCTACTGTTTCAATGCTGAACCATTATGTTGCATGCAGAGTACATATTTTCTTTTGGCACTGCAGCAAAACAAAAGCCAAGCCAACCATCTGAGGGAAAAAGATAAAACAAAGGCCTAACAAACCTACTCTACGCCACTTCTCCCTGTGCCTCTCTGTACACAAATAAGGAGGGGGCCCTCTCTCCAATTAGGCTTTTGTGTGCACTGTGGCGGGATGATTATCATGTATTTTTCATGTGCCCCCTCCGTCTCTCCGCTTGGCCTGAAGCTCTAACACACAACAACACAACATCAGCATCCGCACGACCTCACCAGAGCATGTGCACACTCTCGCGCACACACACACACACACACACACACACACACACACACACGCTCACACATATACACACGCATAGCTGAGGGGTGAAACCATCATGGAGTCACATCAAATAATATCACTTGATTTCCATTCAGCTGTCAGAGGAGCACATACAAACACACAGCATACACCCACATCCTAAAAAAGTGAATTAGGTAGAATGTATTTTGACAGGGAGGTAGTAGGAGCAGAGAAGCAAGAGGTACTCCTGAATATTTCAACAGGAAACAAAAAGGAGGAGTTGGAGCTTGCTGGCAAAAGCATGCCAGATGTCTGAGGATTTAATGGGGGGTAAATGGAAATCAATCCCCTTTCACTGCTCAAGACACCCAATCATAACACATTGTTTTAATGGTCCCACTGGATGGCACCCACATTACATGTGGAGGGAAGACGGATCCACTGCTGACTATTAATACACCCAGTGGTTACCAGCAGAGATGGACAAATAAATGAGAAACCCCGTGGAACACAGTTAGCGGAAAACAATTAGAGAGACTATGTGAAGGACTGACGTGGATCTCTCATTTGTGAAAAGAGGTGTGTTGCGTATATCTATTGAATCGCAGGGGAAGCGAATCATTTATTTCCCTGATGTAGTGGTGTGTTGCCAATTTGCCTGTCTTTGCAGTCATGAACGCAAAGTAATTTACGATGAGACCTGCATAAGAGAACTGCAAGCATGTGAAAGTCTAGACGCAGAGACGATGAAACCTCATTGTGCAAACACAGAGAGAAGATTAACAAGAGGTCACCTCCGTGATCTAATTCAATGTTGCCTCTGACAGGATCTGAATATGATCTGAAGTGGAGAGGGGGATGGGGAGACGAGACGGAATTGGTCAATTATTAAAGCGGGTTCTTCTCCTCTATGATCATTTCGAGGAATGAACTTGGAAGAATGACAAATTGTTCACATTTACCAACAATATTGTGGGTAATATAGGCGCCGAAGCATCAGCCACTCAGAATTTCACTGTGCCTACCTGACTTCTTTACTCCCCGTGTCTGAATAAAGGAGTCAAAGCAGAGCATTTAATGGGAGCCGACACTATGGGGAACTTCATGTCACCAGAGACAACATAGCAAATTAGCTGATAATTAAATTTTTCTCCATTAGGGAAAGAGCAGAGTAATAACTCACACAGTAGGACCGCCGGCTCCATTAACGTCTTTATTCTCGTCATGTGGGAGGGTGAAGGAGGGAGACAGGGACGATGTCTGTAGCTCAAAAACACACAGGGACGAGCGGGGAGATGGAGGAAGGTGTATTCTCACGCAATCTTGATGATTCTATGAGCGGTACGGAACAGCTGTGGATCTCATATGTTCGTCGCTCTGTTCATGGAGTGCACAGCTCAAATAGAGAAGACAGAAAAGTAGTTGCTGGCTGTGCCGTTCATTATCACAGCGCTGGCCACTCGTCTCTTTTCAGTACAGGTGAAGATAATCCTGGTGGACTGTGTGCGCGTGTGTGTGTGCGTGCGTGTGTATGTGTGTGTGTAATCACCCAGCTGTTGACAGGGCTTTAGCCTCCAGCTGTTAGCCCAGTGATGACAGCGGTCCATGGCCCCACCTTCATGCTCACTGATCCGGGTAATTACCTCGTCCATCTGACCCCCTCCCCTCCACACGCAACTGAACCGCCACCGCGCCACTCTGACCGAGCTGGCTGTCACAGCACCAGCGAGACCTGGTGTGAGAGAGAGCTACGGACGATACGGTTACACCTGACATAACTCTATTAAGACCGCCGACCTTAAAACGATCATCTCTAGATATTCTGTTCATAATGCAAGGGAGCAGAGAGCATGTGAATGAGAGATTATGAGGAAACTCCACGTCTAGCTTCCTCTGCTTATGGCTGGTACTGGCGATTGGTCAACGGCGCTCGTTTTGGCTATCATAAAGCCATCATCTGCGTCCAAGGGAACGGGGGGTTCCTCTAAAGTGGAGTGACCCCCAGCAGTCCCCACTGTTAGTCTGGAGGGGGAGTTCACTGCCTCCCCGTGGCCCAATGACAATTTCTGTGCCTGAGGAGGTGGACACACAATCAGCCCGGGCGAGATTGGCCTCAACAAGCGACGAGAGGATGGAAGGTGGGCGACGGAGGACGCATGCCGAGCCAAATACCTTCCCTCTCTCTCCTCCTCCAGCGCTCCTCAGCACTCTCTCACAGTCTCCATCGCTCTCCCTCGGCGAGCAGAAACAAGAAAGACCCGGATGATCAGTAATTTCACAGCTGACAGACTTTCCTTTCCTCGATTTGATATCATTTGTAAAAAGAGGGAAAATCTCCCTGCTCTACGTCTCTCCCCAGTGAGATATAATGCATTCTGTTCTTCTCATTTTCCGGGATATTGGGAGTGTGCAACAGCAGGCCAATCTCAATTGGGCCAGCCAGGAGGTGTAAAGGAGAACAAATCAAGGAAAAGTGGGGAATGGAATTAAGACAATAGCGGTGCATCTGCCCCCCTGCATGCGCTAGTGTGTGTGTGTGCGCGCGCGCGTGTGTGTGTGTGTGTGTACAAAACATAAGGAAGGGCACTGATCTCACTGCAGCCCAAGTGAATTTAATTAAGGCTTTGCATTCAGATACACCACACTATCAGCAAACACCTGGACATCTGGCCTTGATTCACAACACCCTTCTCCCTTCAGAATCATGTTTATTCTAACACAGCATCTTGTCTGTGTGTGTGTGTGTGTGTGTGCACGTGTGTGTGTGTGTATATTCAGTTGTGAGTGTTTGTATGTGAATTTAAACATACAGTGCAGGGTGATTAGCATGCACAGGCCGACAACACTCGTGAACATCTGTGCTTATCCTAGCTTTCCCACCCTGTGCTTGACTGGGTAGTCTGGCTGTGTCCCAGTCCCAGTTCCCCCAGTGACCCCCCCGTCCACCCTGGAGGGGCTGCGTCAGCTGGACTGGACTGGGGATCAATGCCGGGGAAACAGCCTCATAATGGGCCGGATTAATGATGAAAAATTTGGCGTCACCCAGTAAGCTCCTGGACATTTATCACTGGGGAGGGGCAGGTTGCCAATAGGAGCCTCTTAGCACCCCCCTGACCCGGGAGGCTGGTGGCCGGACAGTAGTGCAACTGTGGTTGCTACTGTCTCCAGCTGGAGCCCTAATGGAGGTGGTCTCTAGGGCATTTGCCCAGGGAAGGATAGATACTCTTAAATGGATACTAGAGCTGTTGCTGCTGCTTTTTATAGCCAAGAGCTGCAGCCGCTGCTGCCACTGTTTCTATTTGAGAATGCAGCTCGCTTGAACGAACTGACTGCAATCAATCTCACACACAGAAACGCTTTGCATGTCTCCCTTTTTCTCTCCACCTCCTCTGTGTAATAACCCTTGGAGGGCAGAAAAAAAGAAAAGTGCTAAGAAAGCACAGTGTAACATTCATTTCCTCCTACTGTGACATTTGCAGCATAAGTTAAAAGAGGAAAGACAGTGCAAAGGAGAATAAACCCGAGACAGCGCATTCAAGTGCATTTCTCAAGCAAGACAAATGCTCATCCAAGCACATAACCCCATCCTGGTTCTCCATTACTAGAAAGAGTGATAATACGCGCAGAAACAATCTCTTGAGCTACAATCATGGTCTCCTGAGAAAAAGGGCCTTTCCCCAGGCCTTGAGGATGGATTGGGCCCAGTCCACTGGCCTCCTAGTGACTGAGAGACAAGGCTATTACAGGCCTGTCAGAGGAGGAGCAGGGCTGAGGAATCTACAACTGCAGGACTTTAAACGGTCCTCCAATTACCTTTCAGCAACCACCCAAAGTAATGTTGCCTTGGAAAGAAAGATCTGAACAACAGGCCTGAAGATAGTCCCTGCTTGTCGGCCTTGCACATCCCCTCCAAAGCAATATATAATATCTGATGAGGTCTTCATTGTGCTCAGGCCAATGACTCTATCCTTCTTTGGATATATCAGAAAACAACATGATATCAATTCGGTGCACACTAATCCAAGGTGCCTTAGAGTACCATGAGTGAATGCATTTTCAGCATGGGTGGCCCCAGTGGGACATTCATAAGCAGTTAAATTTATGCAAATTAAGAGGACTTCATAAACAAGGGAGGAGTCATTTGTGAGAGTCCTGAGAGAGCAAGCGTAAACATGTCAACCTGTGATGCCATTTGAATGCAGTGTGTGTGTGTGTGTGTGTGTGTGTGTTTGTCTGTCTGCCTAGCTGTTTGTCTGCTTGCCCGTCTGGCCTTCTGTCTGTCTGTCTGTGTTCAAGCGTAAAGTATGTGTTCATGCAAACAAAGGGAGAGGTATGCTGCAAAGTGAGCAGAGCCTGGTAAACCCGGACCACTGCAACCCCTTGTGCAAGTTTATGGCACAACATGCATGAGGGCCCATTGTTCTATTTCCATCCACCTCACTGTGACCCTCACTCTGGGACTGTCTGTCTGGCTCTGTGTGGACATCCCTTGAATGCCCCACCATGCCTTCTGTTGTTATTTGTTTTATGCTTTCCCCGCCTCATTGTTTTCCTCAGTGGTATGCCAGCTTTGACCCTGAGCACTGGGGATCTGTCAGTCCAGAAAATCATAGGCAAATATCACCACTCCCTTTCTTGAGCACATTCACTGCAGAGGAGGATAACACTGGCCTCTTCCCGTGCTCAAAAAAAAAAGACCCTCCTTACCAATTTGCCCACAGAACAGCAGTCTCTACCCCACCTAGCCCTGGCAGGCCAGGCAGGCTGATTCCCAGCTTTCCGGCCGTCCCTGGCTATGGCAAAGCTATAAATCCCATGCGACCATGGCACTGATGGACATAAGGCCTCTATCCAGGAATGCGGAGCGTAAGCAGATATCAGGGCCTGAAGCAGGGAGTGGGGGATGCGGGGGGCAATTAAGCGTGTGGCGCAGGGAGGAGTGCAGGTGTGTGGACCGGTGATAAGGACAGTGGTGCTGCCATTACTCATCCCCCCACCAACAACAGCAAATAGACTGCCAGCAGATGACGGGTCTGCTCTGGCAGCCTCCGAAAGCTTTTCCTCAGCCGGAGAGAAGAGTGTGTGGCGGAACAGAGTGGATAAGGAATAGATAGCAACGAAAAGCACATTTTATCACGCCAGGAAAGACAGGGGGAAAAATGGTTGTATGCAATATCGTTGAGGGGAGAGTCATTTAGAAAAACGAGGCGATTCTGCGGGCTGGCTTGTTTCAAAGCAATTAAGATTAATTAAGTGTTGCTGGTGGCACTTCATATTTGAGATAGTGGGTTTTATTATTGCTAAAGTGCAGCATTAAAGGGCCAGAAGAAAACATTATTCAAAAGGGATTTATTTACAAAACATGAAAAATATGAAAAAAGATTACAGCTTTAGTAAATAAATCAACCTTTTCAAGATAGTATGTATGAAGAAGATGCAGGATTTTCTCCCATTGTTAATGGATACCAGTCCAAAGCCGAGACAAATGATTCTGATTACGATTAAAAATAGCAGTAGGCACATTTCTTCTATAAAATCAAATCGACAAGCAACATAAATGCAAAGTAAGCATAAAGATGAATACTTTCAGCTTTAAACGGAATGCTGAAAATAAAATGAAGTGGCATTGTCTCACTGCAAAGCGCCATACTCGCAATTAGCCCCAATAAATGCTTAATTAAGCAAGTACAGTGCTATCCCTTCGGTGGTTATGCTTTATCTGTTTGACTGGCTATGATTAAAACATCACAACATGCTCTTTGCTTTCTAAATGACTCTAATTGGGGAATGTGTAAGAGGCTTTTCATTTTCGCCATGCTCACCTTTAATGAAGCACTACCACATTTCTTAGCCCCCTCGATGACTGCACACTCCCATAAGTGAGTGAATTGGTGAAAGGCCAGCAGAGGTCTATTTGAATATCTCCCTGCTGACACAGTCTAAGTTGTCAGTCAGATACAGCAGTTCCATGCACAGTAACAGCAGCACCTCAGTCTGCCCTCAGGATCTTAGCGGCCCCTTTCTCCCGGTCAGCAGATCCTACGTCGGCTCCCTGGCCTTGGGCTAAGGACATCCTGTCTGCCTGTCTGTCAGGGCCACGGAGCCACGGAGCACGACAAGCAGATGCACGCTGTTTCATGTGTAGCAGCATGCATATGGATGCGCAGGTTCAACCACTTGACAAGGGATTGAGACCTGAGAAGACAGCATCACTGCTGAGGGACTGGGGAAAAGGGCATCTCTCCGCTGTGACACGCTCATTGTCATCTGTGACATTTGTCATCGTCCCCCCTTCAAATGTGTGTGCCACCATTTCACTCCTCCGTTTAGCCAACCACGTGGGTGGCAAAGTGTCACACCAAATGGCTGCACAGCTAAAGATTTGTACCTGCTGCTAAAAATTCATAGGGGACACTGAACTTAGTGAGGGAGAGAACAGGGGGGGGAAAAAAACGATTGCAGCCAATTCCAATTTTTACAGAAATAAATCTATAAGCAATTTTTTTTCACCGCGCTCCTTTCCTTCTTACTAATATGGCTGTTGGATGCTGATCTCAGCAGTTCCTCATCCCCAGCCGCAGAGCCTTGAAACCCGGCCCTCCTCCCTCTCACTGGCCTCCGGCAGTCCAGTGGCAGAGGCGACGCAAAGGGAAAAACTATGCCTATTTAACCAGGGAAAGAACAACTTGGCTCACGAGACGGAGCTGCAGATACACTTCACTGTACAAACTGAAATTCATACGAGTACAGTAACATTACGCAAATCATGTATATTGAGACAATCCGTGCATACTGAGACGAGTAGAGCGGAGTCATTGGCTCAGGAGAGGCATAGGAAGCCATGCAGATTCTCCTTTTCTGTTGGACTGGGGGACACAGTGCTGTGAGAGCGGAGCCCTGGCTTCCAGGCAGGGACTCCTGCCACCTCACTGTTCCATCCCTCTGTCACCTGCTTGGCATTCCCTCTGTTTAATTAGCTGGGAGTAATCAAATGGTAGGAGATTAAGACCCAAAAAATACTGTAGGCAGATGATAAATCCACAAGAGACATAAAGGCCTCGCGGAGGAAAACAAAAGACTGAAATTGTTTATTATGCTGAGGTGGAGGGGAGAGTCAGTGGGTGAGAGAGAGAGAGAGAGAGAGAGAGAGAGAGAGAGAGAGAGAGAAAAAGAGTGTGTGCTTATCTTCAATTCACCAAAAACCCATTGGGAAAAAAAAAACAATGACTAAATCAGCTCATCAAAACAGAGGGCTGCAGTAATTAGGACTAAACCCGCCCTGTATGTGTGTTATGTTTATGAACATAAGAACCACTGTAGAAACACACACACACACACTCACACTAATCACTCACACGCAAACACAATAAGTTCGTGGCCTCACCCTTCTTTCCTGCAGAATACATGGAGTTTCGATGCAGGTTTTATTGTTACATATTGTATATGCAGCCAGGGTCTCATTTGCAGTGATTACTTCCAGCTGCTCTCCATCATCTTACGTCTAAGTACGATTCTTTTGGTTCACACAAGAGGCACGACACTCTCACTAGTGTTCTCACACCTCCGCAGGATGAAAAGCCACTTGCTAATAATCAGCCTCTCACTCTGCAGATTTCTGTCGGTTTCCTTATATCAGGTTCAAATCATGAGCTCAACTGCCCCAAAATGTGTCTATTGATCATAGCGGTGGTTGTTCGGTTTTTTCCTCTCTTCTCCACACAAGTGTGACTTCAACTGAGAGCCGCTTTTTGACAGGAAGGGTGTAATAGCAGTATAAACACAGTTGTCAGCCACATCTCTCCTCTGCGGCAAGTCTTGTGGGTTGATCTGTACTGTACTAGCGCTGGTTGCCATTATCATGAAAGCTTGCTAATGTGTGTGTCAATGAAACCAAATACACAAAGGAAAAGCCTACATTAACACAATTATGTCTTCAATTAAACAATTTGAGTGCTAAAACAATGATGTCATAACACAATTTCCAAAAGGAATGAATAAAAGGAATGTGTGTGTGTCTGTGCGTGCACATGCGTGTGCGAGTACACGTGTGCATGCATGTGTGTGTGTGAATTCATCTTCCCCCGGCAGTGCCTGATCCTCTGGATCCCAGTCTTAGAGCTGGGTGGTACGCTAAGCTCCCTTGTCTCTGCCCCCCTCTCGTCACCAGAGCTAGAACAGGTGTAGCTGGGCTTACACACTCCCTGCAGCCTCTCTCTGTATGCTCACCACACTCCGCCCTGCGTGTGCCTGGACACACAACCGAGCGCTCACACACAACCTTGACCTTTTCCCATAGAAATAGGAGGTGCAGGAGGGGGATCAAGGGGAGACAAGGGGGACGGACAGCGATGGCAAGGGGAACGTGGGGCTGAATTTGAGAACGGAGCCAAAGAGGGAATCGGGAATCAGGTATCGTTTGCCCAGCGATGCACCGCTAAAATGTGACCTTTGATCAAGCAAAAGAGGAAATTAATGGTGATGTTGAGAGGACTGATGAAGAAAGACTAGTACGGTAAAGACACTGCTCTTCCTCCAGCTGCAGCCAGCTCTTTCACAGCTGTCTTATTCAGAGTGGTTACACTGAACAAACGCCATCTCAGTGAGAAAGAAAAACCTGAAACAGCTTTATGAGCTACATTCACCTGTACCTTGCCCCAATCAATGCTAGTGGACAGTAGAGGTCCTGGGCAGAAGAGGCTTTTCAATCACAGAGCTGAACTCTTGTGGAAGGAGAGTTACAGTAACTGTTCCTACCAGGTTTCTACATAGAAACTACTGACAAAGGCTTTATACTCTGAGTGCTGGATAAAGATAACTATGTCTCTCCACATGTGCCCTGCAACACATGATAATGTGGTGGTTTGTAGTGGTAACTGTGGTATAGTAATATGGACAGAGAATTAAGCTGTGGTGTTTTTTGCTCTGCCTTTGTTTTAGCTAAGAGTCAGTGGGCGAGACGGGCCTTGCTGGCTTTGATGAGTGTAATTATGCTTTAAAGAGTGCCGCAGGAGTAAATTCATTATCCAGCCAGCTAGCTCTGGCTGCCCGCTCTCTCCGTCTCTGTCTCCCCCAGCTCTATACACACAGACAGGGCCTGCAGACACACACACAGTACGCTCCCCACAGACCAGCCACCGCTACAGGGCTACAGCTCTGCAGCCACAGCCCCCCTTCTCATCTGAGCTCTGGAACTCTCCATACAACCCCAATGATACTGGATGAGTGTGTGGAAAGAAAGACACACACACACACACACACACACACACACACACACACACACACACACACTAACACAACTACACATGCAATCTCCAAAACACCCACCCACATTGCTTTGGGCTGTAATCTCTGCTTCTTTCTGGAGGTTCTCTGGAAAAAAAAAAAATACACTGGAATAACAATGACCCCAATTTCCTCCCACACACATCAACACACATAGAACACACAATGGTGATCCGCACGACCGCAGTAAAGGAAAAGCCCACTGACATACATAAACCGCCGCCATGTAAATATCTGAATAAGCCCCAGCTTTTAAAATCTGAGCCTACATGCTCAGGTCTTTATAGACTGCAGAGTCGGGGTCAATCCTTAAATTGATGGGATTGATTCTCGGACCAAACTGTCTATCACATTTGGAGGGGCAGATTTGGAATTGAGTGGAGGGTCTCAATAGATTGGTCGATGACCAGAGGGAATTGACCAGTACGGTCTAGCTTGGATTGCTTCGAGAGTGAAGCACCCTCTGCACTCGTATAATGAAACAATGCATGACAACGGCAGAGATTTGTAAACTCTGTATTGCATGCGTGTGTGTGTGCTTGGGTGTGTGTGTGTGTGTGTGTGTGTGTGTGTGTGTGTGTGTGTGTGTATGTTTAAGGACTAAGCCGTGTCTTATCACTCTGACCCCAGACTTATGGCTGAGACGGTGCTGCCCCCTCCCCTCCCCGTCACTTCTTTCCACTCCAGAGAGCTTACCAATCTAAGACCGCACAGCAGGGGCATATTGGGTATTAACACTCCATCTAAACAGGGCACTGCTTCCATATTCATCACGTCTGTGTGTGTGTGTGTGTGTGTGTGTGTGTGTGTGTCTGAAAGAGAGATAGAGAGAGAGATGCAATATTTTTGAACACATCCGTCACCAACTATGCTTACTGCAGCCATGCTGATACTGCGGTTCACAACAATTCCTTTTCAATCTCTGATCCATTTATCAATATGCCAGATTGTGTGTCTACATGAGATGCTGCAACCATTTCACAAGGCTGCCATGCGGTCTGTCCGTCCGTCTGTCCGTCTGTCTGTCTGTCTTTAGGAGAATGTCTGCAGCTCTCTCATCTCCTCCCCTTTCCCAGCATGTCGGTCTGCGTGTCTGTGAGGATTCATCATGCATCCTTAGGAGTCGATCAAGGGGAAAACACCTCCCTCTCTCTCCCTGCTCTCCCTCCTCCAGCTCCCCTTGCCCTCATCTAACATTAATGGCTGTTGGTTTTTTAATGAGGAAGTGGGTGTCCCTGTGCAGTGTGTCCGTAGAGGGCTTGGGGGGGGGGGGGGGGGGGGGGGGGGGGGAGAAGAGATGTACTGGTGCAAAACACATCCCCCCGGCTGCGAAGCTCAAACGCCAGCCTAGCAGGGTGGGACCGAGGGGGGGCACTCTCTCAGTAAATATTGCCATGCCCTCCTTCAGCCTTCAAAGAGCAAAACAAGCCAACCGCAGCATTCTGCCTCTCTCGCTCTCCTCTTCACGGTGTGAACAGGCAGTATGCATTATGATAATAGACATGCCTGTGTAATGTTGCTACCAGGGGTTTTATGAAACAAAAAAAGCCTTTGTAAGTGGAACATCATTTTTTTCCCCCTCCCTTATTGTTGTTCTCTGAGGGCTGTCTTGTCTAATTAGGAGCAACACAAAAGATTTGGCAGAGAAAATGTTTTAGAAATGATCATCAACATTGGCAAAAATTACTCTTAAATAGTAAGTTTGGGATTTTGTTTTGGAAACTATGCATTATGTTTTACTAACAAAGTGATCCGCCATTTGCCTTTAGAAACAATGTGATCCATGACAGCTGTTGTATCATTTCTAGTTTATCTCTTTCCAATTTTTCCTTTGTGTGCACCCCTGCATTCATGACTGTGAAGAGTTCTAAGCTAGAAAAGAGAAAAGTACAATCTTTTGTTTTCTCTCGATAGTTAAAATCAATGCCCCCATCTTCAAATCACACAAGTTGATTTGAAGTTGGAGGCACTGATTTTAACTACTACCTACTGTTGGCTTTTCTCAATCATGGAATTCTGTTTACATGAAAAAATTGACAAACTAGCAAGGATATAAGATGGGCGGATATGTAAACAACATTGATGGATAAATATGCCTCTCGTAGTTATTGTAAAACACAGAACACTGCATTGAGTCAAAATAATTTACAATTGCTAATAGCATATTACCATGGAATAATGCTTTTTATTAATGTGCTGCTCTCATAATGCCCCACCTGTGGTACTCTGATAAAAATGTTATCACCTAACAGCTAAAAATAACCTGTTAAATGTCACACAAACATTCCTACTACCACACAATGTATAAGCCATGGACAAAACCCAGAATGTGAAACACTAACACACTGTGAGCATGTTTAGCATGCTATAAATGACAGCAGTTACGGAACAAAATAAAGTTTTCTGAAGTACTATAAACAGTAAATTAAAATGCTAATTATGAGTAGCCATCGACAATAAGCAGATGGTTTTAACGGTGTAAATATGGTCTGTGTGTGTGTGTGGTGTGTGTGTGTTTTAACGGGGTGGGGTCATTACCCTTCAGTAACCCCTTCCATTGCCTATTTGTGGACTCAGCTAAGCGTTCACTGCTACACGTTCCTTAATAACAGTTACATATTTATAGTTTAATAGGAACCCACTCAGCTGTGGCCACCAAATGGACTTTTCCTTTTTTGCCCACCTTTCTTTTGTAAGCAATAATGTTGGAAACACTTACCAGCTGCTACAGCTATAGCCACTTGATATAGAGGAAAAAAAAAATAACGGAAAAGAAATTGGAGGAGAGAGGAAATCACGGGCGAGGGGAAGACTGGACAAAGAGGTTCAGGGAAAGAGGGGAGGTGACAGTAATGAGGACACGTACTGCTGCTTGATTGTAGAAGTTGGGCATTTATCATGGCAATTGCTAACAGAAATGTATGTGGATGACGAGGGGGTCTACAGAGGGCAGGGGTTGCATTTGGTTTAAGGAACAGTGGCTTCCTTTCACTGGGAATATCTAGAGAGTCCTTTATGGAGAGCAACTCTGCCGCATCAGATTTCAGATTGCATTGACAACTCCATACTAATGCAAAGGATAAATCATAAATATTTTGACTGATCTACAGTCATATTTTCAAATCTCTTGAATGACCTGAGAATAGCTAAATGCTAATACTTTCTGTGGAAATACTGTTTGATACAGATAGAGGTTTGTTTCCCTGATATTGATAAGAGATATTCAGTCTGTTAGCGCGCTGCTACCAAAGCACACAAAAGACACTTGTTTGATGTATCTGTAGAGCTCTCGACCGTGCCCTCATGCTGCACTTTGCTAGCTAAAAGAGTTGAGTACACACGAGCATATGCCAGCGAGAGCCTGAAATTACATGCAACAAAGACACTGAGATACTGGCAGCCAATTAAATAAAGGAAATGGCCTTCATCATTGTATGATTAATGGAGCACACCATTAGTGCATAATGCTGCACCCTTCCATATCTCTCTCTACCTGTGCTTGGGAGTGTGTGTGTGTGTGGTGCATGCATGTAGAGAGAGAGAGAGGGGGGGGGGGGGGGGGGGGGGGGGGAAGAGAGAGAGAGAGGCGGGGGGGGTCCCAATGTCCCTGGGGTGTAGTAGAGAGAGGTATTCCATCGCTCCTCTCCTCCCTCTGAGTGATAATTCTGGTGCTATTCAGACAGGAGTGGGACGGGCAGTGCTGGGCCCGTGATGAAGCACCATGGCTTTAGAAATTCATTTCCACCCAGCATTCATCTCATTCCCATTCAGGGCTGGTCTACACCCTGCACTCACACCCCAAACACACTGAGAGAG